>NW_027411977.1:217427469-217477768 GCF_047663935.1 Musca autumnalis | reverse complement strand
ATATAGATTTTACACAAAATTTCATAACAATTGTTTTTTCAAAAGCACGAATTGAAATCGAAGACTGCCAACAAGTTTCAAATTACCAAAAAACTGACCTCATCAAAAAAAATATTTAAGGCTGTTTGGCAAATACATTGGCTGTTGATTTCCAAAATATTTTGCAAAATATTGGGGTTATTTAATTTTTCAACCAATGAAGCGGTGAAGAGGTAAGGGGTAGGCAAAGTAAATTAAAAGGGTATCAGGAAGTAGAGGAAAAATCGCATATAGACACGTACAATTCAATGGAAATGTCGTCACCAAGATACGACCCCAGTAACGTGTACAAAAAAAAAATGCTTTCCACAAAAACAAATCAATATTCTGGGAACACAAGAAGAAATTGAATGGGAGGAGATTGAGAGATAGCAAATGGGAAGCAATAAATTAAGAATAAGTTTCTGTTTATGCCAAGTAATGTTTAGCACTCACACACTCTTTCATACACCCCAATGCATAGAGTATCACGGTGCTCTTGAAACAATTTTAAATGGAAGGTGCTTACACCTCGGAAGTTTTTGCGGATTCTGAAACTACAATGTTCATAGATGAGAACAATCAAAAAACAAAAAAAAAATCGCCGGAGCGCTTTTTAAATAAATCGCAATTTAAGTTGACATTTTTAGGGGTTGTTTAGGTTTTCGCGATTTTGCTTAGAAACCGCATTTCCTATCAAAATGAGACTAAAACAAATATTGTAGCTTTGAAAATTCTCTACAAGATCGACCTTTATGGTATTTTCGTAGTTTTTACCATTTTTGAGATATAGAAGTTCAACTTGGGACAATGCACTGACTGTATCGCCCCCTTATAAAACAATGTTATGTAGGGTGCGCCTTAACTAACTTTTGATGAAAACCGCTTACACAGGGAAAGTTTTTGTGAATTCTGAATCAGCAGTGTTCATAGATGAGAAAATCCAAAAACAAGAAAAAATCGCTTTAGGGATTTTTAAATAAATCGCGGTCAAAATTCACATTTTTAGGTGTTTTTTAGGTTTTTACTATTTTGCTTGAAAACCGCAAGTCCAATCGAAATGGAGCTAAAGAAAATGTTGTAGCTGTCAAAATTCTCTAGAGGATTGACTTTATCATTTGTTCCCAGCTTGTACCATTTTTGAGATAAGGAAGCTCAGTTTACATTTTTAGTTTTTTTTGTTAGGGTTTCGCGAATTTGCTTGAATACGGTAAGTCGTATCGACATGTGACCTGAGAAAATCTTAAAGCTCTGAAAATTCTCTAGAAGACTGGCTTAAGTAACTTATCCTTAGTTGTAACATTTTTTTAGATATATAAGTTTAAGTTGGGAATTTGCAGTCATGACATTGTTTTATAAGGGGGCGATACAGAATTGAATTGAATTTGAATTGTCCCAATTTGAATTTCTATATCTCAAAAACGGTAAAACCGACGAGAATATCATAAAGGTCAATCTTGTAGAGAATTTTCATATCTACAACATTTGTTTTAGTCCCATTTTGATAGGAAATGTGGTTTCTAAGCGAAATCGCGAAAACCTAAACAACCCCTAAAAATGTCAACTTAAATCGCGATTTATTTAAAAAGCGCTCCGGCGATTTTTTTTGTTTTTTGATTGTTCTCATCTATAAACATTGTAGTTTCAGAATCCGCAAAAATTTCCGAGGTGTAAGCACCTTCCATTTAAAATTGTTTCAAGAGCACCGTGGTATGTATTGCCACAAATAAAGTCAACAATAACTTTGAAAGCAATTGCGGCTTTCTTGCCTCTTGCCTCTTTATTTTTTGTTTGGGATTTCTTTTATAAAAGGGCTCAATAAAAGGGGAAGTAAAGAGTTCAATTAAAAAATCCATTTTCTATTTTCTTACCTTCCATTGTTAGCTATTAATTGAAATCTGTTTATGCCAAACAACATTTATATTGGTTTCCTGATTTTTTCAAAAATGTAGACAATTGAAATTCTTAGCCAAGCAAATGTATTGAAGAAAATAATCACCAATGTTTTTCTTCTTTTGTTTGAGAAAAGAAATCGATTAAAAATCGTTAAAATCCCATTTCGTTTTGTATCTGCCATAAAAGTTGATTAAAAAAGTGCTACTCTCACAAACACAGAAAACAATTGCAAGGACAAGAAAATCAAAAACAGAAAAACAATAATAGACAGAAGCATTTATTTTCCTAATGGAATATGAGGCAGAGCGGCTTAAAAGGAATAAAAACAGAAACTTGAAGGTATTTTAGGTATTTTATTTTATTCAATCCAACTTATAAATGAATTATCGGTGGCGTATACATGTTGTCAGCATTTATACGCCACCAGGTATAACATTAATTTTAATCGTACGACATAGTGGACATTATATGATTTAGCTTTGCAAAGGAGGCTGGAAAAAGCCTTATAAAGACAGCGATTTAGTTCCCACAAAGGAGGCTTGAACATTTAGGAATTCACTCCTTTAATAGATCTTTATCTACACTCCACGTCAGTATAATAGAACACCTAAATTTTTGTTAATGTTAGCTTATTTATCCCAAACGAATGAATCTGCGTTTTTAATCTTGTGGGGATTTAAAGTCTATGAAATATGCTTCAGATTTGGAGGAAGATAATCTGATATGAAAACAACCGTTATATCTCAAAATTCGGAAAAATAAAGTGACTGTTCTATCCTGATGACCAAAAATAAATATGTGCCTATTTTTCATAGTACTATCGGAAAAATGATCAGAAAATCATTTCGCGAAGAACTAGAAGCATAATTTTTTCCCTGTTTGATATGAAACATTATCGACTTTAGATCTCTACAAAATTAAAAACGTAGATTCTTTCGATAAGGGATAAATAAGCTAACATTAACAGAAATTTAGGTGTTCTATTCTACTGACGTGGAGTGTATAAAATAATTTTTTAGGAGGTCATCTATCTATAAAAGACCCGTTTAAGGGGACATCTACCTACAAAGACCCCTTTAGGTGAGCTGCTGCTATACCTACTATATACAAGACTCCTTCAGGATGTTTTCTATCAAAAGGTTACCCCTTGAGGAAGACTTTTATAAAAAGAAGACCCCCTGAGAAGGACTTCTAACTATAAGAGACCCATTTCAGAGGTTTTCTTTCTATAGAAGACGCCTTAAACAGGAATTTTTTCTATGGAAGACCGCTTTAGGAGGCCTTCTTTCTATAGAAGACCATTTAGGAGATCTTCGATCAACTGGGAATTTTTCAATCTATCGACAGGAGACCCGGTTAAGATGCCTTCTATATACTAAGATGCCTTGAGGAGGTCTTCTATCGATATGAGACACCGTTAGGAGACCTCTGTCTATATATAAACTCTGTCTATATATAATCCTTCCCTCTATAGAAGACCATTTTAGGATGTCTTCTTTCTATTATATAATAATAATTTTTCCACAAACATCCCAAGCGGGATAGGGGAGACTTCTCTCATATCAATGAGTGCACCCCGATTCATATTTAGCTCAATGATATGGGACCTACTGTTTATCGCCGAGTCCGAACGGCGTGTCTAAGACACCACTTGTAGAGAAGTTTTACAAGGCTGAAATACTCAGAAAATGTCTCCAACATTACTGAGGGGTATTTTGCCACCGTTGAAAAGTGTTTGATGTTGACTAGCCGGGGAATCGAACCCACGACCTTCAGCGTGCAATGCGGGTGTGCATACCATTGCACCACGGTGGCACCCAAATTCTTTCTATTAGGAAGTCTTAAATCTATAGAATGCCCATTTAGGGGGTCTTTTGTCGACAGAAGATCCATTAGGAGGACTTCTATCTGTAAAATAGATTATCTATATCTATAGAAAACCCCTCTAGGAAGTCTTAAATTCATCGGATTTAAAGGTCTTCTAGCCAAAGAGACCCATTTAAACCGTCTTCTAGCTACAGAAAACCTTCTTAGGAAGTCTTCTATATATAGAAGGCCCCATTAGCTGGTCTTCTATCTATAAAAAATCTATCTAGAGGAGACCACTTGAGAAGTATTTCTATCAGTAGAAGACCTCTTGGGGAGGACTTCTAAGTATGAAAGACCTATATATGAGATATTCTGGCCAAAGGAGACCCCTTTATGAAGTCTTCTATCAATAGAAGACCCTTTTACGAGGTCATCTATCTATTGGAGACTCCCATAGGGTCTTTTAAATAAATATGTAAGTCTCCTTTAGGAGTGATTAAACCTTTGTAAGACCTCTTTAGGAGGTCGTCTACCCTCTTAAGAGTTATTTTTACTAAACAAATCCCCTTTAGGAGTTTTTATAATTGTAAAAAAGCACGTATCTATAGAAGACCCCCTTAGAAAATTTTTTATTCATGGAAGACCACTTTAAGAGTCTTCTAGCTGAGGAAGACCCCATTTGGGGTCTTTAATATACAGAAGACCCCATTAGGATGCCTTCTATCTATAAAATAATATTTAAGGAGGTTTTCTATAAATTGAGAAGTTTTCAATCTATAGAATACACCTTTAGGAGGGCTTCTAACCAAAGAGGGCCCTAAGAAGGTGTTCCAGCTACAGAAGACGCCTTTGGGAGGACTTCTATCTAAAGAGGAACCCTTTGGCGGGTCTACCATATGTAAAATACCACTTTAGGTGGCCTCCTATATACAGAAGAAGAAGAATATTCTTTAAAAAAAAAGAAGAAGAAATATATTCTTTAAAAATCCACGTTTTGTGGTCTTGAGGTCCATGGAAAGGAAACTTTTAAAAAGTTCACGTTTTGCGGTCTTGAGGTCCATGGAAAAATATTCTTTAAAAAATCCACGTTTTGTGGTTTTGAGAACCATGGAAAAAAATAAAAAATCCACGTGTTGAGGGTTGAAAAATTCTTTAAAAATTCGTTCAAATTGTTTCATAAAGGAAGATAAATATATTGCGTATAAGTCTTGTCAACAGTCATACGCCACTCCGGACTCATGATATTTAAGGAACTTTTGTTACTTTTAAACCCCATGTATCTCAAAAGACTACTTTCCCATTCATAATGCTTCCAACATTCTGTTTTCAGTTACTATAAAATTTATCCTTTTAATATTTTCGTTATACTAGGGAAGAAGACAATATTGTTCATTGCATCTGTGCAACACGTTCATGCCTCTCAGCCCATAAAACAATTTTTATAACTTTATATATACAACTTAACATTTATTATGTTACATTATACTCGTTTCAACATGCTTAATACTGCTTCTAGCTTTTGTTTTAAAAACTTTAAGTTCTCTTAAATCTCAACACACTTCAAGTTATGTTACTCAAACAAGCAAGTTGAGCGTTTACAAAGCTGAAAACATTTTACAAGGATAACAACATGAAGAAAAAGAGCAACAATAGCAATAAGAAAAACAACAAGACAAAGTCATTCTCAGATTGAAACTTATAATCTACTAAAAACAGGAAAACTAAATCATGACATTTCTTCTCCACTCCCCCTTTGAAAAGCTGCGCTCCTTTGTTACTATATAATCACATTTTACAACATTATAAGATACTCAAGCAAAAAGAAAATGGGTCAAAAGATGTAACACTAAAATGTCAATAAGCGCCATATGGTGTGTTTTATCAAGAGGAGGAGGAGCAGGCGAAGTAAGTTATAATGGAATAAATGCTGTATAAAGCAACACAAAGTAATCTTTCATCTTCAAATCGCCAGGATAATATTTCAATGTTTCATTTGCTCTCGCCTTCGATCTGTTCTTTAACAAATTTATTGCTGTGTCCAATACTTAATAAAAAATTACGAGGAAGTAAAAAAGTTTTGAACAAATGTTAGTTATACACGTTATGGCGATGGACTTAATTGAATTATAAGTTAATTTTTCAATTGTAAATCATAAAAACACTTAAAGTTCAATAACAATGGAAGTGGGAGCGTATGATTGTTATTAATTGGTAACATGGTGGCGTATTATTATTTTTGACGTTGTGAGATAAGTACATTACACTCATTATAGATTTCCTTGGTGTGCCTCAAACAATAGGTCCACACTGTGTTATGATTAATATTAACGAAGTTCATGGTGACGGATGATTATTGACAGAACTTATACGCATTCGATTATTTCAATTCTCCTTTATATTAACACCACGAGAATTCTTAAATTTGTTTTAAGCCACAACACGTGTATTTTTAGAGAATTTTCCGTGGAAGATTATTTAAAAAATCTTAAAGTCCGTGGATATTCTTTAAAAAACCAACGATTTGTGGTCGTGAGGTCCGTGGAAAAATAGCCTTTAAAATATGTACGATTCTTGGTATGGAGGTCCTTGAAAAAAATTTTGGAAACCCATGAAAGAACCCTTTACGGGATCGTCTATATATATAAAAGAGTAGTGAGGTGAGTGACTGACTGACTGACTGATTCATCAACCCCCAGACGAAACGGCTGAAGCTAGAAATTTGAAATTTTGAGTGTGGGTTGTTGTTGGTATGTAGGGGTGAGATAAGGCAGGGTTTTTTTGAAATTCGAACTAGAAGGGTACTAAAAGTACTAAAAGGTACTAATTATGGTTTTCTTTTGCAAACGGTAAGAGCTAGAACTCTGAAATTTGCAATGAGGGTAATTGATGGAGAGCTAGAAAGATGTACCAAAGGATGTTTGGAATTTCGAACTACAAGGGAACGAAAAGTACTAAATTTAGTACAATTTGGATTTGGGTGAACGGATAGAGTTGGAATCCTGAAATTTTAAATTAGATCAATGGTGGAGAGTAACAAAGAAAGGTTCTTGGAAATTCGAACTAAAAATGAACGAAAAATACTAAATGATACTAAATTAAGTACAATTTAGATTTGGCTGAACGGATAGAGTTGGAATCCTGAAATTTTAAATTAGATCAATGGTGGAGAGTAACAAAGAAAGGCTCTTGGAAATTCGAACTAAAAATTAACGAAAAGTACTAAATGGTACTAAATTTAGTACAATTTGGGTTTGGGTGAACGGATAGAGCTGGAATCCTGAAATTTGAAATTAGTGTCACTGGTGGAGAGTAACAAAGAAAGGCTTTTGGAAATTTGAACTATAAGTGCACGAAAAGTACTAAATGGTGCTAAATTTAGTACAATTTGGATTTGGGTGAACGGATAGAGCTGAAATCCTGAAATTGGAAATTCGAACTATAAGTGCACGAAAGGAACTAAATGGTACTAAATTTAGTACAGTTTGGATATGGGCTAACGATAGGGCCAGAAACCCGAAATTTGGAATGGGGGTCACTGATGAAGAGTAAGAAAGATGTACCAAAGGTCGAAAAGTCCTAAATGGTACTGAGTTTGAATGATTTGGATTTGGATTTGAAGAACTGGAATTCTGAAATTTGGAATCAAGATTACTGTTGGAATATGGAATTGAGATATAGATGCAGCTTTTGGAAATCGTACTAATGTGCACAAAGCAGTACTAATTGGTACTAAATGCGCTACAGATTACTGCTGGAGTGTAGGATTGAGGTAGTTTTGGAGATTCGTACTTATGGAAAAGTGCTAAATGGAACTTCATTGGCTATAATTTGGATTTAGGTGAACGGATAGAGCTGCGATATCAAATAGTTTTTGGAAAGTCGTGTACAATTTGTGATTTTGTAAAGGGGTAGAACTGGAATTTTGGTATTGTGTAAACAGTTAAGGTACTAAATTTGGCGTGGGGTGTAGGAACAAAGTTGGGATTATATAATTTGGAAATACGCTATTTGTGCAAAAAGTACGAAATGGAAAAATATTTGTTATGAAGATCACACCTAAATTTGAGACAAAGTTCTAAGGTTGAAAAATTGTACTGAATATTGTTCCATTGATTTTATGTTAACGCCAAGGCGTTTCTAAATAATGTAATGAAGTAGTCAAACGTGAAGTGTCTTTTCAAAAAATGTATTTTGTTCTGACCGCTTTAGTATGTTAATTTGAAAACGTGGTCCAATGAGACAATTTTTTTAAC
Organism: Musca autumnalis; assembly: GCF_047663935.1. Lineage (NCBI taxonomy): Eukaryota > Metazoa > Arthropoda > Insecta > Diptera > Muscidae > Musca > Musca autumnalis. The sequence continues at coordinate 217,469,792 of NW_027411977.1, read as the reverse complement.
TATAAGGTATTTACCCCCTGATAATAAAAAATGAATCCAAAAAAATTACCGTTATATACAGTTGACATACCCATGTACATTAAGTACAATTTTTTGTTAAACATTTTTTTCTAACCTTTTTTGCCACAAATTCCGAATTTCGGTTGGAAATGTGCAGAAGATCTTCAAAATATTCTAAATATTCAAAATATATCTTCTAATAAAAGTGGATTGATGTGCGCATTTTTTAAATTAAACTTTTATATCCTCTGAGTAGTCAAGGTATAAATTTAAAGAAAATTGGACGATATAGATTTGTTCTTCTTTTAAATACACTACGTCGAGGGGTGCCGTTATATGAGGACATAGGAACAGGTGAGTTTTTATGGCCATTTTGAATGCTGAAAATTTTATGGACCTATTCGGGTTCTGGGCGAAACTGCTAAAGCTATAACCTTGAATTGTGGATATGCGTTATTGTTGTTGTGAAGGGGTGAGATAAAGTTTAGTGTTTGGAAATTCGTACTGGGAGGGAATGCTGTGTTAGTGAAGGGGTAAAACCAGAAGTCAAGTCTGAAATTTGCAATATGATTCCCTGTTGGTGTATGTCTGTGATATGAGATCGTAGTTTTGGAAATTCGAAATAAAAAATTTGGTAGCTGTTTAGGGACTACAATGTACAATACTAAAAGGAATTAAATTAAAAAATATTGATAATAAAAATAGGTTCTGGTACAATAGGATCTCCAGTGTTCACCATTTCCATATTAAATATTGTTTATATATATTTTGTTCCCTTTCCGCATACGAAGTAGCGGGCATTTGCTAGTCTTTTATAGAAGACGTTATGGGATATCTTTTATTTATGGAATAACTTTTTAGAAGGTCTTCTATATACAATACCCTTCTGGAGGCCTTATATCTATAGAAGACAATTTTAGAAGGTTTTCTCTTACGGTCTTGGATTTTCTCGAAAAAAAAAATCTTTAAAAAATCCAAGTTTCTTGGTTTGGATTTTCTTGAAAAATTTTTTTAAAAAATCCACGATTCTTGACTTGGATTTTCTTGAAAATTTTTCTAAAAAATCCACGATTTTTGGCTTGGATTCTCTTGAAAAATTCTTTAAAAAATCCACGATTCTTGGTTTGGATTTTCTTGAAAATTTTTATAAAAAATCCACAATTTTTGGTTTGGATTTTCTTGAAAAATTCTTTAAAAAATCCACGATTCTTGGTTTGGATTTTCTTTAAAAAATCCACGATACTTGGTTTGGATTTTCTTGAAAAAGATTCCTTAAAAAATCCACGTTTCTTGGTATGGATTTTCTTAAAAAAATCTTTAAAAAATCCAAGAATCCTGGTTTGGCTTTTCTTAAAAAAATCTTTTAAAAATCCATGTTCCTTGGTTTGACTTTTCTTAAAAAAAAATCTTAAAAAATCCACGTTTCTTGGTTTGGATTTTCTTGAAAAAAATTCTTTAAAAAATTTATGTTTCTTCTTTTGGATTTTCTTCAAAAACATTCCTTAAAAAATCCACGATTCTTGGTTTGGATTTCCTTGAAAAAATTCTTTAAAAAATCCACGTTTCTTGTTTTGGATTTTCTGGAAAATCATTCCTTAAAAATCCACGATTCTTGGTTTGGATTTTCTTGAAAAAATTCTTGAAAAAATCAAAGTTTCTTGTTTTGGATTTTCTTGAAAAACATTCCTAAAAAATCCACGTTTCTTGATTTGGATTTTCTTCAAAAAATATTTAAAGAATGCACGTTTCTTGCTTTGGATTTTCTGGAAAAAATTCTAATGCATGTTTCTTGCCTTGGATTTATTTGAAAAAAAAAAAAATCTTTAAAAAATCCACGTTTCGTGGTTTGGATTTATTTGAAAAAAAAAACTCTTTAAAAAATCCACGTTTCGTGGTTTGGATTTATTTGAAAAAAAAAAAATCTTTAAAAAATCCACGTTTTTTGGTTGAGATTTTCTTGAAAATTTCTTTAAAAAATCCACGTTTCTTGGTTGAGATTTTCTTGAAAATTTCTTTAAAAAATCCACGTTTCTTGGTTTGGATTTTCTTGAAAAAATTGTTTAAAAAATCCACGTTTCTTGGTTGAGATTTTCTTGAAAATTTCTTTAAAAAATCGACGTTTCTTGGTTTGGATTTTCTTGAAAAAATTCTTTAAAAAATCCACGTTTCTTGGATGAGATTTTCTTGAAAATTACTTTAAAAAATCCACGTTTCTTGGTTTGGATTTTCTTGAAAATTACTTTAAAAAATCCACGTTTCTTGGTTGAGATTTTCTTAAAAAGTTCTTTAAAAAATCGACGTTTCTTGGTTTGGATTTTCTTGAAAAAATTCTTTAAAAAATCCATGTTTCTTGGTTGAGATTTTCTTAAAAATTTCTTTAAAAAATCCATGTTTCTTGGTTTAGATTTTCTTGAAAAAATTCTTTAAAAAGCCACGTTTCTTGGTTTGGATTTTCTTGAAAAAAATTCTTTAAAAAATCCACGTTTGTTGCTTTAGATTTTCTTGAAAAACTTCAGGTTTGTTGGTTGAGATTTTCCTTAAAAAATTCTTTAAAAAATCCACGTTTCTTAGTTTGGATTTTCTTGAAAAAAAAAATTAAAATTCACGTTTTGTGGATTATAAAATTCTTTAAAAAACACGATTTTGGAGTAAAAATTCTTTAAGAAATCCAAAACATGGTTAAATACTTTTTTAAAAAATCCAAAACGTGGTTACAAAATTCTTTAAAAAACCCACCTCTGCTGGTTTGGATTTTCCTGAAAAAAAAATTCTTTAAAAATCCACGTTTCTTGGTTTGGGTTTTCCTGAAAAAAAAAAATCTTTAAAAAATCCACGATTCTTGGTTTGGATTTTCTTGAAAAAAAAATCTTTAAAAAATCCAAGTTTCTTGGTTTGGATTTTCCTGAAAAAAATTCTTTAAAAAAATCCACGTTTCCTGGTTTGGATTTTCCTGAAAAAAAAATCTTTAAAAAAACCACGTTTATTGGTTTGGATTTTCCTGAAAAAAAATCTTTAAAAAAACCACGTTTCTTGGTTTGGATTTTCCTGAAAAAAAAAATTAAAAAATCCAAGTTTGTGGGTTTGGATTTTCCTGAAAAAAATCTTTAAAAAATCCACGTTTGTTGGTTTGGATTTTCTTGAAAAAATTCTTTAAAAAATCCACGTTTGTTGGTTTGAAGTTGGATTTGAAAAAATTCTTTAAAAAATCCACGTTTGTTGGTTTGGAGTTGGATTTGAAAAAATTCTTTAAAAAATCCACGTTTCTTGGTTTGGATTTTCCTGAAAAAAAATCTTTAAAAAATCCACGATTCTTGGTTTGGATTTTCTTGAAAAAAAAAAATCTTTAAAAAATCCAAGTTTCTTGGTTTGGATTTTCCTGAAAAAAATTCTTTAAAAAATCCACGTTTCTTGGTTTGGATTTTCCTGAAAAAAAAAAATCTTTAAAAAAACCACGTTTCTTGGTTTGGATTTTCCTGAAAAAAAATCTTTAAAAAAACACGTTTCTTGGTTTGGAGTTTCCTGAAAAAAAATCTTTAAAAAATCCAAGTTTCTTGGTTTGGATTTTCCTGAAAAAAATTCTTTAAAAATATCCACGTTTCTTGGTTTGGATTTTCTTGAAAAAATTCTTTAAAAAATCCACGTTTCTTGGTTCGGATTTTCTTGAAAAAAATCTTTAAAAAATCCACGTTTGTTGGTTTGGATTTTCTTGAAAAAATTCTTTAAAAAATCCACGTTTGTTGGTTTGAAGTTGGATTTGAAAAAATTCTTTAAAAAATCCACGTTTGTTGGTTTGGAGTTGGATTTGAAAAAATTCTTTAAAAAATCCAAGTTTCTTGGTTTGGAGTTGGATTTGAAAAAATTGGATTTCCTTTGTTTGGATTTTCTTGAACAAATTCTTTGAAAAATCCACGTTTCATGGCTTAGATTTTCAAAAAAAAAAAAAATCTTTTAAAAATCCGCGTTCCTTCGTTTGGATTTTCTTGTAAAAGATTCTTTAAAAAATCCAAGTTTCTTCGTTTGGATTTTCTTAAAAAAGATTCTTTAAAAATTCAAGTTTCTTGGTTTAATTTTTCTGGAACAAAATTCTTTAAAAAATCACGTTTCGTGGTTTGGATTTATTTGAAAACAAAAAATCTTTACAAAGTCCACGTTTCTTGGTTAAGATTTTCTTGAAAATTTCTTAAAAAAACCCACGTTTCTTGGTTTGAATTTTCTTGAATAAATCCACGTTTCTTGGTTTGGGTTTTCTTGAAAAAATCCACGTTTCTTGGTTTGGATTTTCTTGAAAAAATTCACGTTTCTTGGTTTGGATATTTTTGAAAAAATTCTTAAAAAATCCACGTATCTTGCTTGGGATTTTCTTGCAAAAAATTGTTTAAAAAATTCACGTTTCTTGGTTTAGATTTTCTTGAAAAAAAAAAATACTTTAAAAATCCACGTTTCTTGGTTTTGATTTATTTTTAAAAATTTCTTTAAAAAATTAATGCTTTTTTATTGGGATTTTCTTGAAAAAAAATCTTTATAAAATTTACGGTTTGTGGATTAAAAATTTCTTTAAAAATCCACGTTTTGTGGAGTAAAAATTTCTTTAAAAATCCACGTTTTGTGGAGTAAAAATTTCTTTAAAAATCCACGTTTTGTGGAGTAAAAATTCTTTAAAAATCCACGTTTTGTGGAGTAAAAATTCCCTTAAAAAAGATATTTAAAAAATCCACGTTTATTTGTTTGGAGTTTCTTGAAAAAATTCTTTAAAAAATCCTCGTTTCTTGATTTGGATTTTCTTAAAAACAATTTAAAAAATCCATGTTTCTTGCTTTGGATTTTCTGGAAAAAATTCTTTAAAAATACACGTTTCTTGGTTTGGATTTCCTTGAAAAAAATCTTTTGAAAAATCCACTTTTTTTGGTTTTACTTTTCTTGAAAAAATTTTTAAAAAATTCACGTTTTGTGGATTGAAAATTTCTTTAAAAAAAATCACGTTTTGTGGATTGAAAATTTCTTTAAAAACACGTTTTGTGGAGTATAAATCCTTTAAAAAATCCAAAACGTGGTTAAAAAATTCTTTAAAAATCCACGTTTTGTTAAAAAATATCCTTTAAAAAATCCACGTTTTGTGGATTAAAATTTATTTAAAAAACACGTTTTGTGGAGTAAAATTTTTTTAAAAATCCAAAACGTGGTTAAAAATTCTTTAAAAATCCACGTTTAGTTAAAAATATTCTTTAAAAATCCACGTTTTGTTAAAAAATATTCTTTAAAAAATCCACGTTTCTTGAAATTTTTTTTTAAAAATTTACGTTTTTTTGAAAAAATTCTTTGAAAATCCACTTTTCTTATTCACACATAAATATTTCTTTTAATTTCATTCACCTCCTCCTTTATGTATTATTTTATGTACTCCTGCGCGTATACTTTATTTTCTGTCAATTAAACAAATTATACGCCCATTGCTATTAAAATAAATCATACGTTCCCAAGTTCGTTTTTTCAAACATGTTTGATCAAAGAGATTTATTAAACGTATTAAGCGTATTTAAGTCTTAAACCTTCGATAAACACTTGGTTTGTTGTGCCAAAGGTGATTCTAAGAAATGTATTCACTTTCTCAAACCAATATTTTTTTAATTATATACTAATTAATCCCCAGCACTATATTAAAGTATTTGCCATTTGAATGTCTAGACTTAAATCATGAAATTTCACAAGAAAATATCTTCAATGCCTGTGATTTAATTACAGCGTGTATTTTAACTACTCTTTGCCAGATGAAGAACAATTTTTTATAATTACAGGCGTTGAACTCATGAATGTCTTACTTAGAATGTCATATGTCTTATCCTCTCCAACCTAGACGACGAGGTGCATATTCAGTTAATACAACGAAAGCATTTATCAATTACACAGATTTTGCAGAAATAAAATTGACTTGACATTTCTTCAGGGAAATGCTCATGGGAGACATATGAAATTCTTTCTTAGATGTTGCTTTTAATTAAAATTAGATTCGTTTTTTTGTGAAGTATTTGGGACTGTGGCAGAAGTTCTTTATTTGCGTGTATGTGAGGAGCTTTCCCCCTTGAAACCTTTAAACACACATGTTGAATAAATACATTGTCTCATTTTCGCTAAATATGATGCACGAACTCCTGTAAGTTGATGCCTTAATTTGAATGTCATTAAACAAATGAGGCCTGCTTGTTTGGGCCTAAAGCTTCGGCAATATAAGTTTATTAACGAGAAACATTTTCTTTATGCCTCTTCAAATGTCATTTGAGACGCGGTAACATATGTGAAGGAGTACGAAAGCTAGACTTGGATTCAAATAAACAAAACGAAAAAAAATATTTGACAAGCATGAGAAAATTCTTATAAATATCCAAATATATGTTTGCGAATCCAATATCATGAAAAAAATATTTTCATTTTCTGAAATCAAATTTAAAAACAAAAATTTTCTTTAATGAAATCCTTCACGTTTCTTGGTTTAGATTTTCTTGAAAAAAAAAAATACTTTAAAAATCCACGTTTCTTGGTTTTGATTTATTTTTAAAAATTTCTTTAAAAAATTAATGCTTTTTTATTGGGATTTTCTTGAAAAAAAATCTTTATAAAATTTACGGTTTGTGGATTAAAAATTTCTTTAAAAATCCACGTTTTGTGGAGTAAAAATTTCTTTAAAAATCCACGTTTTGTGGAGTAAAAATTTCTTTAAAAATCCACGTTTTGTGGAGTAAAAATTCTTTAAAAATCCACGTTTTGTGGAGTAAAAATTCCCTTAAAAAAGATATTTAAAAAATCCACGTTTATTTGTTTGGAGTTTCTTGAAAAAATTCTTTAAAAAATCCTCGTTTCTTGATTTGGATTTTCTTAAAAACAATTTAAAAAATCCATGTTTCTTGCTTTGGATTTTCTGGAAAAAATTCTTTAAAAATACACGTTTCTTGGTTTGGATTTCCTTGAAAAAAATCTTTTGAAAAATCCACTTTTTTTGGTTTTACTTTTCTTGAAAAAATTTTTAAAAAATTCACGTTTTGTGGATTGAAAATTTCTTTAAAAAAAATCACGTTTTGTGGATTGAAAATTTCTTTAAAAACACGTTTTGTGGAGTATAAATCCTTTAAAAAATCCAAAACGTGGTTAAAAAATTCTTTAAAAATCCACGTTTTGTTAAAAAATATCCTTTAAAAAATCCACGTTTTGTGGATTAAAATTTATTTAAAAAACACGTTTTGTGGAGTAAAATTTTTTTAAAAATCCAAAACGTGGTTAAAAATTCTTTAAAAATCCACGTTTAGTTAAAAATATTCTTTAAAAATCCACGTTTTGTTAAAAAATATTCTTTAAAAAATCCACGTTTCTTGAAATTTTTTTTTAAAAATTTACGTTTTTTTGAAAAAATTCTTTGAAAATCCACTTTTCTTATTCACACATAAATATTTCTTTTAATTTCATTCACCTCCTCCTTTATGTATTATTTTATGTACTCCTGCGCGTATACTTTATTTTCTGTCAATTAAACAAATTATACGCCCATTGCTATTAAAATAAATCATACGTTCCCAAGTTCGTTTTTTCAAACATGTTTGATCAAAGAGATTTATTAAACGTATTAAGCGTATTTAAGTCTTAAACCTTCGATAAACACTTGGTTTGTTGTGCCAAAGGTGATTCTAAGAAATGTATTCACTTTCTCAAACCAATATTTTTTTAATTATATACTAATTAATCCCCAGCACTATATTAAAGTATTTGCCATTTGAATGTCTAGACTTAAATCATGAAATTTCACAAGAAAATATCTTCAATGCCTGTGATTTAATTACAGCGTGTATTTTAACTACTCTTTGCCAGATGAAGAACAATTTTTTATAATTACAGGCGTTGAACTCATGAATGTCTTACTTAGAATGTCATATGTCTTATCCTCTCCAACCTAGACGACGAGGTGCATATTCAGTTAATACAACGAAAGCATTTATCAATTACACAGATTTTGCAGAAATAAAATTGACTTGACATTTCTTCAGGGAAATGCTCATGGGAGACATATGAAATTCTTTCTTAGATGTTGCTTTTAATTAAAATTAGATTCGTTTTTTTGTGAAGTATTTGGGACTGTGGCAGAAGTTCTTTATTTGCGTGTATGTGAGGAGCTTTCCCCCTTGAAACCTTTAAACACACATGTTGAATAAATACATTGTCTCATTTTCGCTAAATATGATGCACGAACTCCTGTAAGTTGATGCCTTAATTTGAATGTCATTAAACAAATGAGGCCTGCTTGTTTGGGCCTAAAGCTTCGGCAATATAAGTTTATTAACGAGAAACATTTTCTTTATGCCTCTTCAAATGTCATTTGAGACGCGGTAACATATGTGAAGGAGTACGAAAGCTAGACTTGGATTCAAATAAACAAAACGAAAAAAAATATTTGACAAGCATGAGAAAATTCTTATAAATATCCAAATATATGTTTGCGAATCCAATATCATGAAAAAAATATTTTCATTTTCTGAAATCAAATTTAAAAACAAAAATTTTCTTTAATGAAATCCTTTAGACCAAAGATGTAAATTTATCCCAACATATGTGAAAAAATATAAATGTTGTAATTAAATGCCTGTGAATTAAAGAACTTTCTTCTTCTCTCAACAAGTTTTTGTCTGTGAAATTTCATGATTACATTGTCGGCATTTAAATGCCAAATGTTTCCTTAAAAATGTTTAGGAATTAATGGCAGCCCACATGGGATTGAAAGGCGACTTATTAAAAGAAGAAACTGTTTGCTTGATGGGGAATATTTTCGGGCAATTAACACAAATTTACTCATACAAACCACTTTGAAGTGGCCATTGCAGGTTTGAGGCAATGTTGGGTAAAGAGAGCAAAAAGGTTATATGTATATACATTTCTTGACTGGTCCTGAGATAAGGCTAAAAACCCATTCATAACATACTGTGACTCTTTGCTTAATCATCAATGAAAATAATCTGAGGGAGCGTATAACTAATATTAACACTAATGACGTATACTTGATTGATTTGTGGAGGAATGAAGTATACGCACCGTGGTTTTAAAAATTAAAAAAATCAAATTAAAGATATTTTTTTAAATAATTTGAGGACTTTGAAAAATATTCATTAAAAATTCACGGTTTGGGGTCCTGAGTCCTATAAAAAAATTCTTTACGAATGCATTTCAAAAATCTTTAAAAAATCCAAGTTTCTTGGTATGACGGTCCTTGAAAAATTCTTTAAAACATCCACGTTTTTTTATTGAAAAATTCTTTAAAAGTTCCATGTTTCTTGGCATGAAGGCCGTTAAAAAATGTTTCTAACAAATATATGTTTCTTCTTGTGGAGGTCCATAAAAAAACTCTTTAAAAATTCAAAAAAAAAAAAAAAAAAAAACAGTTCTTTAAAAATCTACGTCTGTTGGCATGGAGAACTTTGAAAAAAAACCCACAAATTTTGGAATAAAGTTCTTTGAAAAAAAATCATTAAAAAAAGTTTTCTTAATGCGGAGATCCTTGAAAAATTCTTTTAAAAATCCACGCTTTTTTGGAAAAAAGATATTTAAAAAAATCATTAAAAAACTGTTTTTTTTGTCTGGGTTCTTTAAAAATTTTTTTAAAAAACCACGTTTCTAGTGTGGAGTTTCTTGGCAGAATTTTTTAAAGATAGAATTGTTTAAAGAATCCAAGTTTCTTGGTGTGGGGTCCTTGAAAAAATTCCAAGCTCCTTAGTGTGGAGGTCCTTGGGAAAAATTCTTTAAAGAATCCACGTTTCTTGGTGTTGGGTCCTTGAAAACATTCCAAGATACTTAGTGTAGACGTCCTTGAAAAAAAATTTTTTTAAAGAATCCACGTTTCTTGGTGTTGGGTCCTTGAAAACATTCCAAGATACTTAGTGTGGACGTCCTTGAAAAAAATTCTTTAAAGAATCCACGTTTCTTTGGGTGGTGTCCTTGAAAACATTCCAAGTTCCTTAGTGTGGAGGTCCTTGAAAAAAATTCTTCAAAGAATCCACGTTTCTTGGTGTGGGGTCCTTGAAAAAATTCAAAGCTCCTTGGTGTGGAGGTCCTTGAAAAATATTCTTTAAAGAATCCACGTTTCTTGGTATGGTGGTCCTTGAAAAAATTCTTTAAAAAGTCTAGGTTTGTTGGTGAAAAAAATTCTTAAAAAAGTCCAAAAAATCTTAGTACTGAAAAAGTCTTTAAAAATGCATGTTTCTCGGTGGGGAGGTCATAAGAAATCTTTAAAAAACTAGGTCTCTTAGTGTGGAGGTCCTTGAATAAAAATTCGTTAAAAATTCACGTTTCTTGGTATGAAGGTCCTTCAAAAATTTGTGACCTGCTGGTCTATAAAAATATTCTTTAAAATCCTCAGACCTCAAGAAGTCTTCTGTTGTTTATATAAGTCTCCAGACGTCAAGTGATTTTCTGTCATCTAAAGAAACATCCAAAGGTTTTCTTTTGCCTATACGAGAAGAATGCCTCTAGCGGTATTCTGTTGTTTACAGATACCTCAAGCTGTCTTCTTCTTTTACCTACAGAATACCTCTACAGGAAATCTATGGCCTACAGGATCCTTAGGGAGAATCTGAACATATAAAGGAATAATTCTGTTGTACATAGAAGACCTGTAGTGCGATTCTGTAACTTTTTTTAATAACGAACCGACATCGGTTGTTAACGAAAATATTCGGCTGAGTTAACGAATGTGCTATTCTGTAACTTTATGTTAACGATTGTAGAAATCGTTAACTCATACCGACGAAAATCGATAGGAAGAAAATGTCAAATATTATATTTTAATATTAATTAAAATATATTTTGAAGCTGAAAACATTATTTCGTCGCGAGTACAAGACATAAAGCGTTTAAGAAGGAAACAATTCAGATTTTTGAAGGAATTTGGCTCAAATGTGTGTCTTTTGGATGAATACGGATGCCAGTAAAGAAGGATTTGTTAAAATGTTTTTATTGTGTGTGTGATTTAAAAGTAATAAAAGTGATAAAACCATCATTAATCTTTTTTAAAAGCGCAGTTGTATTTTTTTTTTTTATTAAAAGTTGGGATCATATTTTGGGTTGTGGCGCTCTGTATGGAAATTCAGCTTTGATATTTGACATGACTTAAGCAGCGCCAGTGATCGTGGATCCACGTTACCGTCATTTGAGTTTATATATTCACATATTCAATTCACGCCCACATTAAATGAAATTTCTCATAGCGGAGAGTATGAAACGTTCGAAAATCCAAGCTTATACGCCATTTTTAGCATTCTGATTGATAGTGATGCTGAGTTAAAATCTATAAGATTATCACAGAACAAAGTAGGTTATAGTAATACTATTCACGTGTTGGCCTCAATGCTAAATTAAAGCCAACGAGAGCCTCCTAGAAAGACAGTGTTACGGACATTGGTATAGGTCTTACATAGCAGTACCACACTTGAGTTCTTTTGAAGCATTAGATAACGTTTTTCCTCATTAGTAAGTAAAACAAAGGTTAGCGTAGTCTTCATATGTAGGATAGCATGGGGCAGCTTCGCCACTGTTGCGCCTTCGCCAGCGCCGATTTAATTGATGCTATATGAAGGTGGTCTAAAGGAAATTTATGAGTTAATCGAAGATCAAAGAGAACTTTGATGATCTTTATGCAGATTCAATAAAATCGGCGCTGGCGAAAGCACAACAGTGGCGAAGCTGACCCATGTTATCATACATAGTTAACCCTTATGTAAACGCTTTAAGAAGATTTTTCTCAATAAGGCAGAATTTACCTTATGTACACTCCTCATTAACATAACATATGCTCATATAAAACGGCCGTTTTTAAAAGAAATCAACAAAATATTGCAATAATGTACTGTCGTTAAGACTTAACAACAACTTTTTTTTGGTTGTTAACTTAACAATAATTTTCGGTAATTAACGACAAAAATTGTTAAAATTGATATACAGAATAGCACTTACCGAAAATTATCGTTAACTACCGACATTCGTCATTAATTCTGTCGTTAAGGAGTTACAGAATCGCACTACTGAGCATGCCGAAGACCTCAAGATGTCTTGTGGTGCTCACAGAAAACTGTAAGTGCATTATATTGCCCATAAGGGACCTCAAGATACCTTTTGTTGCCCATGAACGACCTCATGTTGTCTTCCGTTGCCTATAGAAGACCTCAAGTTGTCTTCCGTTGCCTATAGAAGACCTCAAGTGGTCTTATGTTGCACATAGAAGACCACAAGATGTTTTCTTGTGCTCATATAAGACCTCAAAGATCTTCGGTTGCCACTAGAAGACCTCCAGATATCTTCTTTTGTCCATAGAAGAGGTCAATAAGTATTCTGTTGCCCAGGGAAGACCTCAAGAATTTTTCTGGTACCATAGAAGACCTCAAAATGTATTATGTTGTCCATAGAAGACCTCAACATATATCCTGTTACCAATAGCAGACCTCCAAATATCTTCTGTGGCTCAGAGAAAACCAAAAGATATCTTCTGTTGTCCATGGAAGACCTCAAGCATACTTCTGTTGTCCATAGAAGTCCTCAAGATGTCTTCTGTTGCCTATAGAATACCTAAAAATATATTATGTTGCTCATAAAAGACTTCGAGATGTCTTCTGTTGCCTATAGAAAACATCAGGAGATCTTCTGTTGTCTTTAGAAGCCTCTTCTGATCTGCAGAGAACTTCGTGAGGTCTTCAGTCGTTTATAAAAGTCGTAAACAGATTGTCTGTCGCTAATAAACTCGCCAACATTTCCTGTCTACGAAAGCTATCTGGAGGAAAACTATTGTCTAAAGAAAGTCTCTATAGGACTTCTAGAAAAAATCAAGACCTCTAGAAATCTGTTGTCATAGAAACTTCAAGAGGTACCTGCTTCTGCTCCCCAGAGGATTTTAGTCGTTTGGAAAAGTCTTCAAGAGATGTTCTGTCGTCTATAAAGCCGTTAAGAACTCTTCCTCAAGTTCTCAAGACGTATCATTTTGTCTGTAGAAGGTGAAGAGGTCTTCTCTTGTCTATGGAGGACTTTTAAAGGACCATGATGCCTTTAGAAAGGCTCTAAAGGACTACTATAACAATACATACCTCTAGTGATCCCCTGTTACCCACAGATAAGCTTTAGAGGTTATCTGTTGTCTATATAAACCTAAAAAGATCTCTCCTTCAGCTCCCTAGAAGATCTATGTCATTTATAAAAGACCTCAAGAGATTTTCTGTCATCTAGAAAGTCATCAACAGATCTGCTGTTGTCAAATGAATTTTCAAAGGGCCTTCTATCGTCTGAAGAAGTCCTCAGGAGGGTTTCTTTGTTCTCGATTTATATTTTTGTCTTGTCATCTACAAAATTTCTATGCAGGAAACCTGTTGTCTACTAAAAAAAGACCAGGTCTCTAGAGATCTTCTGTGATCTAAACAAAGCTCAACAGGTCTCTCCTAAATGCCCTCAAGAGATCTTCTATAGTCTATAAGTAGTCAACAGATCTTTTGTTGTCCATTGAGGGCCTCAAGATATCCTCTGTCCCTTATAGAACTCCTCAAGAGGTTTTCCTTTGTCTCTAAAAGGTCAAGAGGTCCATAGAGAACATACTATGGAAGACCTCTAGAGGAATCCTATATAAAGACTTTAGATGACATCGAGAAAAATCTAGACCTCTAGAGAACTTCCTTCGCCCATTCTAGAGGCGATCTCTCATTTATAAAATTTCTAAAGAGATCTTCTGTTGTATATGGAAGGAGGAAACCTGTATCTATAGAAAGACTTTAGAGTACTAATAGAAACAATCCCAACTCAAGGAATTTTCTTTTTTCTATATAATGCCTCAAGAGTTCTTCTTTTGCGTGTGAAAGGTCTCTAGAGGAAACCTGTTGTCTGTAGAAGGTCTCTAGAGGACTACTAGAAAAAAAATCTAGAGGTCTTGTTTTGTCTATAAAAGACCTCAAGGGGTTTTATCTATAGAAGACCTCGAGAGGTATTTCTTTCGTCTATGAAACACCTCTAGAGGAAACCTGTTGTCTATAGAAAACCTCTTGAGGACGTTTAGGAAAAGTGCAGATTTCAAGAAAAGCTTTAAACGTAATCCACTGTCCACAGAAACCTCAAGAGGTATTTCATTCTGTTCCCCAGAGGACCTCTGTCATTTCTAAAAGTCCTCAATAGATCTCCTGAAGTCTACAAAATCGTCAAAAGATCTTCTGTTGTCTATTGAAGACCTCTAAAGATCTTATTTTGCCTTCTGTTATCTACGAAAGTTATCTGGAGGAAACATGTGGTCTATAGACCTCTGGAAGAGTTCTACAAAAAAATCAGGCCTATTGAATCCATCCATAATTCACTCACAAAAATTGGTTGTTTCCTCGGCACTGATCAATTGGATTGAATTGGATTGCTAAGCAGCAAAATTATCAATTTAAACAAACGGAGCGAGTTTCGTAGGGAAGTTTGTGTTTGCGTTCTGTGGCTTCTTGTGATAAACGAAATACTTAAGGAATTTGATAGACTACGAGTTTAAACCATCGCAAATGCTGGTTACGTATATCATCACGATTAGTCGGAAGTTCCCACTAACTCTATCGCAAGTTATGCAAGGAGCTCTAGTCAAACATTCGAGATAGGTAGCTGACCTTAAGGTGAACTCATTAAAGACAGAGCTGGTTCTGTTACCGATTAAGAAAATTATCAAACCATATGAAGGTCATAGGAGAGGTCTAATAGTACTAAATTCTTGCAAGAATTCATTTGCAAGACATGGGGACTGGGGCCACAGGTCGTCCATTGGATGTTTAGGACCACTATAACCCCATTCTTGCATATGGAGTTCTAGTGTGGTGAAATGCCTCGAAGAAGATATTGTATTTTCGTAAACTAAATAGCGGTATCAATCTAATCACTGCCGAAACGAAGATCACTTGACAGGCTGCCCTTAACATGCCACAGGATCTGTATTAATTCGCCGTATACTGTTGCGTATATTTATTGTCAACAGTTATACGCCACCAATAACTATATTAATATCAATCATACGCTAATGTGCACCAGTGAGTCCAATATTATCTCTCTATAAACAAAGGCTTATAATACTTTTCATTTGGCCAGAGATTTGCCATAATCTTCTGTAACACTTCTAATAGTCTTCCATCTAAAGACTTATCAACGTTTAGTTGTGTGAATTTGTCTTCTTGTGCCAACAGTTGCCTCTTCCACACATTTCATTCAATTAACAAGTGCTTTTAGCCATGTTCTTAACACATTCACTTTACAAGATTCCACTTAACACCACTATTCCCACTTAACTTCTTTAGTACTTATCCATTGCTAGGTTTTGATTTTCGTCATCATCTTCATTGTCATCATCAACACATCATACCTACGTAAAATAATTATATGTGCAAACTAATATTGTGATATTTATTATCGAAAACAAAATTTATTTCCAATATTATTTTTACATTGTAGTTAGAGCTTACGATTGCTTTTAAAATATAAAAGAAAATTGCGTTCTTATTAATTTCATAGTAGAGAAAAATAATTTATAAAAAATTTGTCATAGAAAATAATTATATGTGCAATAACGAAATTTTTTAAAAAATTCATAATAATGAACAAAATTGTTGTACATTTAACATGATATTGTATTGTCCTTGTGGATTAGGACTTGTTGTAGCCTTCGTCTCATAGAACCGACTAGGTTTCTTAAGGTGTTAGTGGTGATATACTCCCATTCCGCCAATAATGCACATTGCAATGCTTTCAGCTTCGAGCACTCCTTTGACTTCGCGACAACTTTGGCAGATAGTATGCCCCGAAGGTCTTCAATGGGTTTGTGGCCATGAGTTATATCTGGCCACTCCAATAACCGTACATTTCGTGCCTTTAAAAACTCCTTTGTAGGTCCAACAGGGTGATTCGGGGCAATATCCTGCTGGAAAATCCAATTATATCCGTACAGTTCTCCAGCAAAATCTATTAAGTTGTTCTCTAACAACTAAATTTATGTTTCGGCACTCATTTTTGTCGAAACAAAACTTAAAGTAGACTTTCGTCGATGTTAGGTGTTCCCTTTATGACGTGACAGACGCGAATGTTTCATAATTCTCATATAATTATTTTTTATTGGTTTGTAAATTAAAATCGAATGTCTCAACTAACGGGATTACAGATTAAATCCAAGGAAGGTATTACCAATAAGCAAAAAGTGAGAGGACATAAGCAAAATGTAGAAAAAAATTGAAATTTAATACCGTTCGAATTTATTTGAGAATTGGGAAGTTTTCGAGGAGGATCTCTTATGGTATGCGCTGCATTCAGAGCTGGACGAAAGCCTAATTTAAGTTTTGTTCCGACAAAAATAAATGCCGAAACATATGTTGAGATGTTAGAGAACAACTTAATAGATTTTGCTGGAGAACTGTACGGATATAATTGGACTTTCCAGCAGGATATTGCCCCGAATCACCCTGTTGGACCTACAAAGGAGTTTTTAAAGGCACGAAATGTACGGGTATTGGAGTGGCCAGATATAACTCATGGCCACAAACCCATTGAAGACCTTCGGGACATACTATCCGCCAAAGTTTTCGCGAAGTCAAAGGAGTGCTCGAAGCTGAAAGCATTGCAATGTGCATTATTGGCGGAATGGGAGTATATCACCACTAACACCTTAAGAAACCTAGTCGGTTCTATGAGACGAAGGCTACAACAAGTCCTAATCCACAAGGACAATACAATATCATGTTAAATGTACAACAATTTTGTTCATTATTATGAATTTTTTAAACAATTTCGTTATTGCACATATAATTATTTTCTATGACAAATTTTTTATAAATTATTTTTCTCTAATATGAAATTAATGAGAACGCAATTTTCTTTTATATTTTAAAAGCAATCGTAAGCACTAACTAAAATGTAAAAATAATATTGGAAATAAATTTTGTTTTCGATAATAAATATCACAATATTAGTTTGCACATATATTTATTTTACGTAGGTAGTTGAAATGCAATTAGAGCGGTTGTTTCTTAGAGACATAATACTCCTGTAGAGATTTATTTGTAATTATTATTTCTTCCAAAGATGAGATACGGCTTCTAATTTAGGTTAATGTATCCAGGGGCTAAATTCTGTTTTTATGAAAATGTGAAATGAAAACTTTTATAAGGGAGAAAACTGTCAAATAAACAAAAATTTCATAGAAAAAGAATCCTGCCCCAAATCTGAAGCATGATCAACGAGCAAACAGATAAGTTCGTACTTGAAGTGTTTAAGAGATAATATCTTCGAAAGATTTAGCGACCGGTCCGTATTAATGGAGAATATTGGTGTCGTATACATAGTGTCCACACTCATACGCCCTGATGCACCGTATTAAAGTAAATAATTTCTTCTAAAAAATAAGTATTTTTAATTTCTTTTAACTTTTTGTCACACAAAATATCAACGTAAATTATATTTGAGGTTGGTAGAGGTCCTTCAAAAGTAGAAAATAATGAATTTTGCACACATAAACACCGAACATCAATCTGCCTTTAATTTTCCTTCAATTGTTTCTGTACATGACATATATTACTGTCAAGTATTATATGTTACAATAGTATGAGTATACACTTCAACTGTAATGACTTCCCATCCACCAGAAATTCTTTTCAAATATTCTTTCATTTCCACATATGTACATCCTTTTGTTTAATATCCACCCAACCTAACATTGGAAACGCCAAAATATTTTATTTTCGACTAGAGAACAATTGAAGAATTCTCAAAAGTGTTGGCGAAAGATATTTATGTCAAAATCACTCAATGACTTTCTGTTGTTTTGGATAAGATTTCTGCAAGTAATGAGGAAGCAAAAGGAACGCAAGTGAGTATTTATTCTGACTGACTTTAAGGACTATGACCTCATTTTCTTGTACAGATGCCAAGGATAATGAAGTGATCCAAATGATTTACTTGTGCAAAGGTCTTAAATTTTTAATTTCATTGAAATTATTAAAATTAATGATAAAACAAAAACATTTTTTGTCGCCACAAAGGTGGGAAGTTTTTAAAAAATATTTTCTAGCTTTTTTGCAAAGGCTTGGATTAAAAACAAAAAAAGAATATTTTCAAGCGTGGATTTTTTAAAAAAAATTCAAGTCTCTCTACAAAGGCATGGGTTTTTTTTTAAATTTTCAAAACCTTCTACAGAGGCGTAGATTTTTAAAAAAATATTTTCAAGCCTTTCTCCTACGGAGCGAATTTTTTAAAAAATAGTTTCTAGCCCCCCATAAAGTTTGGAATTTTTTAAAAAACTATTTTGAAGCTCGCCATAGAGGTGTGGATTTTTTAAAAATTATTTTTAAGCCTTTTTACAAAGGCGCAAATTTTTTAGACAATAGTTTTTAGCCCCCATAAAGTTGGGAACTTTTTTAAAAAAAAACATTTTTAAGCACCCAAAGAGGTGGATATTTTTAAAAAAAAAAAGTTCAAGCCTTTAACAGATGCCCGAATTTTTATACCCTACACCACACAGTAGTAACATACAAAAGGAAACTAGATAGACCCATAGTTAATTTTGGGGATATATATATAATCACTTTCTGAGTCGATTTATGCATGTCCGTCCGTCTGTCCATGTATTTTTGTTCGCAACGTACAGGTCGCATTTTTTGTTCGTTTCAGCTGAAAATTGGGGACTACAACTTTTTTATTTAGCCATAGGAAGAACGCTATTGCTTTTGGTGAAAATCGGTTCAGATTTGGATATAGCTCCCATATATATTTTCGCCCGATTTCACGTATTTGCTGTTCCAAACACGCTATATAAGTCCGATTTCAATGATATTTGGAATGTCTGACTGAATTCGGTCTGGAAATAAATGTGCCAAATTATATCAAAATCGGTTAAGATCTGGATATAGCTCCGATTTATATTTTACATATTCACAGTAATGTAGGGTATCATATAGTCGGCACCGCCCGACTTTGATCCTTTCCTTACTGGTTTAAAAAATATTTTCAAGCCAATCTGCAAAAGCGCGAATTTTTTAAAACATATTTTCAAGACCTCCACAAAGTTGCGGATTTTTTACAAAATATTTTCAAGCCCCCAAAGGTGGGGAGTTAAAAAAATATTATCAAGCCTTTCGACAATGGAGTGGATTTTTTAAAAAATATTTCAAGCCCTCGGTGCGTAGACACAGTGTCAATATTCATACGCCAACGTGGACATCATTATTACGAACCATTCGTCATCCTCCCCCGTATTCATTACCTTCTAACTTTTCCTCAATACAAGTTCCTTCATCAAGAACAAAGTTCTTTGCCTAACTTTCTCTACTATTGCTGGAACTTGAAGTGGTTAAACTTTCATCTTTTTCCAGCAAAGTTGTTCGTTTGGTCATGTCAACGACCGGTAGTGTCATAAAGTGTTGATTGCTCATATTTATGGGAAATTCGAAAACAAAAGCTAGCTCAGCAACGGCAACGGCAACATGGACACACAGATAAACAATCTGGTAATTACCTACATCATTATGACCTCCATACAAACTATATTTTTGTAACCTCTAAATATAAAATATCATCGTCATCATCATCATCGCAAACAGCCTCAACTTTCAGGGTGTGAGAGGAATGGGTAAATTTTTTCTTGTCGCTTTCATTGTGTGCGGGTTAGTGAACATGACTTTGAGATAGTTGTTGAACGTTTTGGCAAATATGATAGGGGTTGAATGGGTAAAAGTAGGGAGAAAGTATGGAAATTCAGGGAAAATGGAAACAATTCATAGATTACTTCAAAAAATTCCGTATTGAAATTTTATCCATTTATCCATATATAAGTTAGCACATCCCTGCCGAACTAACAAACAACATTGTTGCTTGCTTGGCTGTGTTGTGTTCTTGCTAGGCTACATTGATGGAGTCGTGTTACGTCTAGTGGCGTGATCATGGTGTCAGCACTTTTTGTCTTTTATAACTTAAGTAGTTTAAGTAGAATAAGTTTTTGGATTTCAATAAAGAAACAGTTTATTTAAGCTCACCAAAAGACGAAGAAGTCTTTTATTGTTAACTGGCGCCCAACCGGGTTCAACCCTACAAATATGAAGATCTAAAAAAAAGAGATCTATCAGTTTAAATCAGTCCTACGAATATAAAGATCTAAAAAAAAGAGATCTATCATCTTAAATTTAAATTTTGCTGAAAAAGGAAGCTTTACTTAAAACTTGCTGGATTAAGAGGCCTCGCTTAAAATTTGCTGAAAAATCTAAGGATCTACTCTTTTTAAATAACGTAATACTTACTGAAAGTAATATTTACTGGAAGGAAGCCTTACTTAAAACTTGCTGGATTAAGAGACCCCGCTTAAAACTTGCTGAAAAATATAAGGATTTACTCTTTTTAAACAACATAAAGTCATGTAAGTGTGTCACTCATTGAATTTCAAAATTGTGTCCAAAACTGGTGGTATTAAGAACTTAATATTTAAGAAAAAACAAAGTGTAGTGCGTGTTTAAAACATTTTTATCTTTGTGCCAAAAAAAACAAACACAGTGATTTAGATCTTGTTATAGTCGTAACAATTTTTTGTTTGAAAAGACAATATGAATAGTGAAGAAATGACTGCATTAATAGAATCCGCTGTACGTACAGCGATTCTGGCATATAAAACAGAAGTCGACAAAAAAGTCGACGAGTTAACAAAAAAATTATCGTCCATTTCAGTAGGGCAAACAGATGTGAAACCATACGAAGACGTAAAAATTTATTCATCAATAACGTGTGATGAATCACTTGATATTATCAAATCTTTGCCCGAAAGATACGAAAGATACGTCTTTGCCACATCGTTTGCGAATAGGAATGATGAAAAAAAGTTAAGGTCTGAAACCTCAAAAAAAATTCAGCCAAGAAAACCGTCTGATAGTGGTTGGAACTATAAACAACAAAACTATCATAAACAGAAAAATCCACATTACGAAAATGGTGGTGATGCTAATTTACAGGCTAGAGATCAAATAGAGGACATGGACTTGGACCCAACTTCGTCTAAATTCAGACAACCGACCAATTATGGTAACGGTAAAACTTCTCACAGACAACCATTTAAGCGTCAAGCTGGGTCTGGCCGAAGTACGGGCCCAAAATTTCAAAAAGTCAATAATATGATTCCAGAATCCCATTCAGGAGAAGAGCAGGCGGGACACTATTGTGACATAGCTCAATCCGAATGTGGAGACATAAACGATGAAATAAATGAAGACCGTGACTATGTAAATTTTTTTGGAGGCAGGTCCCTACTACCGTTCATAAGGCGGACGATAGCAGGGAAACCAATACGCCTTTTAATTGACACTGGTGCTTCAAAAAATTATATAAAACCTCTCACTGAACTGAAGCATATAATTCCCGTAAGTACTCCTTTTTCAGTTCACTCTGTCAACGGACAAACTCCTATTAAACAAAAATGTTTTGTAAATTTATTCGGCATGAACTCTACATTCTTCATTTTGCCAACTCTAACAACATTTGATGGAATTGTGGGCTTAGACCTATTAAAGAAAATCAATGCAAACATTGATTTAAAAAAAGGATTTATCCTACATAATTCTGGCTCTGAACTAATTGAATTTTTTGAATGTAAAGATGTTAATTTTATAGACGTCGATAAAATTGATGTGCCTTTCGCAATTAAGGCGGATTTTCAGAAAATGTTAAAAAAACGAATAAAGGTTTTTGCTGATCCTAAAGAAGCACTACCTTATAATACAAATATCGTTGCTACCATTAACATGGAGAACGAAGAACCTATTTATTCTAAACTATATCCATACCCAATGGGTGTATCTGAATTCGTAAATTCAGAAATAAAAAAATTGTTGGCAGATGGTATAATTCGACCTTCAAGGTCACCATTTAATAGCCCAGTATGGGTAGTCGACAAAAAAGGTGTCGATAATCTAGGCAACCGAAACAAACGTCTCGTTATAGATTTTCGGAAGCTTAATGCCAAAACAATTAGTGATAAGTATCCCGTTCCGAACGTAGCAATGATATTATCAAATTTAGGTAAAGCAAAGTACTTTACCACTTTAGATCTGAAATCCGGGTTTCATCAAATTGAACTCGCGGAAAGAGATAGGGAAAAAACGGCATTTTCTGTAAATAACGGAAAGTACGAGTTTTGCCGTCTCCCATTTGGACTAAAGAATGCTCCTAGTATGTTTCAAAGAGCGATAGATGACATACTAAGAGATGAAATAGGCAAAACATGTTACGTTTATGTTGATGACGTTATTATTTTTTCAGAAACCAAAGAGGATCATGTAAAACATATCGACTGTGTTCTTAGGAAACTGCTCGATGCAAACATGAGAGTCTCTGTCGAAAAATCAAATTTTTTTAAATCTGAAGTTGAATACCTTGGCTTTGTCGTATCCAAAGAAGGTATAAAAACCGCACCATCAAAGATAAGTGCAATACAAAATTTCCCAGAACCAACGACGTTGTTCGCACTAAGATCGTTTCTTGGGTTAGCAAATTATTACAGATGTTTTATCAAGGACTTTGCCAAAATTGCAAAACCTTTAACTGATATTTTAAAAGGAGAAAACGGTAAAATTCCTGCAACCAAATCCAAAAAGGTTGTAGTCAATCTTAACGCCTTCCAACTGGATGCATTTCACAAACTGAAAAATATTCTATCTTCGGAGGACGTCATGTTGATGTACCCTGACTATAAAAAACCGTTCGACCTTACCACTGATGCATCAGCACAAGGTTTAGGTGCTGTCCTATCCCAAGAGGGAAGACCAATCACTATGATTTCTAGAGCATTGTCGGATAAAGAGTTGCATTTCGCAACAAACGAAAGGGAGCTTTTAGGAATAGTCTGGGCTCTTAAAACATTAAGACATTACCTCTATGGTGTGAAGACTCTTAACATCTTCACTGACCATCAACCTTTGACATATGCAGTTTCGGATCGTAATCCGAATGCAAAAATTAAGCGCTGGAAAGCTTTCATCGATGAACATAATGCAAACTTGTATTATAAGTCAGGAAAAGAAAATCAAGTTGCAGATGCGCTATCAAGGCAACTTGTCCATGCGTTGGAGAACGATAATTCGTCAGACATGGCAACAGTCCATAGTGAAGAGTCATTCACTTACACTATGGAAAGCTCAGACAAACCGGTCAATTGTTTTCGCAACCAAATCATTCTGGAAGAGTCGGAATTTCCCACCACTCGAAATTTTATACTTTTCGGAAACAAAACGAGACATATTGTACAATATAGAGATAAAAACGAAATATTGGCCAAAATTGTTGATGCAGTCAACACTGAAGTTGTCAATGCTATTCATTGCGGCCTACCTGTGTTGGCCCACATTCAACACGATTTGATTAGAATGTTCCCTTCAACGAAGTTCCGATTTTGTAGTAAATTTGTCTCTGACATTTTCAACCAATGCGACCAGAGAGAAATTGTCGTAAGTGAACACAATAGAGCTCATCGGGCAGCCCAAGAGAATGTTAAGCAAATCCTTTCAGACTACTATTTCCCCAAAATGGTGAAAATAGCGAATGAGGTTGTTGCCAACTGCAGGACATGTTCAAAAGCAAAATACAATCGGCATCCAGAAAAACACGTTATAGGAGAAACAAAGGTTCCTTCTTATTCCGGTGAAATTCTACATATTGATATTTATTCAACTGATAAAAACCATTTCTTAACTTGTGTGGATAAATTCTCAAAATTCGCTGTGGTACAGCCAATAGCGTCCAGAACGATTCTAGACGTAAAAGAACCAATTCTCCAATTAATGAATATTTTTCCAAATACCAAAGTTGTCTACTGTGATAATGAGAGGTCCTTTAACTCTGAGACTATCAGATCAATTCTGAAAAACAGGTTTAATGTAGATATTGTCAATTCACCTCCTCTACACAGCACCTCAAATGGGCAGGTAGAGAGATTTCATAGCACTCTTGCCGAAATCGCAAGATGCTTGAAAATAGAAAGGAAGATCGAGGATACCGTCGAACTCATCTTACAATCAACTATAGAATACAACCGAACAATTCATTCTGTCACGAATGAAAGACCTATTGATACGATACATTCTGCACCCTCTGAGGTAAAACAAAAGATTAAAGAGCGAATCTCTAACGCGCAAAACAGGCAGTTACATTACTTTAATAAAAGTCGTCATGACAAAGTTTACAATGTGGGGGATAAAGTCTTTGTTAGGAATAATCGTAGACTTGGAAATAAAATGACACCACTTTATGAAGAAGCTACTGTCGAAGCAGATTTGGGGACAACTGTCCTAATAAAGGGGAGGGTAGTCCATAAGGACAACCTCAGATAAATTTTAGTTTATATTGATAAAATGTTTTTTTCTGCTTTTGTTTTTTACCTAGGCTGTTATGAAATTTTAATGGCCAGAAATCGGATGATAGTTATGGAACTACAAAATATAATTTTATCCGTAACTTTAGCTAAAATAAATATTGTAAATCCAACAGTTTTGGACCAGGACGATTTAAAAATATTTATAAAAAATCAGAGCAATGAGCAACACACAGATTTCACCATATCAGAACTAATGTCTTTGTCTAAAGTAAAAGTAATATCAAATGAATATTGTTTGTATTTTATCATTAAATATCCTATTCCAATAAGAACATGTCAGAAAATTTCTTTATTCCCAGTACCTCACGATAATAAAATTATCCAATTCGCTGACACCAACACTGTAGTAGACTGCGAAGGCAAGACGTATTCAGCAACAAATTGCAAGCAAACAATATCTTCAACCTATTGTCAACTTATGCCAAGCGAAACCTGCGCTCAACAACTCATATCGGGTGAATCAGCACACTGTAATACGCAAAGCAATAATCTTGATAAAGTGGCAGAAATCGACGATGGAATTATCATTGTCAATGACGCTATTGCAGAAGTGAAAGAAGCAACCGAAAATGTAAGAAACATAAACGGCACATTCCTCATAACCTTTGAAAAAATGTGACTGTCAATGGTACACTATTCGTAAATAGAAACAACATTGATATGCGGAAACCAGGAACACCATCATTCCCCTCAATTATTATAAACAACCACAGTGAAATTTTAAGTTTGTCATCTATCCATCAGATGAACTTGCAAAACTTACAATATATTGGCGACCTTGAAAAAGATGCAAGAATGCGACCAATTTTAGTTGGCGGTGTTGTTTTTATGAGTATCGGAATACTCCATTTCATATTGTGCCTCGTCAAACGTAGGACAAAGATAAGAGAACAACAAAGATTTAAATCTGCCGTAGCAATGGCTATAAAGAAGACCGAGGACGGCCTCCACTTAAGTGAGGGGGTAGTTAGCACATCCCTGCCGAACTAACAAACAACATTGTTGCTTGCTTGGCTGTGTTGTGTTCTTGCTAGGCTACATTGATGGAGTCGTGTTACGTCTAGTGGCGTGATCATGGTGTCAGCACTTTTTGTCTTTTATAACTTAAGTAGTTTAAGTAGAATAAGTTTTTGGATTTCAATAAAGAAACAGTTTATTTAAGCTCACCAAAAGACGAAGAAGTCTTTTATTGTTAACTTATAATATCGAAAAAATTTCCTATAGAAATTTTATAGATAATATCGAAAAAATGTCCTATAGAAATTTTATCGATAATATCGGAAAAATTTCCTATAGAAATTTTATCGATAATATCGGAAAAATTTCCTATAGAAATTTTATCGATAATATCGGAAAAATTTCCTATAGAAATTTTATCGATAATATCGAAAAAATTTCCTATAGAAATTTTATCGATAATATCGGAAAATTTTCCTACAGAAATTGTATCGATAATATTGGAAAAATTTCCTATAGAAATTTTATCGATAATATCGAAAAAATTTGCTATAGAAATTTTATCGATAATATCGAAAAAATTTGCTATAGAAATTTTATCGATAATATCGGAAAAATTTCCTATAGAAATTTTATCGATAATATCGAAAAAATTTCCTTTTGAAATTTTATCGATAATATCGAAAAAATTTCCTATTGAAACTTTATCGACAATATCGAAAAAATTTCCTATTGAAATTTTATCGATAATATCGAAAAAATTTCCCATTGAAATTTTATCGATAATATCGAAAAAATTTCCTATAGAAATTTTATCGATAATATCGAAAAAATTTCCTTTTGAAATTTTATCGATAATATCGAAAAAATTTCCTTTTGAAATTTTATCGATAATATCGAAAAAATTTCCTATAGAAACTTTATCGACAATATCGAAAAAATTTCCTATTGAAATTTTATCGATAATATCGAAAAAATTTCCTTTTGAAATTTTATCGATAATATCGAAAAAATTTCCTATTGAAACTTTATCGACAATATCGAAAAAATTTCCTATTGAAACTTTATCGACAATATCGAAAAAATTTCCTATTGAAATTTTATCGATAATATCGAAAAAATTTCCTATAGAAATTTTATCGATAATATCGAAAAAATTTCCTATTGAAATTTTATCGATAATATCGAAAAAAATTCCTATTGAAATTTTATCGATAATATCGAAATAATTTCCTATTGAAATTTTATCGATAATATCGAAATAATTTCCTATTGAAATTTTATCGATAATATCGAAAAAATTTCCTATTGAAATTTTATCGATAATATCGAAAAAATTTCCTATTGAAACTTTATCGATAATATCGAAAAAATTTCCTACTGAAAATTTATCGATAATATCGAAAAAATTTCCTATTGAAATTTTATCGGTAATATCGAAATAATTTCCTATTGAAATTTTATCGATAATATCGAAAAAATTTCCTATTGAAATTTTATCGATAATATCGAAAAAATTTCCTATTGAAATTTTATCGATAATATCGAAAAAATTTCCTATTGAAATTTTATCGATAATATCGAAAAAATTTCCTATAGAAATTTTATCGATAATATCGAAAAAATTTCCTATAGAAATTTTATCGATAATATCGAAAAAATTTCTATATGAAATTGTGTCGATTTTATCGATAAAATTTCTATAGGAAATTTTGTCGATTTTATCGATAAAATTTCTATAGGAAATTTTGTCGATTTTATCGATAACATTTCTATAGGAAATTTTGTCGATTTTATCGATAAAATTTCTATAGGAAATTTTGTCGATTATCGATAAAATTTCTCTAGGAATTTTTTTCGATTATCGATAAAATTTCTATAGGAAATTTTTTCGATTATCGATAAAATTTCTATAGGAAATTTTGTCGATTTTATCGATAAAATTTCTATAGGAAATTTTGTCGATTTTATCGATAAAATTTCTATAGGAAATTTTGTCGATTTTATCGATAAAATTTCTATAGGAAATTTTGTCGATTTTATCGATAAAATTTCTATAGGAAATTTTGTCGATTTTATCGATAAAATTTCTATAGGAAATTTTGTCGATTTTATCGATAAAATTTCTATAGGAAATTTTGTCGATTTTATCGATAAAATTTCTATAGGAAATTTTGTCGATTTTATCGATAAAATTTCTATAGGAAATTTTGTCGATTTTATCGATAAAATTTCTATAGGAAATTTTGTCGATTTTATCGATAAAATTTCTATAGGAAATTTTGTCGATTTTATCGATAAAATTTCTATAGGAAATTTTGTCGATTTTATCGATAAAATTTCTATAGGAAATTTTGTCGATTTTATCGATAAAATTTCTATAGGAAATTTTGTCGATTTTATCGATAAAATTTCTATAGGAAATTTTGTCGATTTTATCGATAAAATTTCTATAGGAAATTTTGTCGATTTTATCGATAAAATTTCTATAGGAAATTTTGTCGATTTTATCGATAAAATTTCTATAGGAAATTTTGTCGATTTTATCGATAAAATTTCTATAGGAAATTTTGTCGATTTTATCGATAAAATTTCTATAGGAAATTTTGTCGATTTTATCGATAAAATTTCTATAGGTAATTTTGTCGATTTTATCGATAAAATTTCTATAGGAAATTTTGTCGATTTTATCGATAAAATTTCTATAGGAAATTTTGTCGATTTTATCGATAAAATTTCTATAGGAAATTTTGTCGATTTTATCGATAAAATTTCTATAGGAAATTTTGTCGATTTTATAGATAAAATTTCTATAGGAAATTTTGTCGATTTTATCGATAAATTTCTATAGGAAATTTTGTCGATTTTATCGATAAATTTCTATAGGAAATTTTGTCGATTTTATCGATAAAATTTCTATAGGAAATTTTGTCGATTTTATCGATAAAATTTCTATAGGAAATTTTGTCGATTTTATCGATAAAATTTCTATAGGAAATTTTGTCGATTTTATCGATAAAATTTCTATAGGAAATTTTGTCGATTTTATCGATAAAATTTCTATAGGAAATTTTGTCGATTTTATCGATAAAATTTCTATAGGAAATTTTGTCGATTTTATCGATAAAATTTCTATAGGAAATTTTGTCGATTTTATCGATAAAATTTCTATAGGAAATTTTGTCGATTTTATCGATAAAATTTCTATAGGAAATTTTGTCGATTTTATCGATAAAATTTCTATAGGAAATTTTGTCGATTTTATCGATAAAATTTCTATAGGAAATTTTGTCGATTTTATCGATCAAATTTCTATAGGAAATTTTGTCGATTTTATCGATAAAATTTCTATAGGAAATTTTGTCGATTTTATCGATAAAATTTCTGTAGGAAATTTTGTCGATTTTATCGATAAAATTTCTGTAGGAAATTTTGTCGATTTTATCGATAAAATTTCTATAGGAAATTTTGTCGATTTTATCGATAAAATTTCTGTAGGAAATTTTGTCGATTTTATCGATAAAATTTCTATAGGAAATTTTGTCGATTTTATCGATAAAATTTCTATAGGAAATTTTGTCGATTTTATCGATATATTTCTATAGGAAATTTTGTCGATTTTATCGATAAAATTTCTATAGAAAATTTTTCTATAGAAAATTTTTTATCGATGATCAATAAAATTTCTATAGGAAATTTTTTATCGATGGTCAATAAATTTACGGAACATTTTCTTGATTTCTTACTGAAATTTCATCTATAATAGGGTCTGCCGTAGATCCTTTCTGAAAGAAAGGGTGCTTCTATATACCCTTTCTAAAAAAAGGGTTCTTCTATAGACCCTTTCAAAAAAGGGTTCTACTATAGACCCTTTCTAAAAAAGGGTTCATCTATAGACCCTTGTAAAAAGAATGGGTGCTTCTATATACCCTTTCTAAAAGAAAGGGAGCTTCTATATACCCTTTCTAAATAAAAAGGGAGCTTCTATGGACTCTTTTTGAAAGAAAGGATGCTTCTATAGACCCGTTCGGAAAATAGGGTGCTTTTATAGACCCTTTCTCAAAGAAAGGGTCCTTCTATACACGCTTCCTCAAAGAAAGGGTGTCTCTATAGACCCATTCTGAAAAAGGGTGCTTCTATAGACTCATTCTAAAAGAAAGGGTGCTTCTATAGACTCTTTTTGAAAGAAAGGGAGGTTCTATGGGCTCTTTTTGAAAGAAAGAGTGCTTCTATAGACCCCTCTTGGAAAAGGAAGCTTCTATAGATCCCTTCTGAAAGAAAGGGTGCTTTTATCGACCCATTCTGAAAAAAGGGTGCTTCTATAGACCCCTCCTGAAAGAAAGGGTGCTTCTATAGAAAAGGTGCCTCGATTATCCATAAAATTGTGATAAGTTGTTGTTTTTTCGACCTTATTATCGACACAATGTCTATAGGAATTTTTTATCGATACAATTTCTATAGGAGTTTTTTCGATTATCGATAAAATTTCTATATTCTATATTTCTGTATTTCTATTTCGATAAAATCAAAAAAAAAAATATCCTATAGAATATTTGTCGATTTTATCTATAAAATTTCTATAGGAAATTTTTTCGGTTATCGATGAAATTTCAATAGGAAATTTTTTCGATTTCAATATGAAATTTTTTCGATTATCGATAAAATTTCAATAGGAAATTTTTCGATTATCGATACAATTTCAAAAGGCAATTTTTCGATCATCGATAAAATTTCAATCTGAAATTTTTTCGATTATAAGTAAAATTTCATTAGGAAATTTTTACGATATTATCGATTTCTCCCTTCCTTCATCGATAGTGTGAACCAGTGTTGTAATTGCCTTTGTTGTTGTCACTTTAAACATGATATAACATGACACCCCCTTAAACCCCCAGGGCAACATAACCAAGTGAAGGAAACAAAACGAAACACGAAATAAATATTGCACGCCATGCTGCGTGTAGAGGAAATAACTTTTGTGCGGGACAGTTTATGCTACAATTTAATTCTTAATTAGTTTATAACGTCCCAACCTGTCTCTCCCCCTGCGCTATCACTCACCACAAATATCACCCTTTTGGAAAATGCGATTATAAACTTGACCGCTTTTATATTCGAGGGGACAATGGGGAAATTTGAAAAAATGCTAGGGGTCAACCACCACAATCTTCCTTTAATTTAATAATTCAATTAAACCTAACCTCAACTAATGATGATCACAGTTTAATATCCATTTAAGGGGCCAAGAAGAAATACATTTTTGCTATTAACCCCTTCCTTATCTTATGTATCTTCACTTACCTGTGGTACCATTTTCACCGCCATCATTTAAATCCTCCGTATCCGCATTGCCATTTGCCGCCTTATTGGCCATTTTTGTTTTCAACGCACCACCTCCAGCACCAGCAGATGCTGCTGGTAGCCCCTGGGTCTTTGCAGTATTTATGCCATTTTCCGTTTTCACAATCTCCACATTGTGTTTAACCATGGTTGATATCAAAAATATTTTTTTATTTCGCTTCTCCCCTCAAATTCACTTCTTTGGTTCACTGGGAGTTTCAAACATATTTCAAAATGAGGGGATTTTTAAATTACTGCAAAGGGGATTTTAATTTGATTTATTAACTTCAGACGTTTTGCTTTTTATGTTGAAATATTTTCAGGATAGGGGGAGCATAGCACCTTAATTAACCTGTAATGAGAAATATTTTTAGAGAAGAGAAATTAATTAGTCTCCTTTTTGAAATGAAAATATAAAATATTTCAGAAATTTCTATATAATCTTAGGGTTTGGTTTGGGAGGCTTGAAAATATTTTTTAAAAATCCACGCCTATGATGGGAGGCTAGCAAATATTTTTTTAAAAAATCCACGCCTATGATGGAAGGCTAGAGAATATTTGTTTAAAAAATCCTCGCCTATAATGGGAGGCTAGAAAATATTTTTTAAAAAATCCACGCCTTTGATGGGAGACTTGAAAATATTTTTTAAGAAATCCACGGCTATGTAGGAGGCTAGAAAATATTTTTTAAAAAATCCACGCCTACAATGGGAGGCTAGAAAATATTTTTTAAAAAATCCACGCCTATAATGGGAGGCTAGAAAATATTTTTTTAAAAAATCCACGCCTATGATGGGAGGCTAGAAAATATTTTTTAAAAAATCCACGCCTATAATGGGAGGCTAGAAAATATTTTTTAAAAAATCCACGCCTATAATGGGAGGCTATAAAATATTTTTTAAAAAATCCACGCCTATAATGGGAGGCTATAAAATATGTTTTAAAAAATCCACGCCTATAATGGGAGGCTAGAAAATATTTTTTAAAAAATCCAGGCCTATGATGGGTGGCTAGAAAATATTTGTTTAAAAAATCCACGCCTATGATGGGAGGTTAGGAAATATTTTTTTAAAAAATCCACGCCTATGATGGAGGCTAGAAAATATTTTTTAAAAAATCCACGCCTATAATGGGAGGCTAGAAAATATTTTTTAAAAAATCCACGCCTATGTTGGGTGTCTTGAAAATATTTTTTGAAAAAATCCACGCCTATGATGGGAGGCTAGAAAATATTTTTTAAAAAATCCAGGCCTATGATGGGTGGCTAGAAAATATTTGTTTAAAAAATCCACGCCTATGATGGGAGGTTAGGAAATATTTTTTTAAAAAATCCAGGCCTATGATGGGAGGCTAGAAAATATTTTTTTAAAAAATCCACGCCCATAATGGGAGGCTAGAAAATATTTTTTAAAAAATCCACGCCTATAATGGGAGGCTAGAAAATATTTTTTAAAAAATCCACGCCTACAATGGGAGGCTAGAAAATATTTTTTAAAAAATCCACGCCTATAATGGGAGGCTAGAAAATATTTTTTAAAAAATCCACGCCTATAATGGGAGGCTAGAAAATATTTTTTTAAAAAATCCACGACTATGATGGGAGGCTAGAAAATATTTTTTAAAAAATCCACGCCTATGATGGGAGGCTAGAAAATATTTTTTTAACAAATCCGCGCCTATGATGGGAGGCTAGAAAATATTTGTTTAAAAAATTCACGCCTTTAATTGGAGGCTAGAAAATATTTTTTAAAAAATCCACGCCTATGATGGAGGCTAGAAAATATTTTTTTAAAAAAATCCACGCCTATGATGGATGGCTTGAAAATATTTTTTTAAAAAAATCCACGCCTATGATGGATGGCTTGAAAATATTTTTTTAAAAAAATCCACGCCTATGATGGATGGCTTGAAAATATTTTTTTAAAAAAATCCACGCCTATGATGGATGGCTTGAAAATATTTTTTTAAAAAAATCCACGCCTATGATGGATGGCTTGAAAATATTTTTTTAAAAAAATCCACGCCTATGATGGATGGCTTGAAAATATTTTTTTAAAAAAATCCACGCCTATGATGGATGGCTTGAAAATATTTTTTTAAAAAAATCCACGCCTATGATGGATGGCTTGAAAATATTTTTTTAAAAAAATCCACGCCTATGATGGATGGCTTGAAAATATTTTTTTAAAAAAATCCACGCCTATGATGGATGACTTGAAAATATTTTTTTAAAAAAATCCACGCCTATGATGGATGGCTTGAAAATATTTTTTTAAAAAAATCCACGCCTATGATGGATGGCTTGAAAATATTTTTTTAAAAAAATCCACGCCTATGATGGATGGCTTGAAAATATTTTTTTAAAAAATCCACGCCTATGATGGATGGCTTGAAAATATTTTTTTAAAAAAATCCACGCCTATGATGGATGGCTTAAAAATATTTTTTTAAAAAAATCCACGCCTATGATGGATGGCTTGAAAATATTTTTTGAAAAAAATCCACGCCTATGATGGATGGCTTGAAAATATTTTTTTAAAAAAATCCACGCCTATGATGGATGGCTTGAAAATATTTTTTTAAAAAAATCCACGCCTATGATGGATGGCTTGAAAATATTTTTTTAAAAAAATCCACGCCTATGATGGATGGCTTGAAAATATTTTTTTAAAAAAATCCACGCCTATGATGGATGGCTTGAAAATATTTTTTTAAAAAAATCCACGCCTATGATGGATGGCTTGAAAATATTTTTTTAAAAAAATCCACGCCTATGATGGATGGCTTGAAAATATTTTTTTAAAAAAATCCACGCCTATGATGGATGGCTTGAAAATATTTTTTTAAAAAAATCCACGCCTATGATGGATGGCTTGAAAATATTTTTTTAAAAAAATCCACGCCTATGATGGATGGCTTGAAAATATTTTTTTAAAAAAATCCACGCCTATGATGGATGGCTTGAAAATATTTTTTTAAAAAAATCCACGCCTATGATGGATGGCTTGAAAATATTTTTTTAAAAAAATCCACGCCTATGATGGATGGCTTGAAAATATTTTTTTAAAAAAATCCACGCCTATGATGGATGGCTTGAAAATATTTTTTTAAAAAAATCCACGCCTATGATGGATGGCTTGAAAATATTTTTTTAAAAAAATCCACGCCTATGATGGATGGCTTGAAAATATTTTTTTAAAAAAATCCACGCCTATGATGGATGGCTTGAAAATATTTTTTTAAAAAAATCCACGCCTATGATGGATGGCTTGAAAATATTTTTTTAAAAAAATCCACGCCTATAATGGGAGGCTAGAAAATATTTTTTAAAAAATCCACGCCTATGATGGGAGGCTTGAAAATATTTTTTAAAAAAAAATGCCTTCGATGGTGGCTTGAAAATGCTTTTTAAAAAATCTACGTCTATGGTGGGAGGCTTGAAAATAGTTTAAAAAAAATAGAAAATATTTTTAAAAAGAAAAAAAGTTGTCCAAATTTATCAATAATTGGACCTTTTGCAATGTTATATTCTGGAGGCCATAACTTCTAAAATAATAAAAAGATCTCAGTAAAAGAAACTGATTTTATAAGAACGACACCTACTCTTTAAAATATGTATGAATTATTTTTTATAACTGACCAAATACTAAGATATTGTAAACAGAACAAAATTGCCCAAATGTATCAATAATTGGACCATTTTCCATTGTCGTATTCTAGAGGCCAGAACTTCTGAAATTATAACTGGATCTCAGTGAAATCAATTGGCATAGAAAGAAGATCTTCATTTTTGAAAATTTACGCGAATTGTGGTGATGCAGCCGACCAAATACCATAGATATCGTAAAAAGTACAAAATTTACCAAATTTCGCAATAATTGAATATTTTTGCATGGTCACATTCTGGAGGCCATAACTTCTGAAATCTTCAATGCGTTCTGTAAAAAAACTATTGGTTTTGAAAGAAGACTATCTATTCTTCAAAATTGGTATGAATTATGTAGAAGTTGCTGAGAAAATACCAGAGATATGGTAAAAAAGTTGAATTTGCCCAAAATGCATCAATAATTGGATATGTTTCTATGGTTATAGGCTGGAGGTCATAACTTTCGAAATAATGGGTGTATCTTAATGAAATTACATGATTTTAAAAGAAGGACATCTCCTCTTAAAAGTTAATATGAATTACGTTAATATTGCTGACCAAATAGCAGAGATATTACCAAAATTTAAAAGTTGCCCAAGTTGACCAATAATTGGACATTCTTTCAAGATTATATTCTGGAGGTCATAACTTCTTAAATACTCAGTATATCTTAATCAAATAACATTATTTTGAAAACAGAGCATTTCGTTTTGAAAGCTGATATGAATTATGTTGATATTGCTAACCAAATACCAAAGATATGGCCAAAATTTTAAAGTTGCCTAAGTTGACCAACAACTGGGTGTTTTTCCACGGTTATATTCTGAGAGCCATAACTTCTGAAATAATTAATGGATCTTAAAGAAGTTACCTGGATCTTAAAGAAGTTATCTCTTCTTTAAATTTTAAAAGAAACGTTTTGACATAACTGACCAAATACTAGAGATATCGTAAAATAACAAAATTGACCAAATTTTGCAATAATTGGGTATTTTTTATTGATCACATTCCTGGACACATAACTTCTGAAATAACAAGTTGATCTCAATGAAATCAAAGGGGTTTGAAAGCAAAACACCTCCTTTTTAAAATTTGTGTAATTTATGTTGACGTAGCTGACCAAATACCAGAGATATCATAAAATTACCAAAATTGCCCAAATTTTGCAATAATTGGGTATTTTTCCATGGTCACATTCCTGGGGCCATAACTTCTGAAATAATAAGAAGATCTCAATGAAATAAATTAAGATTGAAAGAAGAACATCTTTTCTTCAAAATTTGTATGATTTGTGTTGATGTAGCTGACCAAATACCAGAGATATCGTAAGAAGAACCAAATTGCCCAAATTTATTAATAATTGGAAATTTGTCCAAGCTCACATTCTAGGGGCCATAACTTCGGAAATAATTAGAGTATTTCAATAAAATAAATTGAGTTTAAAAGAGGATTATTTTTTCTTCAAAATTTAAATAAATTACGTTGATATAACTGACCAATTACCAAAGATATCACCAAAATTGAAAAGTTTCCCAAATGTATTAATAATTGGAATTTTCTCCTTATTCACATTCTAGGGGCCATCACTTCTGAAATAAATAATGGATATCAATGAAATAACATGATTTTGAAATGTGATCATGTCCACTTCAAAACTGCTACAAACTATTTTAATGTCGATGACCAAAATGTCCGAGCTATCGCCATATTAACAAGCTATTCCAAATCTTTCAATAAAAAGAAATTTTTTCAAGGTCACTTTCCGGAAGCCATAACTTCCGCTATGGCCTATCTCTATTTGGAAAAATTATTTTTAACAGGTTTTCACTGCTTCCTCTTGTTCTGAATTAATTTTCGATGACCTCATTATCTACCATTTCACATATGACTATCTTCATCGTAACAATTAAATAAAAAATTTATTTAAAACAGAATTTTAATACGCATTTAATATACAAAAAAATTTTGTTTAATTTTAAATGATGTTCATTCAAATAAATATTTCAACAGATTATAAAAAAACCTATCACAGCACGTTCCAATGGCGCACTTTTTCCACCATCAATTTTGTGATATGTGATCTCGTTATGGAGATAAACAAATGTGAAAAAAATCCCATTTAATTCATTTAATTATTGCTTGCTTGTAAATTAACAACAAATTAAAGGTAATTATAGAAGAGATTATCAAGAAGAAACCAAATAACAACAACACATAAAAGTAATGGAAATTTATTCGAAAACATTGGATTGATTATTTTAAATCAATAAATTCCTGTAAATATAAAGAGGTTTTCAATTTACAGAAAAAACTGTGGTTGGGTTTAAGGCTTTGGCTTTCCAAAAATATGTTGCATATTTTTAGGTGGTATATTTTGAGGCACCAAATTTGTAGAGAATGTGGTCTAATTTTAGACTTTGTTGCACAATAAGGATATGTGGTGTATTTTAACGCTTTAATTTTTTTGGGAAAAAATGACCAATTTAAAAGCTCTTAATTCCTAAAAATAAACGAACTTTTTTTGGTCCATTTATTTATAATTTATCAAATTGATTTGAAATAATTTTTGCAATTAATTTCACAAAAAAGTACAAAAAATATTACACAATACTTATAACAGATCCAAACACTTAATATCCCTGATCATTCCGCTAAGTTGTAGCAATGCATGTTCCGACAATTATCTAATTAAATTTTGAAATGCCATAACAAGCGGATCGTTTTGTTGGTAGCTGTGAGTTTTTCATGAATTGTTGTCATTTTTTGTTGTTGCTAAAATAAAATTATTATTAATTGCCCTCAGTGTCACAATTAAAGATAAAATCAATTTTGTGTTAAACGAGATAGAGCCGATAGTTTAGCTCTTGGACACCTGGCAATGCTGATGTAATTCAAATCAAATTGGTATTTGACCTTTTCTTATATAAATTTTTATACAAAAATTATTTTTAATTATAAATTGTTAATAATAGATCCCGTAAGGCTTAACTTAGTCTTAACCAAGTATCTTAGTCCTTGGAGGTTACAGAGAAAAGGGAATCCTTTTAATAACTAACTTTAGCTCATAACTTTTAAAGCCTTAACACCAAACTTCACAATTTGTTGTTCTGTTTATCTTATCCCCTAGGGTTGTTTTATCCTTTATCACGGCCTTAATTTTGCTGCTCATTACTAACGCCACATAAATTCAGCTTCCATTTGTCTTAATTCCTTTTTTGTTTTGTCAGTTCAGCAACAGTTTCAGTTGTTAGCCAGTCTCTCACTTAACTATTGGTCATTTATTGTCAATGATTTTGTCTTATTATTGTTTGTGCTTGGAATTAAACAGCAAATAAATTAATTACACTAAGCGACAAAGGGATATTTTGCAAGCAGAGGACTTAAAATAGGAATTCAAAAATAGACTTCAATTTCTGAAGTTATGGCCTCCAGAATTTCAATTAGGAAAAATATCCAAATATTGGTCAATTTGGGCAAATTTAAAAATTTGGGTATTACTCTGATATTTGGTAGACCACATCAGGATGATATGTTTTAATTTTGATGTGGATATGTCCTTATTTCAAAATCAACTTATTCTATTAAGGTACATTATTCATTTCCGAAGTTATGACATCTGGAAAATGTACCGCGAGAAATGACCAATTATTGATAAATTTACGAGACTCCCAACATAGGCGTGGATTTTTAAAAAATATTTGCTAGCCTCCCATCATAGGCGTGGATTTTTTAAAAAAATATTTTCTAGCCTCCCATCATAGGCGTGGATTTTCTAAAAAAATATTTTCTAGCCTCCCATCATAGGCGTGGATTTTTTAAAAAATATTTTCTAGCCTCCCATCATAGGCGTGGATTTTTTAAAAAATATTTTCTAGCCTCCCATCATAGGCGTGGATTTTTAAAAAATATTTTCTAGCCTCCCATCATAGGCGTGGATTTTTTAAAAAATATTTCCTAGCCTCCCATCATAGGCGTGGATTTTTTAAAAAATATTTTCTAGCCTCCCATCATAGGCGTGGATTTTTTAAAAAATATTTTCTAGCCTCCCATCATAGGTTTGGATTTTTAAAAAATATTTTCTAGCATCCCATCATAAGCCTGGATTTTTTAAAAAAAAATTTTCTACCCTCCCATCATAAGCTTGGATTTTGTAAAAAATATTTTCAAGCCACCCATTATAGGCGTGGATTTTTTAAAAAATATTTTCCAGCCTCCCATCATAGGCGTGGATTTTTTAAAAAATATTTTCAAGCCTCCCATCATAGGCGTGGATTTTTTTAAAAATATTTTCAAGCCTCCCATCATAGGCGTGGATTTTGTAAAAAATATTTTCAAGCCTCCCATTATAGGCGTGGATTTTGTAAAAAATATTTTCTAGCCTCCCATCATAGGCGTGGAATTTTTAAAAATATATTTTCTAGCCTCCCATTATTGGCGTGGATTTTTTAAAAAATATTTTCTAGCCTCCCATTATTGGCGTGGATTTTTTAAAAAATATTTTCTAGAATCCAGTCATAGGCGTGGATTTAAAAAAAATTCTAGCCTCCCGTCATAGGCGTGGATCTTTTAAAAAATATTTTCTAGCCTCCTATCATAGGCGTGGATTTTATAAAAATATTTTCTAGCCTTTCATCATAAGCTTGGATTTTTAAAAAAAAATATTTTCTAGCCTCTAATCATAAGCGTGGATTTTGTAAAAAATATTTTCTAGCCTTCCATCATAAGCTTGGGTTTTTAAAAAATATTTTCTAGCCTCACATCATAGGCGCGCCGCCCATCAACATAATTCACATCACGTTTCAAGAAGAGATTCTCTCCTTTCAAAATCATGCAATTTCCTTAAAGTACAATTTCAGTTTCAGAAGTTATCGCCTTCAGAATATGACCCTGGAAAAATATCCAATTATTGCTCGACTTGAGCAACTTTAAAATGTTGGTGATATCGCTGGTATTTGGTCTGCTTTATCAACATAATTCATATCAGTTTTGAAGAACAGATATCCTACTTTCAAAATCAAGTCACTTCGATACGATGCACTTACAATTACAGAAGTTACGGCACCTATAATATGATCATGGCAAAATTCCCAATTAATGACAAATTTGGGCAATTTCAATATTTGCACGATATCTCTGGTATTTGGTCAGCTACATCAACATAATTCATACCATTTTTAATACAAAGATGATCTCCCTTCAAAACGACGGAATTTCATTAAAATCTACTTAATATTTTAGAAGTTATAACCTCTGGAATATGACCATGGAAAAATATCCAATTATTGATAAATTTGGGCAACTTTATAATTTTGGCGATATCTCTGGTATTTGGTCCGCTACATTGACATAATTCATTCCAGTTTTAAAGAAGAGATGACCATCATCTTATGTCATAAGATTTTAGTATTCGAATCTTTGTTGACTTGTGTATGTTTCCGTTACAAATGTATTCTTTGTAATGAATCGACATGTCTGGGATTTGTCTTTCCACTTCCACGAACTGTAGTAGCCCATTGGTTTTGCCTTCCTTCAGTTTTGTCTTGTTTCTTTGTATCTTCCATTACGCCTACCACTTTGTTTTTTTTGATTTGTGATTTTTTCCCATTACCTTTAATTTCAAATAAACAGCATCAGAGTTCTAATCTTCGGAGAGGCAAAAAAGTGCAAAGTAAGTTTTAGCTTAATCAAAACGTTTTTTTTTGTGCGGAGGGCGTTTAAGTGGAAGAATGTTAATAAGGGCTGATAACTGGTTTTCGTTAAAAGGCATTGAAATGTCAAGAATAAATAAAATCCACCCAGAACGAAGAATTTGGGATTTAATATGTACAAAATTTTCAAGGGTCATTACACAAAGAAACGTGGATTTTTTGAAGAATATTTTTCAATGGACCTCAAGACCACATAGCGTGGATTTTTTAAAGAATATTTTTCAATGGACCTCAAGGACCACATAGCGTGGATTTTTTAAAGAATATTTTTCAATGGACCTCAAGACCACATAGCGTGGATTTTTTAAAGAATATTTTTCAATGGACCTCAAGACCACATAGCGTGGATTTTTTAAAGAATATTTTTCAATGGACCTCAAGACCACATAGCGTGGATTTTTTAAAGAATATTTTTCAATGGACCTCAAGACCACATAGCGTGGATTTTTTAAAGAATATTTTTCAATGGACCTCAAGACCACATAGCGTGGATTTTTTAAAGAATATTTTTCAATGGACCTCAAGACCACATAGCGTGGATTTTTTAAAGAATATTTTTCAATGGACCTCAAGACCACATAGCGTGGATTTTTTAAAGAATATTTTTCAATGGACCTCAAGACCACATAGCGTGGATTTTTTAAAGAATATTTTTCAATGGACCTCAAGACCACATAGCGTGGATTTTTTAAAGAATATTTTTCAATGGACCTCAAGACCACATAGCGTGGATTTTTTAAAGAATATTTTTCAATGGACCTCAAGACCACATAGCGTGGATTTTTTAAAGAATATTTTTCAATGGACCTCAAGACCACATAGCGTGGATTTTTTAAAGAATATTTTTCAATGGACCTCAAGACCACATAGCGTGGATTTTTTAAAGAATATTTTTCAATGGACCTCAAGACCACATAGCGTGGATTTTTTAAAGAATATTTTTCAATGGACCTCAAGACCACATAGCGTGGATTTTTTAAAGAATATTTTTCAATGGACCTCAAGACCACATAGCGTGGATTTTTTAAAGAATATTTTTCAATGGACCTCAAGACCACATAGCGTGGATTTTTTAAAGAATATTTTTCAATGGACCTCAAGACCACATAGCGTGGATTTTTTAAAGAATATTTTTCAATGGACCTCAAGACCACATAGCGTGGATTTTTTAAAGAATATTTTTCAATGGACCTCAAGACCACATAGCGTGGATTTTTTAAAGAATATTTTTCAATGGACCTCAAGACCACATAGCGTGGATTTTTTAAAGAATATTTTTCAATGGACCTCAAGACCACATAGCGTGGATTTTTTAAAGAATATTTTTCAATGGACCTCAAGACCACATAGCGTGGATTTTTTAAAGAATATTTTTCAATGGACCTCAAGACCACATAGCGTGGATTTTTTAAAGAATATTTTTCAATGGACCTCAAGACCACATAGCGTGGATTTTTTAAAGAATATTTTTCAATGGACCTCAAGACCACATAGCGTGGATTTTTTAAAGAATATTTTTCAATGGACCTCAAGACCACATAGCGTGGATTTTTTAAAGAATATTTTTCAATGGACCTCAAGACCACATAGCGTGGATTTTTTAAAGAATATTTTTCAATGGACCTCAAGACCACATAGCGTGGATTTTTTAAAGAATATTTTTCAATGGACCTCAAGACCACATAGCGTGGATTTTTTAAAGAATATTTTTCAATGGACCTCAAGACCACATAGCGTGGATTTTTTAAAGAATATTTTTCAATGGACCTCAAGACCACATAGCGTGGATTTTTTAAAGAATATTTTTCAATGGACCTCAAGACCACATAGCGTGGATTTTTTAAAGAATATTTTTCAATGGACCTCAAGACCACATAGCGTGGATTTTTTAAAGAATATTTTTCAATGGACCTCAAGACCACATAGCGTGGATTTTTTAAAGAATATTTTTCAATGGACCTCAAGACCACATAGCGTGGATTTTTTAAAGAATATTTTTCAATGGACCTCAAGACCACATAGCGTGGATTTTTTAAAGAATATTTTTCAATGGACCTCAAGACCACATAGCGTGGATTTTTTAAAGAATATTTTTCAATGGACCTCAAGACCACATAGCGTGGATTTTTTAAAGAATATTTTTCAATGGACCTCAAGACCACATAGCGTGGATTTTTTAAAGAATATTTTTCAATGGACCTCAAGACCACATAGCGTGGATTTTTTAAAGAATATTTTTCAATGGACCTCAAGACCATAGCGC
>NW_027411977.1:217014157-217427369 GCF_047663935.1 Musca autumnalis | reverse complement strand
TTTTTTTTAAAAAATCCACGCCTATAATGGGAGGCTAGAAAATATTTTTTAAAAAATCCACGCCTATAATGGGAGGCTAGAAAATATTTTTTAAAAAATCCACGCCTATAATGGGAGGCTAGAAAATATTTTTTAAAAAATCCACGCCTATAATGGGAGGCTAGAAAATATTTTTTAAAAAATCCACGCCTATAATGGGAGGCTAGAAAATATTTTTTAAAAAATCCACGCCTATAATGGGAGGCTAGAAAATATTTTTTAAAAAATCCACGCCTATAATGGGAGGCTAGAAAATATTTTTTAAAAAATCCACGCCTATAATGGGAGGCTAGAAAATATTTTTTAAAAAATCCACGCCTATAATGGGAGGCTAGAAAATATTTTTTAAAAAATCCACGCCTATAATGGGAGGCTAGAAAATATTTTTTAAAAAATCCACGCCTTTAATGGGAGGCTAGAAAATATTTTTTAAAAAATCCACGCCTATGATGGCAGGCTAGAAAATTTTTTTTAAAAAATCCACGCCTATAATTGGAGGCTAGAAAATATTTTTTAAAAAATCCACGCCTATAATGGGAGGCTAGAAAATATTTTTTAAAAAATCCACGCCTATAATGGGAGGCTAGAAAATATTTTTTAAAAAATCCACGCCTATAATGGGAGGCTAGAAAATATTTTTTAAAAAATCCACGCCTATAATGGGAGGCTAGAAAATATTTTTTAAAAAATCCACGCCTATGATGGAAGGCTAGAGAATATTTTTTAAAAAATCCACGCCTATGGGAGGCTAGAAAATATTTTTTAAAAAATCCACGCCTATGGGAGGCTAGAAAATATTTTTTAAAAAATCCACGCCTATGGGAGGCTAGAAAATATTTTTTAAAAAATCCACGCCTATAATGGGAGTCTAGAAAATATTTTTTAAAAAATCCACGCCTATAATGGGAGGCTAGAAAATATTTTTTAAAAAATCCACGCCTATAATGGGAGGCTAGAAAATATTTTTTAAAAAATCCACGCCTATAATGGGAGGCTAGAAAATATTTTTTAAAAAATCCACGCCTATAATGGGAGGCTAGAAAATATTTTTTAAAAAATCCACGCCTATAATGGGAGGCTAGAAAATATTTTTTAAAAAATCCACGCCTATAATGGGAGGCTAGAAAATATTTTTTAAAAAATCCACGCCTATAATGGGAGGCTAGAAAATATTTTTTAAAAAATCCACGCCTATAATGGGAGGCTAGAAAATATTTTTTAAAAAATCCACGCCTATAATGGGAGGCTAGAAAATATTTTTTAAAAAATCCACGCCTATAATGGGAGGCTAGAAAATATTTTTTAAAAAATCCACGCCTATAATGGGAGGCTAGAAAATATTTTTTAAAAAATCCACGCCTATAATGGGAGGCTAGAAAATATTTTTTAAAAAATCCACGCCTATAATGGGAGGCTAGAAAATATTTTTTAAAAAATCCACGCCTATAATGGGAGGCTAGAAAATATTTTTTAAAAAATCCACGCCTATAATGGGAGGCTAGAAAATATTTTTTAAAAAATCCACGCCTATAATGGGAGGCTAGAAAATATTTTTTAAAAAATCCACGCCTATAATGGGAGGCTAGAAAATATTTTTTAAAAAATCCACGCCTATAATGGGAGGCTAGAAAATATTTTTTAAAAAATCCACGCCTATAATGGGAGGCTAGAAAATATTTTTTAAAAAATCCACGCCTATAATGGGAGGCTAGAAAATATTTTTTAAAAAATCCACGCCTATAATGGGAGGCTAGAAAATATTTTTTAAAAAATCCACGCCTATAATGGGAGGCTAGAAAATATTTTTTAAAAAATCCACGCCTATAATGGGAGG
Organism: Musca autumnalis; assembly: GCF_047663935.1. Classification (NCBI taxonomy): domain Eukaryota; kingdom Metazoa; phylum Arthropoda; class Insecta; order Diptera; family Muscidae; genus Musca; species Musca autumnalis. The sequence goes on along the minus strand of NW_027411977.1, from coordinate 217,425,496 downwards.
CTAGAAAATATTTTTTAAAAAATCCACGCCTATAATGGGAGGCTAGAAAATATTTTTTAAAAAATCCACGCCTATAATGGGAGGCTAGAAAATATTTTTTAAAAAATCCACGCCTATAATGGGAGGCTAGAAAATATTTTTTAAAAAATCCACGCCTATAATGGGAGGCTAGAAAATATTTTTTAAAAAATCCACGCCTATAATGGGAGGCTAGAAAATATTTTTTAAAAAATCCACGCCTATAATGGGAGGCTAGAAAATATTTTTTAAAAAATCCACGCCTATAATGGGAGGCTAGAAAATATTTTTTAAAAAATCCACGCCTATAATGGGAGGCTAGAAAATATTTTTTAAAAAATCCACGCCTATAATGGGAGGCTAGAAAATATTTTTTAAAAAATCCACGCCTATAATGGGAGGCTAGAAAATATTTTTTAAAAAATCCACGCCTATAATGGGAGGCTAGAAAATATTTTTTAAAAAATCCACGCCTATAATGGGAGGCTAGAAAATATTTTTTAAAAAATCCACGCCTATAATGGGAGGCTAGAAAATATTATTTAAGAAATCCACGCCTATAATGGGAGGCTAGAAAATATTTTTTAAAAAATCCACGCCTATAATGGGATGCTAGAAAATATTTTTTACCAAAACCCACGCCTATAATGGGAGGCTAGAAAATATTTTTTAAAAAATCCACGCCTATAATGGGAGGCTAGAAAATATTTTTTAAAAAATCCACGCCTATAATGGGAGGTTAGAAAATATTTTTTAAAAAATCCACGCCTTTGATGGGAGGCTAGAAAATATTTTTTTAAAAAATCCACGCCTATAATGGGAGGCTAGAAAATATTTTTTAAAAAATCCACGCCTATAATGGGAGGCTAGAAAATATTTTTTATCCACGCCTTTGATGGGGGGGCTAGAAAATATTTTTTAAAAAATCCACGCCTTTGATGGGAGGCTAGAAAATATTTTTTAAAAAATCCACGCCTTTGATGGGAGGCTAGAAAATATTTTTTAAAAAATCCACGCCTTTGATGGGAGGCTAGAAAATATTTTTTAAAAAATCCACGCCTTTGATGGGAGGCTAGAAAATATTTTTTAAAAAATCCACGCCTATAATGGGAGGCTAGAAAATATTTTTTTAAAAATCCACGCCTATAATGGGAGGCTAGAAAATATTTTTAAAAAAATGCACGCCTATAATGGGAGGCTAGAAAATATTTTTTAAAAAATCCACGCCTATAATGGGAGGCTAGAAAATATTTTTTAAAAAATCCACGCCTATAATGGGAGGCTAGAAAATATTTTTTAAAAAATCCACGCCTATAATGGGAGGCTAGAAAATATTTTTTAAAAAATCCACGCCTATAATGGGAGGCTAGAAAATATTTTTTAAAAAATCCACGCCTATAATGGGAGGCTAGAAAATATTTGTTTAAAAGATCCACGCCTATGATGGGTGGCAAGAAAATATTTTTTAAAAGATCCACGCCTATGATGGGTGGCTAGAAAATATTTTTTAAAAGATCCACGCCTATGATGGGTGGCTAGAAAATATTTTTTAAAAAATCCACGCCTATGATGGGTGGCAAGAAAATATTTTTTAAAAGATCCACGCCTATGATGGGTGGCTAGAAAATATTTTTTAAAAAATCCACGCCTATGATGGGTGGCTAGAAAATATTTTTTAAAAGATCCACGCCTATGATGGGTGGCTAGAAAATATTTTTTAAAAAATCCACGCCTATGATGGGTGGCAAGAAAATATTTTTTAAAAGATCCACGCCTATGATGGGTGGCTAGAAAATATTTTTTAAAAAATCCACGCCTATGATGGGAGGCTAGAAAATATTTTTAAAAAATCCACGCCTATGATGGGTGGCAAGAAAATATTTTTTAAAAAATCCACGCCTATGATGGGAGGCTAGAAAATATTTTTTAAAAAATCCACGCCTATGATGGGTGGCTAGAAAATATTTTTTAAAAAATCCACGCCTAAGATGGAAGGCTAGAAAATATTTTTTTAAAAATCCACGCCTATGATGGGAGGCTAGAAAATATTTTTTAAAAAAATCCACGCATATGATGGGAGGCTAGAAAATATTTTTTAAAAAATCCACGCCTATGATGGGAGGCTAGAGAATATTTTTTTTAATATCGTCGCCTATTTAAACATTCCACGCCTATAATGGGAGGCTAGAAAATATTTTTTTTAATATCGTCGCCTATTTAAACATTCCACCCCTATGATGGGAGGCTAGAAAATATTTTTTAAAAAATCCACGCCTATGATGTGAGGCTAGAAAATATTTTTTAAAAAATCCACGCCTATGATGGGAGGCTAGAAAATATTTTTTAAAAAATCCACGCCTATGATGGGAGGCTAGAAAATATTTTTTAAAAAATCCACGCCTATGATGGGAGGCTAGAAAATATTTTTTTTAAAAAATCCACGCCTATGATGGGAGGCTAGAAAATATTTTTTAAAAAATCCACGCCTATGATGGGAGGCTAGAAAATATTTGTTTAAAAAATCCATGCCTATGATGGGAGGCTAGAAAATATTTTTTAAAAAAATTCACGCCTATAATGGGAGGCAAGAAAATATTTTTTAAAAAATCCACGCCTATAATGGGAGGCTAGAAAATATTTTTAAAAATCCACGCCTATAATAGGAGGCTAGAAAATATTTTTTAAAAATCCACGCCGATGAGGGGAGGCTAGAAAATATTTTTTAAAAATCCACGCCGATGAGGGGAGGCTAGAAAATATGTTTTAAAAAATCCACGCCGATGAGGGGAGGCTAGAAAATATGTTTTAAAAAATCCACGCCTATGATGGGAGGCTAGAAAATATATTCCTCTTTAAAATGTGTATGATTTATATTGATGTATCTGACCAAATACCAGAGATATCATAAAATTAGCAAAATTGCCCAAATTTAGCAATAATTGGGTATTTTTCAATGGTCACATTCCTGAGGCCATTACTTCTAAAATAATAGGTAGATATTAATGAAGTCAGTCGGGTTTAAAAGAAGAGCGCCTCTTCTTTAAAATTTGAATGATATATGTTGATGTAGCTGACCAAATACCAGAGATATCGTAAGAAGAACCAAATTGCCAAAATTTATTAATAATTGGAAATTTGTCCATGCTCACATTCTAGGGGCCATAACTTCGGAAATAATCTGAGTATCTCAATCAAATAAAATGAGTTTGAAAGAGTGATATCTTTTCTTCAAAATTGGAATAAATTACGTTGATATAACTGACCAAATACCAAAGATATCACCAAAATTTAAAAGTTGCCCAAATTTATTAATAATTGGTATTTTCTCCATATTCACATTCTAGGGGACATAACTTCTGAAATAAATAATGGATATCAATGAAATAACATGATTTTAAAATGTGATCATGTGCTCTTCAAAATTTCTACAACTACTAAATAAAAAATTAAAAAAAAAAAAATTAAATAGAAAATTTATTTGAAACAGAATTTCAATACGCATTTAATATACAATATAATTTTGTTTAATTTGAAATGATGTTCATTCAAATAAATATTTCAACAGATTATAAAAGAAAAAACTATCGCAGCACGTTCCAATGGCGCACTTTTTCCACCATCAATTTTCTGATATGTGATCTCGTTATGGAGATAAACAAATGTGAAAAAAATCCCATTTATTTCATTTAATTATTGCTTGCTTGTAAATTAACAACAAATTAAAGGTAATTATGGAAGAGATTATCAAGAAGAAACCAAATAACAACAACACATAAAATTAATGGAAATTTATTCGAACAAATTGGGTTATTTTAAATCAATAAATTCCGGTAATTATAAAGAGGTTTTCAATTTATAGAAAAAAACTGTGGTTGGGTTTAAGGCTTTGGCCTTGCAAAAATATGTTGCATATTTTTAGGTGATATATTTTGAGGCACCAAATTTATAGAGAACGTGGTCTAATTTAAGGCTTTGTGGCACAATAAGGATATGTAGTGAATTTTAAGGCCTTAATTTTTTTGGGAAAAAATGACCAATTTAAAAGCTCTTAATTCCTAAAAAGAAACGAACTTTTTTGGTCCCTTTATTTATAATTTATCAAATTGATTTGAAATAATTTTTACAATTAATTTCACAAAAAAAAACCGAATATTACACAATATTTATAACAGATCCAAACACTTAATATTTCTGTTCATTCAGCTAAGTTGTAGCAATGCATGTTCCGACAATTATCTAATTAAATTTTGAAATGCCATAACAAGCGGATCGTTTTGTTGGTAGCTGTGAGTTTTTCATGAAATGTTGTTGTTTTTATTGTTGCTAAAATAAAATTATTATTAATTGCCGACAGTGTCGCAATTAAAGATAAAATCAATTTTGTGTTAAACGGGATAGAGCCGATAGCTTAACGCTTGGACACCTGGCAAAGCTGATGTAATTCAAATCTGATATTTGGTAAACGACATCAGGATAATATGTTTTAATTTTGAAGAAGATATTTTCTTATTTCAAAATCGGCTTATTTTATGAAGGTACATTGATTAATTCCGAAATTATGGCACCTGGAAAATGTCCCGCGAGAAATTTATCAATTATTGATTGCGTGGATTTATAAAAAAATATTTTCTAGCCCCCATCATAAGCTTGGATTTTTTAAAAAATATTTTCTAGCCTCACATCATAGGCGTGGATTTTTTAAAAAATATTTTCTAGCCTCCCATCATAAGCTTGGATGTTTAAAAAAATATTTGCTAGCCTCCCATCATAAGCGTGGATTTTTAAAAAATATTTTCTAGCATCCCATCATAAGCTTGGATTTTTAAAAATATTTTCTAGCCTCCCATCATAAGCGTGGATTTTTAAAAAATATTTTCTAGCCTCCCATCATAAGCGTGGATTTTTAAAAAATATTTTCTAGCCTCCCATCATAAGCGTGGATTTTTAAAAAATATTTTCTAGCCTCCCATCATAAGCGTGGATTTTTAAAAAATATTTTCTAGCATCCCATCATAAGCTTGGATTTTTAAAAAATATTTCCTAGCCTCCCAGCTTGGATTTTTAAATATTTTCTAGCCTCCATCATAAGCGTGGATTTTTAAAAAATATTTTCTAGCATCCCATCATAAGCTTGGATTTTTAAAAAATATTTCCTAGCCTCCCAGCTTGGATTTTTAAATATTTTCTAGCCTCCATCATAAGCGTGGATTTTTAAAAAATATTTTCTAGCCTCCCATCATAAGCGTGGATTTTTAAAAAATATTTTCTAGCCTCCCATCATAAGCGTGGATTTTTAAAAAATATTTTCTAGCCTCCCATCATAAGCGTGGATTTTTTAAAAAATATTTTCTATCCTCCCATCATAAGCGTGGATTTTTTAAAAATATTTTCTAGCCTCCAATCATAGGCGTGGATTTTTTTAAAAATATTTTCTAGCCTCCCATCATAGGCGTGGATTTTTTTAAAAATATTTTCTAGCCTCCCATCATAGCCGTGGATTTTTTTTTTTAAATATTTTCTAGCCTCCCATCATAGGCGTGGATTTTTTAAAAAATATTTTCTAGCCTCCCATCATAATCGTGGATTTTTTAAAAAATATTTTCTAGCCTCCCATCATAATCATGGATTTTTTAAAAAATATTTTCTAGCCTCCCATCATAAGCGTGGATTGTTTAAAAATTATTTTCTAGCCTCCCATCATAATCGTGGATTTTGTACAAAAATATTTTCTAGCCTCCCATCTTAAGCGTGGATTTAAAAAAAATTCTAGCCTCCCATCATAAGCGTGGATTTTTTAAAAAATATTTTCTGGCCTCACATCATAAACGTGGATTTTTTTAAAAATATTTTCTAGCCTCCCATCATAAGCGTGGATTTTTTAAAAAATATTTTCTATCCTCCCATCATAAGCGTGGATTTTTTAAAAATATTTTCTAGCCTCCAATCATAGGCGTGGATTTTTTTAAAAATATTTTCTAGCCTCCCATCATAGGCGTGAATTTTTTTAAAAATATTTTCTAGCCTCCCATCATAGCCGTGGATTTTTTTTAAATATTTTCTAGCCTCCTATCATAGGCGTGGATTTTTTAAAAAATATTTTCTAGCCTCCCATCATAATCGTGGATTTTTTAAAAAATATTTTCTAGCCTCCCATCATAAGCGTGGATTGTTTAAAAATTATTTTCTAGCCTCCCATCATAATCGTGGATTTTGTACAAAAATATTTTCTAGCCTCCCATCTTAAGCGTGAATTTAAAAAAAATTCTAGCCTCCCATCATAAGCGTGGATTTTTTAAAAAATATTTTCTGGCCTCACATCATAAACGTGGATTTTTTTAAAAATATTTTCTAGCCTCCCATCATAAGCGTAGATTTTTAAAAAATAAAATCTAGCCTCCCATCATAAGCGTGGATTTTTAAAAAATATTTTCTAGCCTCCCATCATAAACGTTGTTGTAATGTGAGAACCTCCACGATAAGTTCGAACAACACACAACACACATCATGAGCAATAGCGATCAGTTCGCATTGTGTGAACACACACAAGTCTTGTAAATAGAACGTAGACGTAAGAGTACTTGTGTAGTGTGTAGGTAGATTTAAGATTACTCGTAATAAAGCACTCAACAGCAACACGTCGTCGTTTCATTTCCTCCGCACAGCAGACACCATCATCAACACAAGAATAAGTTACAACAGGTTATGGGCCTTGGCTACTCTAAAGGATATCGTCAAAAGGAATACTGAATTGGAAAAGAAATATAAAGTGATAATTGGTGGCCAGGATTGATTAAAGGACAGAGAAGTGGAAAAAGTATAAATGGTGGAAAAAATAAATTGATGAACGTGACCTGGACAACTCTAAGAATAATTGTTGGGAAATTGAAGATTTGTGAGCAGTTAACTGTGTGTCAGTTGTGCAGTTTTATCGTGTGTCGATTCAAAACAAAGCAAAATGTCGTCCATATTCAGTATCGAGAAATTAGCTGAAGATAACTATGAATCGTGGAATCTACAGATGAAGTCCGTGCTTGTCCACAAAGACTTGTGGGAAGTGATATCGGATGATGCTGCTTTCGAGAAAAAGAGTGCCGAGTGGAAGAAGAAAGATGAGAAGGCGATGGCGACTATAATTCTATGCATCTCCCCAGTGCAATTGTCGTACATCAAGAAGTGCAAATCAGCCAAAGATGCGTGGAATAGGAGATTTGTCATTGATTGAAATTGTATGATAGATTTTGGAAATACTGTGTGTATTTTAGTAGTTTTGTAATAAGTTTACAAACATAATGTTGAAGAATGTAAATAAAGCATTTAGTTTTGAGTTCGAGTTGATATGTGTGTATGTGTGTTGAGGAGGAGTGTTGTAATGTGAGAACCTCCACGATAAGATCGAACAAACACACAACACACATCATGAGCAATAGCGATCAGTTCGCATTGTGTGAACACACACAAGTCTTGTAAATAGAACGTAGACGTAAGAGTACTTGTGTAGTGTGTCGGTAGATTTAAGATTACTAGTAATAAAGCACTCAACAGCAACTCGTCGTCGTTTCATTTCCTCCGCACAGCAGACACCATCATCAACACAAGAATAAGTAACAACAAACGTGGATTTTTAAAAAAATATTTTCTAGCCTCCCATCATAAGCGTGGATTTTTAAAAAATATTTTTTAGCCTCCCATCATAAGCGTGGATTTTTAAAAAATATTTTCTAGCCTCCCATCATAAGCGTGGATTTTTAAAAAATATTTTCTAGCCTCCCATCATAAGCGTGGATTTTTAAAAAATATTTTCTAGCCTCCCATCATAAGCGTGGATTTTTAAAAAATATTTTCTAGCCTCCCATCATAAGCGTGGATTTTTAAAAAATATTTTCTAGCCTCCCATCATAAGCGTGGATTTTTAAAAAATATTTTCTAGCCTCCCATCATAAGCGTGGATTTTTAAAAAATATTTTCTAGCCTCCCATCATAAGCGTGGATTTTTAAAAAATATTTTCTAGCCTCCCATCATAAGCGTGGATTTTTAAAAAATATTTTCTAGCCTCCCATCATAAGCGTGGATTTTTAAAAAATATTTTCTAGCCTCCCATCATAAGCGTGGATTTTTAAAAAAATATTTTCTAGCCTCCCATCATAAGCGTGGATTTTTAAAAAATATTTTCTAGCCTCCCATCATAATCGTGGATTTTTAAAAAATATTTTCTAGCCTCCCATCATAAGCGTGGATTTTTAAAAAATATTTTCTAGCCTCCCATCATAAGCGTGGATTTTTAAAAAATATTTTCTAGCCTCCCATCATAAGCGTGGATTTTTAAAAAATATTTTCTAGCCTCCCATCATAAGCGTGGATTTTTAAAAAATATTTTCTAGCCTCCCATCATAAGCGTGGATTTTTAAAATATATTTTCTAGCCTCCCATCATAAGCGTGGATTTTTAAAAAATATTTTCTAGCCTCCCATCATAAGCGTGGATTTTTAAAAAATATTTTCTAGCCTCCCATCATAAGCGTGGATTTTTAAAAAATATTTTCTAGCCTCCCATCATAAGCGTGGATTTTTAAAAAATATTTTCTAGCCTCCCATCATAAGCATGGATTTTTAAAAAATATTTTCTAGCCTCCCATCATAAGCGTGGATTTTTAAAAAATATTTTCTAGCCTCCCATCATAAGCGTGGATTTTTAAAAAATATTTTCTAGCCTCCCATCATAAGCGTGGATTTTTAAAAAATATTTTCTAGCCTCCCATCATAAGCGTGGATTTTTAAAAAATATTTTCTAGCCTCCCATCATAAGCGTGGATTTTTAAAAAATATTTTCTAGCCTCTCATCATAAGCTTGGATTTTTAAAATATATTTTCTAGCCTCCCATCATAAGCTTGGATTTTTAAAATATATTTTCTAGCCTCCCATCATAAGCTTGGATTTTTAAAAAATATTTTCTAGCCTCCCATCATAAGCGTGGATTTTTTAAAAAATATTTTCTAGCCTCCCATCATAAGCGTGGATTTTTTAAAAAATATTTTCTAGCCTCCCATCATAAGCGTGGATTTTTTAAAAAATATTTTCTAGCCTCCCATCATAAGCGTGGATTTTTTAAAAAATATTTTCTAGCCTCCCATCATAAGCGTGGATTTTTTAAAAAATATTTTCTAGCCTCCCATCATAAGCGTGGATTTTTTAAAAAATATTTTCTAGCCTCCCATCATAAGCGTGGATTTTTTAAAAAATATTTTCTAGCCTCCCATCATAAGCGTGGATTTTTTAAAAAATATTTTCTAGCCTCCCATCATAAGCGTGGATTTTTTAAAAAATATTTTCTAGCCTCCCATCATAAGCGTGGATTTTTTAAAAAATATTTTCTAGCCTCCCATCATAAGCGTGGATTTTTTAAAAAATATTTTCTAGCCTCCCATCATAAGCGTGGATTTTTTAAAAAATATTTTCTAGCCTCCCATCATAAGCGTGGATTTTTTAAAAAATATTTTCTAGCCTCCCATCAAAAGCGTGGATTTTTTAAAAAATATTTTCTAGCCTCCCATCATAAGCGTGGATTTTTTAAAAAATATTTTCTAGCCTCCCATCATAAGCGTGGATTTTTAAAAAATATTTTCTAGCCTCCCATCATAAGCGTGGATTTTTAAAAAATATTTTCTAGCCTCCCATCATAAGCGTGGATTTTTAAAAAATATTTTCTAGCCTCTCATCATAAGCTTGGATTTTTAAAATATATTTTCTAGCCTCCCATCATAAGCTTGGATTTTTAAAATATATTTTCTAGCCTCCCATCATAAGCTTGGATTTTTAAAAAATATTTTCTAGCCTCCCATCATAAGCGTGGATTTTTTAAAAAATATTTTCTAGCCTCCCATCATAAGCGTGGATTTTTTAAAAAATATTTTCTAGCCTCCCATCATAAGCGTGGATTTTTTAAAAAATATTTTCTAGCCTCCCATCATAAGCGTGGATTTTTTAAAAAATATTTTCTAGCCTCCCATCATAAGCGTGGATTTTTTAAAAAATATTTTCTAGCCTCCCATCATAAGCGTGGATTTTTTAAAAAATATTTTCTAGCCTCCCATCATAAGCGTGGATTTTTTAAAAAATATTTTCTAGCCTCCCATCATAAGCGTGGATTTTTTAAAAAATATTTTCTAGCCTCCCATCATAAGCGTGGATTTTTTAAAAAATATTTTCTAGCCTCCCATCATAAGCGTGGATTTTTTAAAAAATATTTTCTAGCCTCCCATCAAAAGCGTGGATTTTTTAAAAAATATTTTCTAGCCTCCCATCATAAGCGTGGATTTTTTAAAAAATATTTTCTAGCCTCCCATCATAGGCGTGGATTTTTTAAAAAATATTTTCTAGCCTTCCATCATAGGCGTGGATTTTGTAAAAAATATTTTCTAGCCTCCCATCATAGGCGTGGATTTTTTTAAAAATATTTTCTAGCCTCCCATCATAAGCGTGGATTTTTTAAAAAATATTTTCTAGCCTCCCATCATAGGCGTGGATTTTCTTAGAAATATTTTCTAGCCTCCCATCATATGCTTGGATTTTTTAAAAAATATCTTCTAGCCTCCCATCATAGGCGTGGATTTTTTTAGAAATATTTTCTAGCCTCACATCATAGGCGTGGATTTTTTTAGAAATATTTTCTAGCTTTCCATCATAAGCTTGGGTATTTTAAAAATATTTTCTAGCCTTCCATCATAAGCTTGGGTTTTTAAAAAATATTTTCTAGTCTCACATCATAGGCGCACCTCCCATCAAAATAATTCACATCACATATCAAGAAGAGATTCTCTCCTTTCAAAATCATGCAATTTCCTTAAAGCACAATTTCAGTTTCAGATGTTATCGCCTTCAGAATATGACCCTGGAAAAATATCCAATTATTGATCGATTTGGGCAACTTTAAAATTTTGGCGATACCAGTGATGTATTTGGTCTGCTTTATCAACATAATTCATATCAGTTTTGAAAAAGAGATATCCAACCTTCAAAATCAAGTCACTTCGGTAAGATACACTTACAATTACAGAAGTTACGGCACCTAAAATATGATCATGGCAAAATTTTCAAATTCGGGAAATATCAATATTTTCACTATATCTCTGGTATTTGGTCAGCTATTTTAACATAATTAACTTACATTCTAAAAAAGAAATCACCATCTTTTAAACTCGGGTAATTTCTTTAAGATGCATTAATTATTTTAGATGTTATGGCTTCTTCGAAAAATATCCAATTATTGACAAATTTGGTCAATTTAGTTTTTGGTACGATATCTCAAGCATTTGGTCAGCTATATCAAAATAAATAGTACCAGATTTCAAAAACAAGTATCCCTCTTTCGAAATCTATTGATATTACCGAGATTGAAATTGGAAAAATATCAAAATATTGATCAACTTGGGAAATTTTTCAATTTTGACTATATCTCTGGTACTTGGTCGGTTATATTAAACTAGTTCATATCAGTTGTCAAGAGGAGGTATTCTTCTTTCAAAATCAATTGATTTCATTGAGATCCACTAATTATTTCAGCAGTTATAGTCTCCATATTATAAACATGGAAAAACATCCAATTATTGATAAATTTGGGCAACTTTATAATTTGGGCCATATCTTAGATATAGGGTCAGTGATATCTACATAATTCATTTTAGTTTTACATAAAAGGTATTCCCCTTTCAAACCCGATATATTTTATTACGCTACTCTGATTATTTCCGCAGTTATGACTCCCTGAATGTCAGCCTGGAAAAATGCCCAAATATTAATATATTTGGTAATTTTTATTAATTTTACGATATCTCTAGAATTTTGACAACGATGTCAACTTAGTTCACTTCAGTTTTGAAGAAAAGATCATTATCTTTTAGAATCCGATAACTTCTTTAGAATCCATTGAACATTTCAAAAGTTATGGCCTCCAGAATATAACCTTGAAAACATATTCAATTATTGGTCATCTTGGGCCACTTTAAAGTTTTGACCATATTTCTAGTATTTGGTCAGCTATATTAACATAATTTATATCAGCTATCAAGTGGAGATACTCTCCTTCCAAAATCATATTATGTTATTAAGATGCGCCGATTGTTTCAGAAGTTATGGCCTTAGGAATATGGCCACGATATGACCACGTGAAAATATCCAATCATTGATCAACTCGAGTAACTTTTAAATGTTGACCATACCTCTAGTAATTGATCAGCAATATGATATGAACTAATATCAGCTTTCAAGAGGAGATACCCTTCTTTCAAAATTATGTTATTTCATTAAGATGCACTGATCAGTTCACAAGTTATGTTCCCTAGAATTTAGGCATGGAAAAATTCCCAATTATTGAGAAATTTGGGCAATTTTATTATTTCCACGATATTTGTGGTATTTGGTCAGTTATATCAACTAACTTCATTAACATTTTTAAGAAAAGACCGACACCTTTAAAGCTCAGGTAACTTCTTTAAATCCATTAATTATTTCAGAAGTTATGGCCTCCAGAATATAGCCGTGAAAAAATATCCAATTATTGGTCAGTTTAGGCAACTTTAACATTTTGGTGATATTTTTTGTATTTGGTCAGCGACGTCAACATAGTTCACACAAGATTTCAACAGGAGGTATTCTTCTTTCAAAATCAATTAGTTTTGTTGAGATCCACTAATGATTGCAAAAGTTATAGCCTCCAGATTATGAACATGAAAAACATCAAATCATTGATATATTTGGGCAACTTTATAATTTGGGCCATATCTTTGGTATTTGGTCAGTGGAATCGACATAATTCATTTTAGTTTTATAGAAAAGATGATTCTCATTCAAACCCGATATATTTTATTGAACTACTCTGATTATTTCCGAAGTTATGGCTCCCTGAATGTCAGCATGGAAAAATGCCCAAATATTAATATATTTGGTCATTTTTATTAATTTTACAATATCTCAAGAATTTTGACAACTACGGCAACATAATTCATTTCAGTTGTGAAGAAGATATCATTATCTTTTAGAATCCTGTATTTTCTTGAAGATCCTTTCAATATTTTAGTATTTATGGCCTCCAGAATATAACCTTGAAAACATATTCCATTATTGGTCAACTTGGGCCACTTTAAAATTTTGACCAAATTTCTAGTATTTTGTCAGCAATATCAACATAATTCATATCAGCCATCAAGAAGAGATGCTCTCCTTCTAAAATCATATTATTCCATTAAGATGCACCGATTAGTTCAGAAGTTATGGCCTGAGGAATATGTCCATTGAAAAATGTCCAATTATTGATACATTACTTTATAATTTTGGCGATATCTCTGAAATTTGGTCAGCTATGTCAACATAATTCATTTCAGTTATGAAAAAGCTTTAATCTTCTTTCAAAATCGGGTAAATTCTTTAAGATTCATAATTTATTTCAAAAGTTATGGGTTCTTGAATAAGACCATGGAAAAACATCCAATTATTGATAAATTTGGGCACCTTTATAATTTTGGCCATATCTCTGAAATTTGGCCAGCGACATCAACATAATTTCAATGTTAAAGAAGAGGCGATCTTGATTCACAGTCAGTCATTTCTTTAAGATTAACAAAATATTTAAGAAGTTATGGCCTCCAGAATATTACATTGGGGGAAATTGCAATAATTGATAAAATTGGGTCATTTCATTATTTTTCCTATATCTCTAGAATTTGATCAGCAGTGTCAACATAATGCGCCTCATTTTCGAAGAAGATTTGATTTTCTTTCAAAATCAAGTAATTTATTAAAATCCACTTATTATTTTAGAAGTCATGTTCCTCAGAATATGTCAAATTTCCTATTACTGAGAAATTTGGGAGACTTTCTAATTTTCGATATATCTCTGGTAGTTGTTCAACTATATCAACATAGTTCATATCAGTTTTCAAGAGCACACGTCCTCTTTTCAAAATCACATCAATTCAATAAGACGCAACGATTATTTCAGATGTTATGGCCTTTTGAATGTGACTATGGAAAAATATTCAATTATTAATAAATTTGGGCAACTTTATAATTTTGGCGATATCTCTGGTTTTTGGTCAGCTATATACAAATAATTTATACTGCTTTTCAAGAGGAGACGCCATTCTTTTAAGATTTTGCCATTCCAATCATTTTTACCCATTATTTGAGATGTTATGGTCGCTGGAGTATGATCATAGAAAAATATTGAGTTATTGATACATTTGGGCAACTTTATCATTTTGGCGATATCTCTCGAATTTGGTCAGCTACATTAACATAATTCACGCCAATTTGAAAGACGAGGTTCTCTTCATTCCAAATCAGCTAAACTCTTTGAGCTCTCTAAATTATTCCAGAATTTATGACCTCTTGAATGTGACCATGGAAAAATATACAATTATTAATAAATTTGGGCAACTTTATAATTTTGACAATATCTCTGATATTTATTTAGCTACCTCAACATAATTCATTACACATTTAAAAAAAGAGTTTATCTTTTTTCAAAATCACGCAATTTCTTTAAAATCCACTACATTTTTTAGAAGTTATGGCCTTTAGATTATGACCATGGGCAAATTTACTATTACTGTGAAATTTGGGCAACTTTATAATTTTGGTCATATTTCTGGTTTTTGGTCTGTTATATACAAATAATTTGTATTGGTTTTCAAGGAGAGACGCCATTGTTTCAAGATCTCGCAACTTCAATAATATTTACACATTATTTAAGATGTTATGGCCCCTGAAATATGACCATGGAAAAATATGCAATTATTAATAAAAATTGGGCAACTTTATAATTTTGGCGATATCTCTGATTTTTGGTCAGCTATATACAAATAATTTATATTGATTTTCAAGAGGAGACGCCATTCTTTCAACATTTTTGCCATTTCAATAATAGTTACCCATTATTTCAGATGCTATGGCCTCTGGAATATGATCATAGAAAAATAGTGAGTTATTGATAAATTTGGGCAACTTTATAGTTTTAGCGATATCTTTCGAATTTGGTCAGCTACATTAACATAATTCACGCCAATTTAAAAGAGGAGATACTCTTCATTCATAATCAGCTAAATTCTTTGAGCTCTCTAAATTACTCTAGAAGTTATGGCCTCTCGAATGTGACCATGAAAAAATATACAATTATTAATAAATTTGGGCAACTTTATAATTTTGACAATATCTCTGATATTTGTTTAGCTACCTCAACATAATTCATTCCACTTTTAAAAAAGAGTTGATCTTCTATCAAAATCACGCAATCCCTTTAAAATCCACTACATTTTTTAGAAGTTATGGTCTTTAGATTATGACCATGGGCACATTTCCTATTACTGTGAGATTTGGGCAACTTTATAATTTTGGTCATATCTCTGGATTTTGGTCGGCTATATACAAATAATTTGTATTGCTTTTCTGGAGGAGACGCCATTCATTAAAAATCTCGCCATTTCAATAATATTTACACATTATTTAAGATATTATGGCCTCTGGAATATGACCATGGAAAATATCCAATCATTGAATTATTTGACAATTTTATAACTTTTGGCGATATATCTCGAATTTGGTCAGCTACATTAACATAATTCACGCCAGTTTGAAAGAGGAGATACTCTTCATTCATAATCAGCTAAATTCTTTGAGCTATCTAAATATTCCAGAAGTTATGGTCTCTTGAATGTGACCATGGAAAAATATCCAATTATTAATAAATTTGGGCAACTTTATAATTTTGACAATATCTCTGATATTTGTTTAGCTATTCCACTTTTAAAAAAGAGTTGATTTTTTTTTTAAATCACGCAATTTCTTTAAAATCCACTACATTTTTTAGAAGTTATGGCCTTTAGATTATGACCATGGGCAAATTTACTATTACTGTGAAATTTGGGCAACTTTATAATTTTGGTCATATTTCTGGTTTTAGGGCTGCTATATAAAAATAATTTATATTGGTTTTCAAGAAGAGACGGCATTCTTTCAAGATCTCGCAATTTCAATAATATTTACCCATTATTTAAGATGTTATGGCCTCTGGAATATGACCACGGAAAAATATAAAATTATTGATAAATTTTGGGCAACTTTATAATTTTGGCCATATCACTGGTTTTTGGTCGGCTATATACAACTAATTTATATCATTTTTCGAGAAGAGACGCCATTCTTTCAAGATCTCGCCATTTCAATAATATTTACCCATTATTTCAGATGTTATGGCCTCTGGAATATGATCATAGAAAAATATTGAGTTATTGATAAATTTGGGCAACTTTATAATTTTGGCGATATCTTTCGAATTTGGTCAGCTACATTAACATAACTCACACCAATTAGGAAGAGGAGACACTCTTCATTCATAATCAGCTAAATCCTTTGAGCTCTCTAAATTGTTCCAGATATGGCCTCTTGAATGTGACCATGGAAAAATATCCAATTATTAATAAATTTGAGCAACTTTATAATTTTGACAATATCTCTGATATTTGTTTAGCTAACTAAACATAATTCATTCCATTTAATTAATTCTCTTTCGAGTTGAGCTGTTAGGCCTTTTACCACCCGTGAAACGTAGTGTAATGGTTGGATGCGTGGGACTTCGGTAGACTCCTAATTTTTCAATGTATCTCTAAAGGCCTAACAGCTCAACTCGAAAGAGAATTAATTAAATATCACTATAAATGGCCTTCGCCTTAATAAGGCAAAAATAAAAAATAATTTCAGCATGAGCCAGGCTGGGATTCGAACCTGGGTCTCCGACAACTGAGTGTCAAGGTTGCCGGCGTCTTAGCGTTCTAAGCCACCATCAACTTGTCAAAACTTTAGTAGACAATAATTGATGATCAAAAAATAAAATCTTCTGATATAGAAGAGCAATTACTAATGATGTAGGAATAAAACTTACCATAGTATTTGTGAACATTGAAAAATGGGATTACCAAAGCAGGACTATAGGAAAAGTTTGGAGTTTCAATTAACTGACATAATTTCGCATATACATTTATCTAATGAAGTTCGATATATATACCAGTTACCAAGCTTTGCCTTCGTCTGCCACAAAAACAACATCCTAATACACCTGAAGATCGGATTTACCACCCGTGAAACGTAGTGTAATGGTTGGATGCGTGGGACTTCGGTAGACTCCTAATTTTTCAATGTATCTCTAAAGGCCTAACAGCTCAACTCGAAAGAGAATTAATTAAATATCACTATAAATGGCCTTCGCCTTAATAAGGCAAAAATAAAAAATAATTCATTCCACTTTAAAAAAAAATTGATCTTCTTTCAAAATCACGCAATTTCTTTAAAATCCACTAAATTTTTTATAAGTTATAACCTATGGAATACGACCATGATAAAATATCCACTTACTGATCAATTTTGGCAACTTTATAATTTTGCCGATATCTCTGGAATTTGGTCCGCTATATTGACATAATTCATTCCTATTTTAAAGAAGAGATAACCATAATCTTGTATCATAAGATTTGAGTTTTCAAATCTTTGTTGCCTTGTGTATGTTTCCGTTACAAATGTATACTTTGTAATGAATCGACATGGGTGGCATTTGTCTTTCCCCTTGCACGAAGTGTAGGTCTTTGGTTTTGCCTTCCTTCCTTTTTGAATTGTTTCTTTGTATGTTTCATACCGCCTACCACTTTGTTTTTTGGTTTGTGATTTTCCCATTACCTCTAATTTCAAACAACAGCATCAGAATTATAATCTTTGGAGAGGCAAAAAAGTGCAAAGTAAGTTTTAGCTTAATCAAAACATTTTTTGGGCGGGCGTTTAATGATTGCGAATGTAAATGATTGCTGATAAATGTTTTTAGTTAAAGGCATTGAAATGCCAAGAATAATAATTCACCGAGAAGGAATGTGGGATTAAATTTATAAAAAAAAATATTGGGTGTTATTAGACCGAGAGAGGTGGATTTTTAAACAATATTTGTCATAGACTTGAAGACCTCAAAGCTTGGATTTTTTAAAGAATATTTTCCATGGACCTTAAGACCACAAAACGTGGATTTTTTAAAGAATATTTTCCATGGAACCACAAAACGTGGATTTTTTAAACAATTTTTTCCCATGGACCTCAAGACCATAAAACGTGGATTTTAAAGAATGTTTTCCATGGGCCTCAAGACCACAAAACGTGGATATTTTAAAGGATGTTTCTTTCATGGACATCAAGACAACAAAGCGTGGATTTTTTTAAGGAATATTTTTTCCATGGTCCTCAAGACCACAAAACTTGGATTTTTAAAGAATTTTTTTCCATGGACCTCAAGACCACAAAGGGTGGATTTCTTAAAGAATATTTTTCAATGGACCTCAAGACCACAAAACGTAAATTTTTATACCCTCAGCCTTTAGGCTTGAAAGGGTATATACACTTTCATACGGGCAAAATGTGCCTCATCGAAATAATAGTTTTAGACCCCAAGTATGTTTGGACGAAATGTGTTTCAGACAATTTGGAGTTGAATTAGCAATGTCCGTCTGTCTGTCTGTCCGTCTGTCTGTCTGGCTGGCTGGTGCGCACGATAACTCTCGAACGGATGAACCGATTCGGATCAAAATTTGGCTTTCGTAATATTTTGTCCAAACTTAGTTTAAGTTCGAAGATGAGCTATATCGGTCCACTCCTTCTAGTACCTCCCCCACAAAAGTTCCAAAATGTTCGGAAAATTTGTGGGCTTGATAACTCTTGAAGGGAGTAACCGATTTCGTCCATACTTAGCAAATCGTGAAATTTCTACCAGACTTAGATAAGGCTCCAATATGGACTCAATCGGTCCACTCCTTCGGGTACCTCCCACACAAAATTTTGGATAAGTTCAGTTTAGGACCTGCTCTCGAATCGCTTTAATTTTTGTTTTAACAACTTGTATTCACTGCCCCCCATACGACGGTACAAGTTTCCTTAGGGGCCAGTCCATACTTCCTGAGAAAATAGCCTGAAAGATGCAAAAAACCCCTATGACACCTTGTGTAGTTGTTGGAGCGCAAGATAACTCTCGAACGGATCTGTCGATTCGGTCCAAAATTCGGCCTTCGTAATATTTTATCAAAACATAGTTTAAATTCAAAGATGGGCTATATCGGTCCACTCCTTCGGGTACCTCCCCCACAAAACTTCAAAAATGTTCGGAAAAATGTTGCGCACGATAACTCTTGAAGGGAGTGACCGATGTAATCTATACTTGGCACATCCTAACATATCTACCAGATATAAATCAGGTTCTAATATGGACTATATTTGTTTACTCCTTCTGGTACCTCTCACACAAAATTTCGGATAAGTTCACTTTAAGACCTGCTCCCGAATCACTTTGATTTTTGTTGAAGCTATTTGCATTCGCTAACTACATTACGACGGTAAAAGTTTTTTCAGGGGCAAGTCCACATTTCTTGGGAAAACAGCCCGAAAGGTGTAAAAAACCCCTATGTCACCATATGTGGCGGTCGGAGAGCACGATAACTCTCGAACTGTTCAACCGATTTGGTCCAACATTTGGTCTTCGTCATATTATATCCATACTTAGTTTCATGTGCAATACCGGTTCACAACTTTCCTTAATTCTCCCCAATATTTACCAAATGAACTAAAATACTAGGACGATATCAGTTGAATGGGGCAACCAATTCGGTCCAAACTTTGGATCTGCTAATATGTTATCAAAATTTAGTTTAACTTCTAAAATGGCCCATATCGGTCCTCCCTAAGGGTACCTGCCCTACAAAAGTTCAACATTCGTGTTTTAGTGCAGTTAGTTCATAATCCACATTTTTGTCGGCAAGTTCAAGTGTCCAAAAAGGGCCACAAAATTCTGAAGAGACCTTAAATACATTCGATCTGTCCGTATGTGAAAGTTTCGCTTCACATTGGCTGAGGGTATATATCTGTCGGCAAAGCCGACTGACACTTTTTTACTTGTTAAAGAATTTTTTTCCATGGACCTCAAGACCACAAAACGTAAATTTTTAAAGAATTTTTTCCATGGACCTCAAGACCACAAAACGTGGATTTTTTAAATAATATTTTACCATGGACCTTAGGAGCACAACAGCGTGGGTTTTTTAAAGAATATTTTCCATGGACCTCAAGACCACAGAGGGTGGATTTCTTAAGGAATATTATTCCATGGATCTCAATACCACAAAGCGTGGATTTTTTAAAGAATATTTTTCATTGAAGCCAAAATATTTCTTTCATCTGAACTTTGTCCGGCGTCTTGCTATGCAAATTACTTCGTGACATTCTAAATTTGTGAACAAAAGATCACAACAACAAACACGTTTCTAATAAAGATTTGAAAGACTGAACATATTTGAATAAATAAGTGAGAATCTCGTTGAGTATCATTGCGCTCAAGTAGCATCACGGTGTTAACAAGCTCCACATATCCACCCATTCTGCCTCTGAATGCATTTGTCTTCATTTTAGATTAACAAATTGATAAGCGACAACAACAACAAAATAACAACAAAATCGTTTTTGTTAAACGTTTTGTGTGCGGCGGCAATTGTATGCAAATTGTGGGGCATTTTTTACAGATTCACAAATTTCTGGAATTTTTTTGCTGTTCGGTTTCCTTTCTTTGCGCCCCAAAGCTAAGGGAACAACTCATGAAGAAAACTGACAAAAAATGTCACAAATTGCCAACACATTGCAATTTATATACAGACAATGAAGTGCTTAATAGATGTACATAAATGTCTGCATGCATATGTATGTATATAATCATCTATGTATGTGTGGAGGTATGCATATTTTGTATGTTTCTAATCAAAAGATTGAAGTCAGAAAAAATCTTAAGAAGTTTCTTCTTATTTTGTGTATAAAAAATTTTGCAAACAAATTTCATTTGAAATATTGAATATATCAGTAAATTTAAATATTATACAAGGACACGAAAAAAATTTGGAATCATAGATTTTAAACAAAGTGATTCCATATATAGCATAGCTGTGCTAGATTAGGAAGGTTTTAGGGAGATGGTCTCTTTGGATATTTCTATATTTATTGGCAGATAATGGACCGGAAAAAAATTATTCATGAATTTACGGCTATAGAGCAGCAGATAACCATGGGAATAAGCTTTTAAAAATTCATTTTTATGGGGTGGTGGCCTTTAATTTTTTTTTTTAAATTGGCCTCATGTGCGTATTAGTAATAATAATTTTTGGGTACTCTTACAAATCCTTTAATATTTCTCAGAAACGAATTGATAACACTGTGCGACAACAAAAAAAATGACAAGGAAAATCGAGTAGATTATGAAAGTAGAGCTAAAAATATGAGACACGTGTATCGGCATTTTTAAAGTTTACGTCGGAAAGTAACCAAAATAGGCGGGGCAAGTTCCGCCCATTTTTTAATTTTTTGAAATATTCGATTTAGATATCTTGGAATCCTTGCATTTCAGGTATATAGTGTCTTTGGCAACTTTACTAAGGAGGGTGTGGGAAATATTTTTGTTAAAAATTTTAACCCTCATGTGGTTTAACAAACGGGTCTTTTTTGTCCTTTTTTCGAAAATCTTTCAAAAACTCATTAAAAATGTGATCGTATCAAATCCGAATATTCTACAAAATTGTTCGCCATAAAATTTTACTATAGGTCTCAGAATACACCAAATCTGTAACTCTTGTCTAATCGCCAGGAATCTCTAAAAATGAAAAACACGTTTTAGGGTTAAAGTCGGACTTCATCTGAGTTTATTCAAAATTGTCCCACAAAACATAATTTTAGAGAGATGATGTCAGAGACAAAAGTATTTCTCGTCAAATTTTACCATAGGTCACCAAAGAAATGAAATGTCTATTTAAATTCTATAGCATGAAAGTATCAGTATCAATTTTGCTGAAAAAACATGAAAATATTTCCCAATTTTTTTGATGAAAATGTGTTCCTTCTTTTTTCAAGTTGATACATGGAAGTAATATAAAACTTGGTTACAGGTGAAAAGTGTCAAAGGATGAAAAATTCTACACAAAATTTCACTATGAGTTTCAGAATAAACCATAAATCTATGTACACTATTTCATTAAAAAAAATGGATTACAAATTTATATATATTAGGATGAAATTATATGTTTTAATTTTGGACTGTTAATTTTACATAATTCCGTACTGGATCAAAATCTAGCAAAATCCTTTACTTTTTGGGAACATTGTTAAAGAAAGAAATGTTCCAAATGAAATTTCATTATGAGTCTCTGAATAAAAGAAATCTGTAACCATAACATATAACATTTTTAGCAGCACTTGTTTTTGATATATAGGTTTTAGGGCCACATTTTCCAATTTTCATACAGATTGTCGTCGTGATTGAAAAATATAAATATCTTATTGATGGTTTTTCGTTATATATTCATACAGAAGATGTTGTGCGTTCAATTTAATCAGCTTTAAAAACATTTGTGGTGAATATATAGTTGAAAAATATAGAAAAACACAGATAGGACCTGCCAAAATTGCGTATTTTTAAAACTTTCAAATTAAATTCCGTAGTTAGGATAAGCCATTGGTTACTTATATTGCATGCGAAAATACATTAGAGGTCTTCGGCTATGATCCATTGAAAATATAGGTGTCATATGGGCTCTCACATACACAATTTGGTGTGGTCCAAAAATCTACGATGATGGGACTCACTCCTACTTTGGTGGCATTTACGGAATTAACCCTAGCAATTGACATAAATAACTTACTTACTTACTTAGTTGGCCCATTACAGACCATAGACCGAACTAAGAAAAGATCTCCATTCCTCTCTGTTTTTCGCTTGACTTTTTGGAATACCGCGCCTTTCCATTTCTTCATCCACTTGTGTGCTCCATCGAAGCTTAGGCCTGCCGATTCTGCGTGCACCGCCATGTGGCATGTATTCATACGCCATTTTAGCGGGTTCATCATCGCTCATTCTCATGATATGGCCTAGCCAACGCAATCGTTGCATCTCGATACGTTTAACTATATGCATGTCTTTGTATAGCTTATATAGCTCGTGGTTCATACGACGTCGATATTCACCGTCAACACAAATCGGCCTGTAGATCTTTCGAAGAATTTTCCTCTCAAACACACCAAGCACTGCCTTATCTGCTTGCGCAAGTACCCATGCTTCGGAGCCATACATTAGCACGGGTAGTATCAGCGTTTTGTATAGCGTTATTTTTGTTTGACGAGATGTGGCTTTGTTTTTAAATTGCTTACTTAATCCATAGTAGCATCTGTTGGCCAATACAATTCTTCTTCTTATTTCACAACTGATGTTGTTTGTTGTGTTTATGGCAGTGCCGAGGTAGACGAAGTCTTTAGCTACCTCAAAATTATAGGTACCAACTTCTACGGTTGGTCCGAGCTCTATGGACGCTTTGCGCGTCGACACCATCAATTTGGTCTTTTCGCCGTTTACCGCCAGACCCACTTTCGCAGATTCTGCTTCGACCTTCCTAAAGGTATCAGTTACTTCCTTTACTGATCGTCCCATGATGTCTATGTCATCAGCATAGGCAAGTAACATGTGGCTATTGGTGTAAATTGTGCCATTTCTTTTGACATTTGCATCTCGTATTACCTTTTCCAGCAAAATGTTGAATAGGTCACACGAAAGGCTGTCTCCTTGTTTGAAACCTCTTTTGGTACAAAATTCTTCGGAGAGGTTCTTTCCAATTTTAACTGAGGACCTAGTATCAGTTAAAGTCATCTTACAAAGCCGGATGAGCTTTGCGGGAATACCAAATTCAGACATTGCATGGAATACCTTTGATCGGAGGGGACTGTCGAATGCTGCTTTATAATCGACAAAAAGGTGAAATGTGTCGATCTGCATCTCTTGGGTCTTCTCTAGGATTTGCCGCAGGGTAAATATCTGGTCAATGGTGGACTTTCCAGATCTAAAGCCACAGTCGTATGGTCCAATTATCCCGTTGACCATAGGCTTTATTCGTTCGCACAGTATCCCTGACACTATCTTATAGGCAATAGGGAGTAGACTTATGCCCCTATAGTTGGAGCATACAGTCTTATCTCCTTTCTTGTGGACGGGACATAGGATGCTCAGGTTCCAATCGTCGGGTACGCGTTCTTCCTGCCAGATGGTGCTAATTAGCTGATGCATACACCTTATCGGCGCGTCGCCTCCGGTTTTAAACAGCTCGGCTGGTAAGCCATCGGCACCTGCTGCTTTATTATTCTTCAGCCGGTTGATTGCTGTTTTTACCTCATCTTGGCCGGGTGGTATACATTCTATACCATCTTCTGGGATTGGATCTGCGGTATCATCGTCTTCGCCACTATTGGATACCAGCAGATTGGAGAAATGTTCCTTCCATATCCTGAGCACGCTATCTGTATCTGTTACCAGATTACCTTGCTGGTCTCTACAGGAGGATGTGCCTGTACCAAAGCCATCTGTTTGATGTTTCACTCTTTGGTAGAATTTTCGGGCTTCATTCTGGCTCCTGTACATCTCGATTTTTTCACACTCCCGCTTTTCCATTTCTCTCTTTTTCTTGCGGAAAAGACGTTTCTCTTCTCTCCTTTTCTCCCGATATCTCTCTCGTGCGCTACGCGTTGATACTGAGTGTAAAGTAGCTCTATATGCCGCATTTTTATCTTCGGTAGCAGCACGACACTCCTGGTCATACCATGAATTCCTTTGTGGAGGTCTCTGGAATCCAAGTATGGATTTTGCGGCTGTTTGCATGGAGTGGGCAATATTTTGCCATTGTGTTGTTATGTTATCGGGAAAAGGAGTGCTCACGTTAAGCAATTGGGCTAGTTGAGTGGAATATGCTGTGGCTATCTGTTGTGTTTGCAGCCTATCGATGTCCAACTTCCGCGTTGTGTCTGTTTGTGCCTTATTTGCCACGTTTAGACGGGTACGTACCTTTGCTGCAACAAGATAGTGGTCCGAATCAATGTTTGCGCCTCGGAACGATCGTACATCCAACACGCTGGATGAATGTCTTCCATCTATCACAACATGATCAATTTGATTACTTGTTCTTTGATCTGGGGACAGCCAGGTGCCCTTATGAATATCGAGATGATTAAATCTGGTACTGCCAACTACCATGTTTTTTGCAGCTGCAAAGTCTATCAGCCTCATACCATTGTCAGATATATATACTGATAATTCTCTTCTGCAATATTTTATACACCCATGGCAATTTAAATGCTAAATTTCAGTCATATCGGTGGTATATGGAAGACACAACTTTCAAAATACCGTAAATCGGAAGGTACGGCCCTATGGGGGTATTTGAGGACGTCGACCTATACCGGAACATTTTGGCTGGAATGTTTCATACCTCTATCAAAAACTTAATACCAAATATCAGCTATTTTGGTGGAGAACGAGCTATATGTAGAAAATGGGGGAAAAGTTTTAGATATACAGGTGGTGCCGTTCTATGGGAGCTATGTGAAGACATTGACCTATACCGACTAATTTCAGGTGGAATGTTTTATAGTCACAACGAAGACTATGTACCAAATTTTAGCCATTTCGGTGTTATAATGAGGCAAAATCCTTCACAACACAGAAAATTGGGATGTACCGTTCCATGGGGTGTACATTAAAGCGTGGACCGATACAAATATTCCTGGGAGAAAGTTTTGCATCCCAAAACAGGACAGGAAATTTCAGGCATTTTAATAGTATAGTATAGCTAAAACTTTCAAAAATACCGAAAATTGGTAGATATCGTCCTGTGGGACTATATCGACGCCTCGAAACAATAGTATGCTAAGTCGACTTAGCATGTTTTCAAGTTCTTTACATTTTTATATTTAACGTCCTTTAACTTATGGGCCGATTCTGTACAGCGAGGCGAGTCGTGTCGCGTTGTCAGTTGCAATTTTTACATTACGTATGGCAAAAGTCGCACGACAACGTCAAATTTTGTCGCCGTAATGTTCATTTTCCGGCGACAACAAATTAGCTGTCGCCGTTCATTTTTACTAACGAATAAAAATAAAATATAAAAAAAAACTTGTTGTCGACGATTATTTTCTATCGCTGTACGTAGTGCATTTTTTAAATTTTGTCACAGAGACGATAGACGACGCGACATGACTCGCCTCGCTGTACGGAATCGGCCCATTAAATTCTGTCAAATTTTGGTAATGATCGGACAATCCGAACAGAAGTTATAAACAAATATTTACTTAGCATAGTACTGAAGGTCAAAGAAATGTCCAAACTTTGAGAGCTTCTCCTGCAAAACTCACTTTTTAGACTTAGCATACTATTATTTGGAGGTGTCGATTTGAGGGCGACAAATTTCATATGGAATGTTTTATACCCCAAGTGAAGACTAACCACCATTTCGGTGGAATATTAAGGCCACAACCTTCAAAATACCGAAAATCGGGAAGTACCGTCCTATGGGGGCTATATGAAGCCGTAGACCTATACCGACAAATTTCATATGGAATGTTTTATACCCCATATGAAGACTAACCACCAAATTTTAGCCATTTTGGTAGAATATTGAGGCCACAAAATACCGAAAATCGGGAGGTACCGTCCTATGGGGGCTATATGAAGCCGTAGACCTATACCGACAAATTTCATATGGAATGTTTTATACCCCAAATGAAGACTAAACACCAAATTTCAGCCATTTTGGTAGAATATTGAGGCCACAACATTCAAAATACCGAAAATCGGGAGGTACCGTCCTATGGGGGCTATATGAAGCCGTAGACCTATACCGAAAAATTTCATATGGAATGTTTTATACTCCAAATGAAGACTAAACACCAAATTTCAGCCATTTTGGTGGAATATTGAGCCAACATACCTTCAAAATACCGAAAATCTCGAGGTACCGTTCTATGGGCGCTATATGAAGGCATAGACCTATACCGACAAATTTCATATGGAATGTTTTATACCCCAAATGAAGACTTAATACCAAATTTCAGCCATTTCGGTGGAATATTGAGGCTAAAAAAAATAATTTTTCGCTTAGCATCAAGTTTTATTTGAGAAATTCCATCATGAAGAATCTGGCTGATTTCCGAATCGTCAGTTGCTTTCTATTCGTGCATGAAACTAAGGGTTTTTAGATCGAGTTCTCTACTACTGCAATTTCATAAAATTACTCGATTTAAGAACACCTAGTTTCATGCACAAATACAAAGCAACTGACAATTCGAAACCAGCCCTATACTATTTGATGCTAAGCGAAAAATTATTTTCCAGCGTCTAGTACATTTACAAATAAAACTTTTAAAATATTTTTTTTAATTATTTTTTTATTTTTAACTTTTTATTAAATGCAATTTGTTGACCACTGAGGACCGCATAGCCAAATTACAGCCAATGTTGGCCGAAAATGTAGATAGAAACTTTAAAATGCCTGAAATCGGGTTATATGGGACCTATAGTACGTTTATATATAACCGGATTTAACAAACCCACTGGGTGTATACGTCAAATAAATCTTCACTAAGGAGGTTAACCCTGCAAAAGGCTATAATATAAACTTGGCCCTATGTCCACAATTGTTGGTGGCGAAGTTTATGTACCATTGTGAGCTCCAAATGAAAAGTTACAGCCAATTAGATCTAAAAATGAGGATAAAATCCTCATGAACTCGGGTGGTATCGCTATATGGGGACTATATTCATGTATTGCCAGCCAAATATGAAAAGTGTGCAAAGTTTTAGTTCGATTTGTCAACTGTGTGTGTGTGTTGGAAAATGTGTTACTAGATTTGAACTAAGTTAAATAAAACACTGTAAAAACAAAATATTTATTTCAAAATATCCCAAAAAGGAATTTACCGGTTTTTTACCCATGTTACCCACCTATACCTAATAATTTAACGCTTGTCAGCCGAATGCAGTCCTTTAACTAGACTAAAAACAGGAATTTAAACGCTTTTTATAATCCATTTATTTTTTTATTTATAATATAATTCATTTTGGTACACATGGATTCTTATTGGTTATCTTATTTTTTCGGCTGTTGACAAGAATTCAAACAAAACATAAAGAGATTACAAAAAAACAAAACTTAACTTCAATTCTTTTTTTTTTTTTTTCTTTTTAGAAAAATCTGTTTTTATGGATGTAAAATGTTTAGATTGGGCTACTCTACAAACGTTCACGTAGAGCCTTTTCCACAATATCGACATATAAATCATAATTGGTATCTCTGAGAATTGTCCATCCCTCTGTTTCCATAACTGCTTTCAAGTTTGTATTTATATCTGTTATAGCATTCTTCTTTAAGAGTTCATTGGAATGCCGATCGGCCAGTAGGAGAATCTCAACACATGAGGCTGTACTGATTTTTTTAGTTAAGATGCCTGCACACATTGTTTCCAAATCCAGCATGGCGTATTTATGACCAGCCTGAAATAGAGCTAATGCCATTTCCTTGGGTATTTCCTTGCCGGTGTATATAAAGTTTAACATTTCTTTCATTACATCAGCATCCATGTCATCAATTGTTATTCGATTTGTTTTATTCTCCAGGAAATCACGGTTGAGCATAGTTTCAAAAACTTCGCTACGAGCACTTAATAAAAGTTTATGGGCCTTGAATTCAGTGCCATCTCGTGCAACCATTACGATATCGGCATATTTGTTGTTCTCAAAAATCTTGGCCAAGTCATTTATTAGCTTTGGCTTTGATGTGATTTTTTCTAATTGCATATTTATGTCTTTGGGTTCATATTTCACATTAAAGGTAATTTCAATTTCACTTCCAATTAAATGATCCAATTCAAAATTGAATAATATAATACTTTTCTTCTCTTCTACGCGAATATTTTTGGTAACATTGAATCCTTTTAAATCTATCATAACTTCGAAAACTCCATTTGTCGTATTCGCTGAAATCGGCAGGACTATAGTCATGTATTTACAAAAAGTAGACCGCCAAAATATTATTAGCTTCCATTCAGATATGACAGGGCTATTGTGCACTTTTATTGTTGGTGAATTGAAAAGGCCTCCAATCTTATGAAAAGTTTCATTAAAATCAGCTCCATGAAATTTCCAAACAAATGTATTATCACCTTTTTCGCTTATACTTCCACGAGTATAGTTATCCATGTTATAAAGAGAATACATTTCGGTTCTTAAAAAATTATAATCCTCCGCTGAATTCAATTCCTGATTAGTGCACCAGTTCGAGCTATTAATGAAATGATTTTTTAAATTCTATCTATGAAAAAAATATACAACTCGCCTGGAAGCAGAAGATACACAAAAATGAACGCGGGGAACAACTCATTCAACGTAGCCCGACTTGTGTAATGCAATTAGTGCACAACGTATTGTAAAACAGCATGGTGGCTTGCACACAGGACAATTTAGTGTTTGGCCTAGTGCAGAGTAGTGCTGGCAAAAAATCGATTGCACCATCGATAATATCGATTATGTTTTAAAAATTCAATATCGATAGATACTTTTGCCTATCGATGTCATCGGAATAAAAACCCCTAACCTAAAGTGCATTGAAATAAATATCGCTGCTTTTCGGTCTTGTGTGTATTGCCAAGTTTACACTTGCGCTCTAAAATCCACTGGATTTCGCGAAATCCTGAAATAAACCCCGGTGTTTATACTTATTTTTTTGTTGATTTCAAACATATCACAATGATCAAGGTAGATGCATATGCGCAGCTGATCGAACATGAATTTTCAAAACAAATTGTTGTAAATTGAATTAGTCATCAAAAATATACGACAATATAGAACTTTACAACTTTATTTCAAAATTTATCCGAAAACTATCTATATATCGTATTAATTGTGTATAGCACTAACAAATGAAAATATATAAAAATGATTTTGTCGTTGAGACATCATAATAATAAATGCGTTACCGTACTAAGAAATCTAGCAAGACTTGTACTTCTCTTTAAACCAAAATAGCATAGAAGAAACTAGCAACACGTTCATTTTCATCTAAATACGATAGCTGATTTTGACATTTTTACTGGAGTTTTTGCAATTTCAGTCATTTTTCCGTTTCCGTTTTTTTTTTTTTTTGAAATTTTTATGGGGAAGCAATTTTTGACAATTCGCTCTTTTTTTTCTAACATTACCATTAAAAAAGTACATTGTTTACAAATTTTGATACTAACATTTTTTGTTGCAGCAATTGACCATCTACTTGTTTATTGTTGTACGTGAAAAGTGTTGCAACTTTTGGTACCTTTTTAGGCAAAACCAGGGTTGTATATCATGTGTACTGTGATTTCGATGTTGATTTCGCTGAAATCACGAAATGAGATGATTTCATTTTTGTATGCGAAATCATGATAAATTTTGCTTGATTTTGCGCGAAATCACGAAACGCCTTCAAAATCACGAAAAGAGGCCGAATGTAAACCAAACATATGAGAAAGTAAGTCCGTAGTCACACGTACACATTTTTTCGGAAAAGTAAAATGTAATTTTTTATATTTTTATAAAATATTGCTTTTATAAAAATTGTTTATTCTCATTTATTACATTTCTGTGAACTAATTGAGCAAAATGTAAACAAAAGCTTTGGCATCGATAGCAATCGATATTTTAAAATATTATATCGAAAATATCCAGCGTTGGGAATATCGATGGTTGGGCAGCTCTAGTGCAGAGTACTTTGCTCTGTTCCAGAACGTGCAAGAAGCTACTATTTTTTCTATGTTATCGGAAAAATTGTAAAAATTAGTAGATTCTGGCAGTTCTGTAACAGAGCAATTATCTACTTGTTTACTCCCTAAAAACAAGTCGGTTTGTATATCCCTACAAAGCGAATTGCTTTTAGGGATTTCTAAGAAAAAATGCAACTAATAGCACGGTTACACTACAGCTTTTTGCCGGGTTAACACACCTAATGAGGATTTATTTGCTTATGTTTAGTTTACATCAAGGCATATTCATATAAGGTAAATGTATGAATTACAACAACTAACAAATTTACAAAAACAACATTGTTGTTATTGAAAATTAATTGTCAAAGAAAAAATTGAATAATAGGGTCGTTCCAAAAATGTTTTTAGTAAAAACATAAATACATTTTGAAAATCCTCAAAAGTGGAACAAATTTGAATCAAAATGTAAATCTAAAGCTTTCAGAACCCTCGTAGGTAATTTTTATTACACGTTTAGGATGAAAAACAATATTTTATGGTAGCAAATTTCGAAGTTTCAAATTTTATGAGTAGACCCTATTACATTTTGAAAACTAAATTTACAAAAAAGTAAGAATACAACTGATTGTCACTTCTATCTTGTATAAATATGCCTTGGTTTCCCTTCATTTTTGTGTATCTTCTGCTCAACCAGGCGAGTTGTAGATTTCTTTCATAGATAGAATTTACGAATTTCCCGTAAACATGTTGGAGTTCTAACCTGGAATTTTGTATCCAGAGGATCGCAACAGTTTTTTTCTCTCGACGAATGGAGGATCGTTTTAAAGCACAAAGCAATAGATAGAATTAAAAAATTTATTATTTCATTCATAGCTCGAACGGGTGGTTTACTCTGCTCCATTTTTGTTTAAGCTCTGTTCCTTTACGTGTAATGGCCCCGGCACATACGGTCCGTTGTGCGTCGCGTCACGCGTTAAGAACAACAACCACAAGAAGAAAGTGTAAGTGATGCCAAGTTTATTCTTGAAGTTTTCATGTGGTTGTTGTAGCGCGACACTCAACGTACCGTATGTGGCGGGGCCATAAGAATCTTCAAGTTTTACAACTTTTTACTCGAAAAGCTTTTCTTAACTTCAGACACCATACAAATCATATGGAAGTAGATTACAACTTTTGCTACTTTTGCCAGTTTTAACATTTTCAAAAGTAAAGGAACAGACCATTAATGAGAAGTGCGAGTTTAGTAAGCGCTCGGCACATACGGTGCGTTGAGCGTTGCGTTACAACAACCACATGAAAAAAGTCTAAGTGAATCCAAGTTTTTTGAAAAACAACAATATGGCTGACGCATTAAAGTTAAACATAATTTTACTATTTTGGGACACCACGCGTCCCAACGTGTCAGGCTTTAAAGGCCTGCGTACATAAGCTGCTCTGCCTGATTGCCTTGCTTTCCTGCTTCATTTCTGACATAATAACAAGTAAAAAAGAATCAGTCGGCTTTGCCGACAGAGATATACCGTCAGCCTGTGCAAATTGAAACACTTTTTTCACAAAAAACTTATGTAATTAAGGGGTTTTTTAAAATTTTGGTCGTGTGAACCGACAAAACTGTTGATTAGGATTAAAGTTCAAAAATTTTGCGGAAAGGGTACTTAAAGGAATGGACCGACATGGACCATTGGGCTGCCACAGGGGTTTTTTACACCCTTCGGGCTGTTTTCTCAAGAAGTATGGACTTGCCCCTGAAACAACTTTTACCATCGTAATTGAGGCAGCGAATGTAAGTTGCTTCAACATAAATCAAAATGATTCAATAGCAGGTCTTAAAGTGAACTTATCCAAAATTTTGTGTGGGAGGTATGGGATGGAGTGGACAAATACAGTCCATATTCGAACCTGATCTATATCTGGTAGATATTACGAGAATGTGTAAAGATGGACCAAATCGGTTACTCCTTTCAAGAGTTATCGTACGCACAAATATTCCGAACATTTCCGAACTTTTGTGGGGGAGGTACCGGAAGGAGTGGACCGATATAATCCATCTTTAAACTTGAACTAAGTTTGGACAAAATATTACGAAAGCCAAATTTTGGACCGAATCGGCAGATCCGTTCGAGAGTTATCTTGCGTCCCACCACTACACACGGTGTCATAGGGTTTTTTGTAACTTTCAGGCTATTTTCTCAGGAAGTATGGACTTGCCCCTAATGAAACTTACAGCGTCGTATAGAGGACAGCGAATACAACTTGCGTAAACAAAAATCAAAGCGATTCGAGACCAGGTCCTAAACTGAACTTTTCCGAAATTTTGTGTGGGAGGTACCAGAAGGAGTGGACCGATTGGGTCCATATTGGAACCTCATCTAAGTTTGGTAGAAATTACACGATGTCCAAAGTATGGACCAAATACGTTATTCCCTACAAGAGTTATCGTGCGCACAAGTTTTGCGACAGTAGAGGGGTAATGGCGGTTCCAGATCAGTAATTTGATACCTTTTTACCTCCTGTCTGTGTGTGTGTGTGTGAGAGAGAGAGAGAGAGAGTGTGTGTGTGAGAGAGAGAGTATTTGGAGAGCGAGGGTTAAATTTAACTGCACAGTGAGTCAAAACAACAAAAAATTACAAGAAATATGATAGGCTAAGCCACCTATATGAACGGATGAGGGGGAGAGAGCTCGAGAATTTGAGAGAGACCCACATTTTTTCGATAATATAATCAAGAATACATACATACATATGTAAGCGTTTAAATATAAGCGAGGCAAAATATGAAACAAAGTTGCAAATTTTACCTCCTGTATGTGTGAAGCAAAATATGAAACAAAGTTGCAAATTTTGCCTCCTGTTTGTGTGAAGCAAAATATGAAACAATGTTGCATATTTTACCTCCTGTATATGTGTGGGAGGGAGCCAGACCGAGAAGTTGAGAGAGAACCACATTTGATCGCTAATGTAAACAAAATACATTTCAATATATGTCTGTCCGTAAGCATGCCGAATCATGATCGTAATCAAAGTGGATTTTTCCGTCCGTCCGCCAGTCTCTCTGTGAGCATGTTCATTCATGTTCATAACTTAACATATGTATGCCCAATTAATTTCACAATGTTGTGAAATTCATGTTTTAGCATACTACAGTTTTCGTATAAAAAGCAAATAATCTTAAATAAGATTCAATGTATACCCAATTAATTTCACAAGTTTGTGAAATTATTGATGATGGTCAGGTTCGTTCGTCTTTTGAATTTCATAACGCTATAAGTTGAGAT
Source organism: Musca autumnalis (assembly GCF_047663935.1). Taxonomy (NCBI): domain Eukaryota; kingdom Metazoa; phylum Arthropoda; class Insecta; order Diptera; family Muscidae; genus Musca; species Musca autumnalis. Next base: position 217,391,556 of record NW_027411977.1, on the reverse strand, counting down.
GAATTTCAGAGTTTCTCATATTGCAACAAAAACCCAAGAATAAACATTAAGTGACCATGAAATGATTCGTACAAATTCTTTCCATTGTTTTACTCCATGTTAGAGTACTGGTGATCGATACATTAACCAAAAATTTGATTTTTTGTCAACGAACATTAGGTCATTTGTTTACATTTAACAAATGTAAACAAATCTGTAGTATTCAATGCTACAAGAATATTTCTTTGTTCGTAGGAATTCTTACCCTTTGTGGGTATTACACAGTTTGAGTCTGCAATGCATGTGTTTATGTTGACCATCATGTGGAGGGGGATAGGGGGTCAAGTGTGATGTGGGGATTAGGTTGAAGGCGGATTTTGATTCTGGAATACAATCAATACTTTGATTCATCCAAATAATTATATATTGATGGGAATTGTTGAGAACATCATCAGTACTTAACAAGTCACGGATTATTCAACATCGCATTCCAAAATTCTAATTGCTTTTAAAAATGGCTAAATATACTTGCATTTATTGTGCTACTACTTTCAATGTTAAACGCGAGTTTTTAAAACACGTAAAAATGCATTGTAAAAATTGTGGTCAACTGTTTAGTAATTGTTATCAACTAAAATTTCACCAACTGACAAAACATGCCCAATCAAGTGAAACAAATATACAATTCATTAATCAACATCAAGTTTTAAGTGTTACCCAACAACAACAACCAACTGAATCATTTATTCAAAGCTCAGAACTTCAACAACATCAACAAGTTTATACTGCTATCCAACAACAACCAACTATTGCATCTAATCAAATCTCACAAATTCAACAACAACAAGCTTTAACTCTTTCTCAACAACAACCAACTGTAACATCTAATCAGAAACCAAAACAACAAGAACAACCAACTGTATCGCAGATGAATGCACCTAAAATAGACAAAATTAATCGGGCCGATAAGCTATGTGAAGAGTGCAACGTTACAGTGAAGAATATGATATCTCATATTCGAAGTGAGAATCATCGCAGTGTTGTTAGAAAAAATTTGGAAAAAAATATAAAAATTATAAAAAGTGCATTCAATCAGAACATTACTTGTTATGAAATTGAAAACACTAAAGACATAATTGGCCTGTTCCCGTACTTTATAAAGTGGTAAAAGTCGTAAAAGTTGTAAAAGTCGTAAACGATTTTCATATAAATTTTGTGTACGGGAACGCAAAATGTGTAAAAGTGGTAAAAATTGTAAAAACTTTTTAGTTCTGGAACAGAGCTAATATTACCCCGTGATTTTCTAAGATACGCTAAAGACTCAATAATAAAATGTTTAAAATTTGAGTTGATTGAAAAAAATTGTATCAAAGTCAATATGGAGCTGCAGGGACAATATGTGAAGCCCACCGCTGTAAAAGAGAATCAGTCAAAATCTACAGAGTCGACAGCAACAGAACAAGTGTTTAATCACATATCAAAGACTATAATCCTGTCCCTAGGTGATGATCTAGATGAAATCTTTACCAACCAAGAGAATGAACTTGTCGACAAATCAGACGAGTTTCAAGAAAGAGGTTCTGGTTGGGCCTTGGAAAAACTTTTAAAAATTGACATCAATATTAACAAAGTCAATTTAACTCGTGGGTCACAATACATCCAAACGCCAGCATCATTGAGAACAAAAGGCGCATGCATAAACATAAAAAACAATGATGAATATTGCTTTAAATGGTGTATGGTAGCGGCACTAAGTTTCCCGAGAACAATGAATGTCGATAGACCATCTACATATAAAGTCGATGTCAAGCAGGATGTCATCCGTCTCGATTCAGGTATAACATTAAACTTTATGGGTTTAAGTTTTCCATTGGCTCTAAAGGATGTAAAACAATTTGAAAAAGCCAACCCCGAAATCAGTGTAAATGTTTACGGATATGAGCGATATTCCATTGAAGGGCCATACTACCTTACAAAAGAGGAAAAGAGACATCATGTTAACCTGATTTTACTCAACGATGGGGATAAATTCCATTACATATGGATTAAGAACATGTCACGGTAATATATCAACATTTAATAATGCTAAATAAGTTATATACTAATAATTGTGTATTTATTTCAGCCTCTTGATATCGCAGTTAACAAAACATGAACACGCAGCATATATCTGCAACGGCTGCGTTCAACATTTTCATAGGGAGAAGGACCTCGATGTTCACAAAAAGCAATGTGGAGGTGTAGTTTGCAGCATGCCCAAGACAAAGAAGGACGCGATACTCAAATTTGGAAACTACAAAAAGATGCTGAGGGTGGGCATTAGTATATATGCTGATGCTGAGAGCGTATTGAAACATAAGGAGCAGGAACCCAATAACAGCGGAAAAACAGAGCAAGTAAAAGAGCACGTACCATGTGCTTCTAGTTATAATATAAAATGTAGTTTTGACTTATACTGGCCCTGACGCGCCAAAAGTTTTCTTAGAAAATTTAATTAATGATTGCAAGTTTTTTTATAATAACTATTTGTCAAAAGTTAAACCAATGATTACATTAACACCCGAAGAAGAATCACAATTTAAAACAAGTGTCAGATGCCACATATGCGATGAACCGTTAGGTTGTGATAGAGTTCGTGATCATTGTCACCTAACTGGTAAATATCGCGGGCCTGCACATAATCGTTGCAATCTGCAGTATCAAATACCTAAATTCATACCAATTTTTTTCCATAACTTCTCATCTTATGACTGTCACCTTTTTATTAATGAATTATCTAATTTTGGTGGTGATATAAAAGTAATTCCTCAAAATAAGGAACTTTATATATCCATGTCTTATTTCATTAATATGAAAGATGATGAGTCGAATAACACTACTAGCTCCAACAGTAGTGTTGTTGTAGGAGAAGAGGATGAAGAAGAATGGAGCGATGAGGGAGAGGATTCAGAGGAAGAAGATGTAGGGGAGGAAAGACAATGTGAAAAAGACAAGAAGAAAAAGAAGAGACAAAACAGACTTGAACTACGTTTCCTGGACAGTTTTAGATTCATGCCTACAAGTTTAGACAAATTGGCAAAGAATCTGCCTAAAGACGATTTTCATGCTGTGAAATCATATTTCCCTAAGGAGAAAGATTTTACGCTCTTGACAAGGAAAGGTGTTTTTCCTTATGATTATCTTTCATCATTTGAAAAATTAAGAGATACCCAACTACCACCCATAGAAGAATTTTACAATAAAATGACAGATTCTGAATGTTCAGTAGAGGACTACAACCATGCAAAACAAGTTTGGTCACATTTTCGTTGTCAGACTTTGCAAGATTATATGGAGTTGTACCTGAAAACAGATGTCCTCTTACTAACAGACGTCTTTGAAAATTTTCGAGATGTCTGTATGAATATTCACAAATTAGATCCTTGTCAATATTTCACAGCTCCATCTCTATCTTGGGATGCAATGCTTCTCTGCACCAAGGTTGAGCTTGAGCTTTTTACAGATATAAATATGTACAATTTCTGTAAAAATGCTATTAGAGGTGGACTAACCCAGTGCTCAAATAGACATTCCGTAGCCAATAATGAAGATGTCCCCAATTATGATAAAAGCAAGCCAGAAGTAAACATATATTATTTGGACGTTAATAATTTATATGGAACAGCAATGACAAAACCTCTCCCAGAAAAAAATTTCAAGTGGGAAGAGGACTTGGAAATATTTAATGATCCTAATGTGATACAATTAATTCCAGATGATAATATAACTGGCTACATATTAGAGGTTGATCTCGATTACCCTCAGCATCTTCATGACAAACATAATGACTTACCCTTTTGTCCAGAAAACAAATGTGTTGGGGGGTCTAAAACTAAAAAGTTAATTGCGGACTTGACGGACAAAAAATCGTACACAATTCATTATTCTGCTTTAAAACAATGTTTGCAACATGGACTGATTCTTAAGAAAGTACATAGAGTTTTGTCATTTACACAACGTGCCTGGTTAGCTCCCTATATATTAAAGAATAATATGCATCGAGAAAATGCTAAAAATGCATTTGAAAAAGATTTTTTCAAATTGCTGAATAACTCGGTATACGGTAAGACTATGGAAAATATAGACAAGAGGAAAACTGTTAAAATTGTAACAGAGTGGGAGGACAAGAATAACAAGAAGAAAAGAAATGTAGCTAGCAAGCTAATTGCTAAACCCAATTTCCATAGTCTTTCTATATTTTCTGAAAATATGGTAGCTATCCAGATGCAAAACGTAAAAGTAAAATATGATAAACCATTATATTTAGGCTTTTGCGTGCTAGAAATATCAAAGCTGTTAATGTATGCTTTCCTTTATGACTTTCTGAAAGCAAAATTTGGCGACGCCTTTATTTTAAATTATATGGACACGGACTCTTTCATCATAACATTTAAAGGACTTAATCTATATAGGGTATTGACTTTTAAAGAAATAGAGGAAAGGTTTGACACATCAGACTTCTCACCCAACAATAAGTATGGTATTCCTCTCATTAATAAAAAGAAATTGGGTATGATGAAGGATGAAAATAACGGAAAAACCATGATTGAGTTTGTAGGACTTCGTCCTAAAGTCTATGCTATCAAAGTAGTTGATAGCGACGATGTGAAGAAATCTAAGGGTGTTAAAAAATCCGTAATAAAAAAGTATACAATAGATACATATAGAGAATGTTTATATGATAAAAAGGTTTTGTATGACACAATGTATACATTTAGGTCAAGACAGCATACTATAACCACAGACAAAATTACAAAAATATCTCTAAGCCATCAAGACGATAAAAGATTTATTCGAGAAGATGGTATAAGTACATATGCTTGGGGCCACTATAAACTAAACAATATAAATGAGGATTTAAACACGGATAATTTAGATTCACCTGTCCCAATGGACATTGATTAAAATGTAAATATATTAAATTAAGGAATAAAATAAATTAAGGAATAAAATCTAATGTATAAATATTGGTTATTAATTGCCTTACTGCTAGTATTTCAACATATTATCATTAAAATTTCAGCATTATTTTCATGTTACTTTTTAGAAATTACACATGGTATTTGTATTAATCTTTTTTAACAATGTTTTACTAATTAACAATATATTATTAATAATACTAACTTTACACATAAAAACCATTATGTTTACTAATTATCTATGTACTATTACAAACTACATACATTTATAACGTTTTTTGAAAAAAAAAATAAAACAATACTTTTTATAATTGAAATTACAAAACAATGTGTTTTATTTCATTATTGAGTTTACATTATATAAAGGTAAGTATGCAAAGAACTTATACTATTTTTCGAACGATTCCAGTCAATGGAACATACTCCACCAGACGATCATGGATAATTAAGCAATATGCTGAGGTATTTTGAGGAATTGGTGTATTGGTTTCAAATTGAATTTTTAAATCGATGGGTCCATTCTTCACAGTTTCGTTTTGATTACTGATATCAATAACGGCAATTGGGTTGTCCTTAAAACTTGTATATGTGAGAAGTGGTTGTGGTTCCCTCATATAATAAGATTGTTGAAACTTGGCATACATGTCATAGAGTACTGCATAACGATTTTCTCCAAACTTTAGATTCAAATCATCATATGGATAAGTTTCAGAGTTCAAGTGAACTTTAATATTTTGAAGTTCACAGTGTTGTAGCTTGTTGTCTCTTTCAAATATCAAAGCAACGTATCGAGGTCTTTCATGATTGGCAGACAATTTAACACTCCAGCTGTGTTGTCTTCCACCAGCAAAAGTCGGATTAAAGTAGCAATCCCAGCTGCGGAAAGCTATCGGTAAAGTTTTTCCATCCTTGATTGTTTTCAGGAAACTAATTTTTCTATAGTCTGACAAATGAATGTGTTGTACTTTCCAAACAATGTTTGTAATGGTGAGTTGAATTTCTTCGTTTTCAGTAGTTGAATAACATACATTTTTATCGTTGGCGCTTCTCAAGAGAATCAGGTCATGTTTACTGTTGCAAATTACTTTATTAAAGTCCTCTGCAAAGCCCAGTAGACGATTCAAGGGAACACAAAAATTGAATGAGCTTGTATTTACGTCACCATCTGGATTCCAGCCTGCATTACTCATAACCTTGCTTTCAGATTCACTTAGAGAAATCCAATTTTTAACTTTTGTTGTGGTACCCAGATAACGAGTACGATCAATTTCAATTCCATTTAGTTCATAGCGAATTTCATCAAACATGTAACCCACACAGTTATTCCTTAGTTTAGCATTCTGCGAAACACCCCCCTTTGAGTTTTTCAAATTTCCTTCAATGTATAGATAGCTCTCCGATGGTAGTATGTAAAGATCTTGATTTTGTATACTTATACGAATTTCATCGTTATTTTTAAATGACTGAATATATGGAACATAGCTATGGTAGTCTCTCTTTACAATATTCTCGTCAGAGAGTGGGCGCTCATTAATATCGAGTATTTCAGACATTTGGTTTGACTTTTAATTTTATAAGCTTTAAAAATTCTTTATTTTCCTTGCTGAGAGGAGGTCTTGACGGTTTGGCTCCTTGATGATGAATGTGTTTTGGTGTTTGTTTATGGGTGTATTTATTGTAAATAATCATGGCTGTCTGGGTCTTATATGAATTCGTAGCGTAATTTCTTCTCCTCTAAAGTTTATCAAGCGGCCTTCTTGATCTAATATGAGTATCTCCAGATGACTTATTTCTTTGACGTTCACCGGCAAATAAATGAGATTCATCGGTCTCTCTGCCAATTTATAGCCTAGAGGGTCGTCAAGAGCGAATTCGTGCAGAATATGAGCAGGCGACCCATTCATGAATGAGCCGGTAACAATATTGCAATGTATTTGTATGGCATTGACCTTTAAAATGTTAACTGGAAGGTTTGAAATGTGCTTTTTGCCAGGTTCCAAAACTTTTCCGGTGAAACCAAAGAGTTTTGCAATGGATTTTTCTTTATCAAAGTATATGGGATCATGAGAGGATAAGATCTCTATCTGTAGCGTATTATTGTTGGCTTTAATCTCAATAGATCTGTTAATGTGGATTGCTCTATACTGTGTCTCCAAGTAGTGAGCAATGTCTTGTAGTTCATATGATCCTATGGGTATCTTTATAATTTTGTCTCCGATATGGAAGAGATTGTTATCATTATCCACATTTGGAATGGAATTGTAGGATTGAAAATCTATTAAACAACACTCATAACTACCCTCTCCCAATTCAATAGGAGGTGAATAGTTTGAGTGTAAAATTGATGATTTACCCGTCAAAGTAAACGTTGTTGACATTGTAAGATTCTTTCTAGTAATAAGTAAAACATCAAATATACATATGTTTATATAAGGTTTTTATTTATTTTATTAAAATTATTTAAATGTGTTAAGTTTACAATACATTTGTCTTATCTATCCAGGAATTATGCTTGTTTGAAAATCCCAGCCATTTAACAAAGACTTTATCACCCTTTGTTTTTAATATTTTTTCTACTAAGTATGTGTTGGGATATTTTGTGGGTAAAAGTTCTTCTTTATAGAAACAACCATGTATGGGATTTCCTTCGTAGTCTTCTAGTAAATAAGTAGCAGGGTTGGTTAATCGTATTCCTCTTATTTTGAATATTTCTGTAGTCCAATTTGGAGTATACCCCTTTTCAAATTGATGTTTATATTTGCTGATGCGAACATGATCACCAGCACGAAGATTTTGCCTCTTAAAGATTTTTATGTGGTTATATACAGTTTTTAACAACATCTGCTCATTCGATGAGTTTACTTGAATAGGTGCCATTTTTATTGTTCGATGACGAGTTTTGTTGTATTGATCAACCAGGTCTCTATAAATATCAATCCATTGATAATTTCCATTGTTGCTAAACTCCTTCCACATCATACCTTTTAGAGTTCTATTGAAGCGTTCAACAATTGAGGCTTTCAAGACACTGTATGTAGAGTAGTGGTTTATTGAATGTTTCTGCATTAATTTTTTAAATTCCTTGTTGAAAAATTCTTTTCCATCATCGGTTTGCAAATTCTTTGGAATTCTTCCATCTTTTAAAATTTTTTGAAATGCTCTATATACTTCTGTTGCTGTTTTTGTTTTAAGTGCTTCGCACCAGGCAAATTTCGAAAAGGTGTCGATAACAGTAAGCATAAATCTGTATCCCCTGTTTGTTTTGGAATAGTTGCCCATTTCAACTAAATCAGCTTGCCAAAGGTCATCGATCCCCTTTGTAATAACCCTACGTCTTTTAAAATTTCTTCGTGCTTGAGAGTGGAGTTCGTTTACCAATCCTCGCTTTTCCATTATTCAAGTTTTGGGGGATATATTAGAGCAATTGAGTTGAATGGGGGTTGAGATAAGACTTTAAAAATTTCCTTATGTGATTGTTTGAGATGGGATATTTCTTCTCTTAGTTGAGTACACTCCCGAATGATATTTTGGTTTAATACTTCTTGTATGTGCTTGATTTGTGAATGTATGTATGCTTGGTTGACCGCATCCGTTCCTTCTGTTGGGGGTGCAACGTTCCTAATTTTTTTATTTTGCACGTCAAGGTTGTTATCTTCGTCAATATTAATTCCCAGTATTCTCGAAACATTTTCTCTTACTTCTATTGAGTGGGTTTTTGGATTATAATGATGACCAAACTTGTCAACAGTCATAGGTTGATTGTTTCCTTTAAAGTTTACTTAATAGATTATGTTGCCTTCTCGCAGTTCTTCGATAATCGAAACAATCTCATTAGTATGATTATTGTTTCCGGCTTGTTGTGATGCCATCAACAGCTTTAATCGTTCTACCAACTCGTTGGGATCGTCCCAGTATATATAGTTGGGTTTACTAGGATTTAGTGTCATTAAGCCTTTGCCACTGTGAGTATCCCCCATTAACTTTTTAATTATCCGCTTATATTTTTGTCCTTTGTTCCCCTTGATTCTACCATTAGGGTCATAGTTTATTTTAAATGCATTTGAGTCCAACAAGATTGTTTTATATATGTCGAGTTCTGTAGGATCATATTTTTTGGGGTTTTGATAAAATAAGAGTTCAAATAGTCCTGGTGTAAATGCCCAATTTTTATTTCCAATCGTAATCTTTTCATCGCTGATTTTCAGTGGTTTATCTCCAAACATCCATTCACCATTTTCATCTTTATGCGGTCCATATACTGTATCTAGTTTTTTATTTTTCTTTAAGAGTGTTAGATTAATAGGATCGTCTTCATCATCCTCATTTTCTGAATAAAATGTGTCATCTTTTGAGGTGTTGTAAGTATCATCATTTTGTAAATAATCTCCTTTATCCTCTTTCCCCTCCAATATACTTGGTTCAAGCTTAATCTCCGGTTTATATTTTTTAAAGGGTGTACTCGCTACAAAAGATTCTCTAAATGAATCCATATTCTCCTTCTTGGGTGCAATCATTTTGGTTGCATTCTCAGTTGAAAGCTTTAGTAGTTTGTTTATGGGTTCTGTTAATGGTTTAAAAGTGTTTGTCAATTCAGTAGTTTTAGCATCTTCGCCCATTTTAATGCTTTGAAATTTTCTTTTCAAAACATTTTTGGACTTTACAAGTCGTTTCAACATTGCTTCCTCCATGGTTGCAGGTGTACTAATGTAAATATACTATATAACATCTTTTAAATAATATTATGGTTGAATAAATGTATGAAAGCCTTTTCGATATCTCCCAGAGTGAATTTCATCATCTTTAGAAATCGTTAGAAATCCATATTTTTCTTTCCAGCATTCATGAGACATGTCTTTGAAGATATCAAAGCTCATGTCACATCCAACATGATCGTTGTATATGTGTCTTAAATTCAGATCGTCTTGTTTAAACATGATTATCATATTTGCATTATCACGCAACAAATGCTTTGGGATACGGGTGTATGTTTGACATAAGTAAAATGAGTCAACATTCTTATGTCGTCCCATACTAAAGTAGTTTTTAATATTGTTTTGTTTATCACACGCTACATCGTCAAAAATCATGATTGAGTTTGGTTTTATTTCATCTGGTTGTATAACATCATCATTGTTGGTGAATGTAAACAATCCCATCCCTTTTACAGAGGAAATCAGTTTCTTTAGGTACTCATATGACGGTTGATATAGCGATTTTGAATAAATGTAAACATTTTCAAATTTTAATCCATTTGGGCTATCAATCAAACTAAGCATAACATTCGTCTTTCCACAGTTTGATGGACCCACTATTAATGCTCGTATAGTATTGGGTAACAAAGTACTATGTCGAGGGGTTTTCTTTTGTATAAAGTCCCCATTTCGTACTGTAATTCTAGCTTGTTGCTCAACTAATCTCATGTTTACAACTAATGACTAGTATAAGAACACATGACTATTTATAATATATATAATCGATTTACATATATATTTTGTTTAGAACCTGTAAAAAAAGTATAAAATGATTGTTTACAACGCAAATCGATTTATTAGAAAGAAAGCCGTTAAAGGAGGAGGACTTGTAAATAAGTTGATAAACTCTCTTCCAGTCGAACTTCATCTACCAGGCTATCAATTTTGTGGACCAGGTACAAAGCTAAGAAAACGTATACAAAGAGGAGATCAAGGTGTTAATCCACTGGATGCTGCTTGTAGAAAACACGATATTGCTTATTCGCAGAATAAAGATATTGAACAACGTCATATTGCTGATCGTGAACTAACTGAACGAGCTTGGGAACGAGTAAAATCAAAGGATAGTAGCATTGGAGAAAAAATAAACGCATATCTTGTAACTAATATAATGAAGGCAAAGACAAAGCTTGGAATGGGGATGGGTAATAAGAAACCCAAACAATTGATAGGACAACAAATTTTTAAAAATGCTATAAAGAATGCAACAGATTCCCTTAAAAGCGTTAAACCAACTGATATTAATGCTGCCATCAAAATAGCAAGGAAAGAAATACAAAAGACATTCCGAGGAAAAAAGTCAAAGGTGGTTATACCAAGAGTAATAAGGGTACCCAAAAGGGGAGGATTTCTTCCTCTCATACCTATTCTAACTGGGTTGGGAGCGTTGGGTGCATTAGCTTCGGGCAGTTCAGCGATAACCAATGCAGTTTTGAATGCTAAAAAAGCCAAAGAAGAGTTGCAAGAGCAGACCAGACACAACAAAACCATAGAAGCTATAGCTATGGGTAAAGGTCTCTATCTCAAACCATACAAAAAAGGCTATGGAATTTATGTTGATGAAAATGAAACGCCAAAAAACTAATAAAACAGCTACCCAAAGGTCCACTTGCCGATACACATATAAATACCTTTGGAAAGAAATACATACCTCACTTTAGAGGTGTTTATATGCGAGATAAACTACCTAAAAAGCCTTATCGAATCGAATGTGGTGTCGTAAATTTGGATATTGACAGTGGGCCTGGCACACATTGGGTGGCATATTATAAGAATAATAATATCATCGACTATTACGATAGTTTTGGCAATCTTCAACCTCCAGCTGAAATTTTACGTTACTTGGGATCAGCTACAACATATAATTATAAACGAGATCAACGTTTCAATACATACAACTGTGGTCATCTTTGCTTAAAATTTTTGTTGCAAATGAGCAAGATGTTATAAATAAAATACACCAACAACAAAATTACTCACTACAGTCTAATACAACTTATCCAAGATGTCGTACCTAATCCAAAGATCGGATGTCGCATTTGCCGACTTTCAATATTGTCATGGAAATGATAAAACCATTTTCATGAAGGAGCTATCATTTATGTGTGGAACTTCTGTTATTCCGAATCATTTTTTGTTTCGACCACCTTATAGTGCAAAGGAGCTTGATGGAGAAGCACTCCGAACAATCAACTACACCAAAGCACATGTGAATGGATTAGACTGGACCGATGGAGAAATCTGCTACAATGATATCGAGGATGTTCTCTCACCATTAAACAACTATCAATACGTTTTTGTAAATGGGAAAGAAAAGAAATGCTTTTTGGAAAACTATCTTCAAACTAATATTGTTAATTTAGAAAGTAATATGAATCTTAGAACTCGTCAAGATTATTTCACCAACTGTCCAATACATATAGATTCTAAGTATAAATGTGCTGTTAATAATGTATTTAAGATATTTGTTTTCATTGAACAGAAATGGTATTATATTCGTGATATAATACAAGATGGATTGTAAAAACCAAAACATAAAATAAAGATTATAAATAAAACAACAAAGATCAGAGTGTTTTAATTTTTCTCAAATTTTATTCATAGAAGTGCAAGCAATGAATGTGAACAATAATACTAATATTGTTTAAAACTCTCTGGTGCCGCAAACATCTAGACCAATTTCAGGGAGGATATCATCTAAAATATCTTGATTGATGGGAATATTGTTTGTATAAAGTCTTCTCATTAGCGGGCAGCTGTATGACATTCGTAAATGCTCTGCAACAGGACAGTCAGCTTCTTCCCATTGATGGATAACTAATTCACAAAAATAACATCTGGTCAAATCTCCTATACCAATATAATAAAATCCAACTGCAGCCATCGTCTTTGTATCTGGATACGGTAATGGCCAACCATTGAAGGTTTTTAAACGCTCGTCTTCCCTATTAAGCGCAGACATCTTTCTAACTAAAGCACTATTTTCATACTGAAACCTCTATCCCCCCAAATTTAAATAAGAAGCCACAGAAACTTTAAATTTTATAAAAATTCTTTATTTTTGTTTAATACGGTGGATAATAAAATGTAGGAATTTCCAATTGTTTTAACTCTAATTTATATACATCTGCTCCGCTGGAATCTTTCAGGGTAGATTTTGTGATAGCATATCCTCCACCAGCTAATTGTTTCACATGTTCATCTCCTAGTGAAAGAAATCTTGTTGGCAAGTAAAGAATAGAGTCATTTATCCTCAATACAATTCTCTCCCCATATTTTGTTTTGCTCTTGAATGCTCCGGTGATGATGTAATCCTTGTTGTCCTCCATATCCTTCAAAGGAATTATTGATTTGATGTTGAAGGAATTGAAGAAAGTAATTAAATCTCCGCTCGCCATGTCTTCACTTGTACTTTAACTTTTATACTGTGAATCTTATTTAAGATTTTTTGCTTTTTATACGAAAACTGTAGTATGCTAAAACATGAATTTCACAATATTGTGAAATTAATTGGGTATACATATGTTAAGTTATGAACATGATTGAACATGCTCACAGAGAGACTGGCGGACGGACGGAAAAAATCCACTTTGATTACGATCATGTTTCGGCATGCTTACGGACAGACATATATTGAAATGTATTTTGGTTCTCTCTCAACTTCTCGGTCTGGCTCCCTCCCACACATATACAGGGTAAATGTGGTTCTCTCCTCAAATCTCGGTCTCGCTCTCTGTAGCACATATACAGGAGGTAAAATATGCAACATTGTTTCATATTTTGCTTCACACATACAAGAGGTAAAATATGCAACATTGTTTCATATTTTGCTTCACACATACAGGAGGTAAAATTTGCAACTTTGTTTCATATTTTGCTTCACACATACAAGAGGTAAAATATGCAACATTGTTTCATATTTTGCTTCACACATACAGGAGGTAAAATTTGCAACTTTGTTTCATATTTTGCTTCACACATACAGGAGGTAAAATATGCAACATTGTTTCATATTTTGCTTCACACATACAGGAGGTAAAATATGCAACATTGTTTCATATTTTGCCTCGCTTATATTTAAACGCTTACATATGTATGTATGTATTCTTGAATATATTATCGAAAAAATGTGGGTCTCTCTCAAATTCTCGGGCTCTCTCCCCCTCATCCGTTCATATAGGTGGCTTAGCCTATCATATTTCTTGTAATTTTTTGTTGTTTTGACCCACTGTGCAGTTAAATTTAACCCTCGCTCTCCAAATACTCTCTCTCACACACACACACACACACTCTCTCTCTCCTTCTCTCTCTCTCTCACACACACACACACACACACACACACTCTCTCTCTCTCTCTCTCACACACACACACACACACTCTCTCTCTCTCTCTCACACACACACACACACACAGACAGGAGGTAAAAAGGTATCAAATTACTGATCTGGAAGCCCCATTACCCCTCTACTTCCGATCACCATCTCAAATTGCAAGCATCTTCTTTGTCATATACTGTTACCTTATTTAAAACAAGTGAGCAAAGGCTATAGTCGGGACGGAGCCGACCATGTGATACCCTACACCACTACCCCTGTGCATAAGCTTTTCACTGGTAAACATTTCTTTTAGGGAATATAATCCGACTACCACCAAAAATAATATGCCTCTTTCTCTCTGGGACCCCCATAAGCAACCAAAATTACGTGACCATCCGATCAAAATTACGACCTGTAGCTTGATTGCAAAAAATGGAGGAATTGGATGCATTACCGACTATTGTGGTATCTCCCTTGTTTGACCACCTTCGCCAACCTGCTTTACACCAATGTAAAGGTAATATTTTCTTCTTCCATAGACAGGCTTTGCCGTTGGTATACCCCTACTAGAAGCCGATATATTCACAAAGAAAAAAACTTTGAATTTGTCTCCAAATGAGTTTTTCCCCATTCCGACCCCTAAATATTATCCGACTATCACCAAAATCAATAGGCTTCTTCCTCTGTGGGGCCCCCATCTACCCCCAAAAATTGTGTCACTATCCGATCAAAATTCCAACTTGTAGCGTGATTACAAAAAATTGAAATATTGGGTATATTACTGAATTTTGCAATATCTCGGTTTGCTCACTTACGCCAACATACTTTGCATCAATATAAACGAGATCTTTTCTTCTGCCATTGAGGGGTATTCCTTTTGGAATACTCCAACCAGAAGCGGAGATATTCGCATAAAAAACGTTGACATTTCTCCACATAAGCTTTTCGCTTATTCCGACTCCTGAATATTATCCGACCATCACCAAACTAAATAGGCTTCTTCCTCTGTGGGACCCGCATCAACTCCCAAAAAATTCGTGACGATCCGATGAAAATTGCGATCGATTACAAAAAAACCGTGATTACAAAAAAATTGGAAAATAGGACGCATTATCGACTATTGCCATATCTCTGCTATTTGACCACCTACGACAACCTGCTTTACATCCTTGTAAAGGTGATATTTTCTACTTTCCTTGCCAGGTTTTGCTTTAGATGTACCTCTTAAATAAACAGAGATATTGGCTTTGAAATAAAACGTTGACCTTTCTCCAAATAAGTGTTTGCCCATTCCACCCCTGAATATTATCCGACCATCATCAAAATCAATAGGCTTCTTTCTCTTTGGGACCCCCAAAATTTCGTGACGATCCGATCAAAATTGCGACCTGTAGCGTGATTACAAGAAAATCGGAAAATGGGATGCATTATCGACTATTGCCATATCTCTGCTATTTGACCACCTACGACAACCTATTTTACATCGTTGTAAAGGTGATATTTTCTACTTTCCTTGGCAGTTTTTGCTTTTGATATACCTCTTAAAGAAACAGAGATATTGGTTTTAAAATAAAATGTTGACTTTTCTCCAAATAAGTGTTTGCCCATTCCGACCCCTAATTATTATCCGACCAACACCAAAATCAATAGGCTTCTTCATCTGTGAGACCCCCATTAACCCTTAAGTTTTCGTGACGATCCGATTAAAATTGCGACCTGTAGCGTGATTTCCAAAAAAATAGAAAAATGGGATGTATTACCGACTATTGCGATATCTCCGTTATTTGGTTACCTACGCCGACCTAGTTTGCATCACTGCGAAGACGGGATCTTCTACTTTCATAGTCAGACTTTGCTTTTGGAAAGTTTTCAACCAAAGCTGTGATATTCGTCAATATAGTTAAAATCGCAAAAATGAAAATTGGGGTTTTATTTGCTACTATTGTTATATCTTCGTTGTTTGATTACCTACGAGCACCTGCTTTACATCATTAGAAAGGTGATATTTTCTTCTTTCATTGTCAGGTTTTGCTTTTGGTATACCCCGTATAGAAGCTGGGATATTCGCTTTGGAAAAAAACGTTGTCATTTTATCCACCTAAGTTTTTTGCCCTTTCCGACCCCTAAATATTATCCGACCATCACCAAAATCAATAGGCTTCTTCCCCTCCGGGACCCCTATCAACATGCAAAATTTCGTGACGATCCGATCAAAATTGCGACCTGTAGCGTGATTACAAGGTTTAGATGGACAGACGGACAGACGGACAGACGGACGGACGGACGGACGGACGGACGGACACACATAGCCAGATCGACTCAGCTCGTCGAGACATTCATTTTGATATATATATGTATGGGTCTACGACCATTATTTCGATGCGTTACAAACTTTTTGGCCAAAACCAACTTATAATACCCTCCCCACATAGTGGTGTAGGGTATAATTACGCGTTGATCGAACTATTATTGAGACCTACAGAGCCGCTGGAAAATTGGATAAATATTATGTTTTTGGTCCATTTCACCCGCTAAATATTTCACGATCATCACCAATAAGAATAGGGATCTATTCTGATCTGAACCCGACCTCCATACAAAATTTCGTGACGATCGGTCCATAATTGCGGCCTGGAGCGTGTTTACAATTTATAATGGACAGACGGACGGACGGACTGACGGACGGACACACATCTCAAAATCGCTTTATCTCGTCGAGATATGAAGATTGGTATACCACATTGGGGGTCTCCCACGAATATTTCGCGGTGTTACATGAATTTTTACCAAAACAAACTTATAATACCCTTTTCCACATTGTGGTATAGGGTATAAATACTATCAGTGGTAAATTTTTCATAATTTTCTGCATACTGTCGGTAAAGGAAAGATATGCCAAAATGTGGTTAGCGGACAACTTTTCTACAGAAAATGTTGTTATCGAAAAACTTTCCTATAGCAAATATTATTATCGAAAAACTTTTCCGTAGAAAATTTTGTTATCGAACAACTTTTTATAGAAAATGTTGCTATCGAACAACTTTTCTATAGGAAATGTTGTTATCGAACGAATTTTTCATAGAAAATGTTGTTATCGAAAAAATTTTCCGTGGAATATCTTGTTATCGAACACCTTTTTTATAGCGAATGTTGTTTTTTTGAAAAAGTTGTTATCGAACAACTTTTCACTAGAAATTGTTGTTATCGAACAAATTCTCTATATATCGAACAAATATTCTATAGAAAATATTGTTCTCGAACGGAATTCTATAGAAAATCTTGTTATCGAAAAGCTTTTCTATATTAAATGTTACTCTCGATAAATTTTTCTATAGAAAATGTTGCTATCGAACAACTTTTCTTTAGAAAATGTTGTTGTCGAATAACTTATCTTTAGAAAATGTTATCGAATAACTTTTCTATAGAAAATGTTGTTATCGAATAACTTTTCAATAGAAAATGTTATCGAACAATATTTCTATAAAACACTGTTATTATCGAACAACTTTCCAATAGAAATTGTTGTTATCGAACAAATTCTCTATAGAAAATTTTTTATCGAACAACTTTTGTAGAGAACATATTGCTATCGAACAACTTTTCTAAAGAATGTTGTTTTTATTGAAAAAGTTGTTATTGAACAACTTTTTTATAGCGAATGTTGTTATCGAACAACTTTTCCTAGAAAATGTTGTTATCGAACAACTTTTCACTACAAATTGTTGTTATCGAACAAATTCTCTATAGAAAATGTTTTTATCGAACAACTTTTCTATAGAAAATCTTGTTATTGAAAAGCTTTTCTATATTAAATGTTACTCTCGATAAATTTTTCTATAGAAAATGTTGTTATCGAACAACTTTTCTTTGGAAAATGTTGTTGTTGAATAACATTTCTATAGAAAATGTTGTTATCAAATACATTGTTCATTGAAACTGTTATTATCGAACAACTTTTCAATAGAAATTGTGGTTATCGAACAAATTCTCTATAGAAAATGTTTTTATCAAACAACTTTTCTATAGAAAATCTTGTTATTGAAAAGCTTTTCTATATTAAATGTTACTCTCGATAAATTTTTCTATAGAAAATGTTGTTATCGAACAACTTTTCTTTGGAAAATGTTGTTGTTGAATAACATTTCTATAGAAAATGTTGTTATCAAATACATTGTTCATTGAAACTGTTATTATCGAACAACTTTTCAATAGAAATTGTGGTTATCGAACAAATTCTCTATAGAAAATGTTTTTATCAAACAACTTTTCTATAGAAAATCTTGTTATTGAAAAGCTTTTCTATATTAAATGTTACTCTCGATAAATTTTTCTATAGAAAATGTTGTTATCGAACAACTTTTCTTTGGAAAATGTTGTTGTTGAATAACATTTCTATAGAAAATGTTGTTATCAAATAAATTGTTCATTGAAACTGTTATTATCGAACAACTTTTCAATAGAAATTGTGGTTATCGAACAAATTCTCTATAGAAAATGTTTTTATCAAACAACTTTTCTATAGAAAATCTTGTTATTGAAAAGCTTTTCTATATTAAATGTTACTCTCGATAAATTTTTCTATAGAAAATGTTGTTATCGAACAACTTTTCTATAGAAAATGTTGTTATCGAACAACTTTTCTATAGAAAATGTTGTTATCGAACAACTTTTCTATAGAAAATGTTGTTATCGAACAACTTTTCTATAGAAAATGTTGTTATCGAACAACTTTTCTATAGAAAATGTTGTTATCGAACAACTTTTCTATAGAAAATGTTGTTATCGAACAACATTTCTATAGAAAATTTTGTTATCGAACAACTTTTCTATAGAAAATGTTGTTATCGAGCAACTTTTCTATAGAAAATGTTGTTATCGAACAACTTTTCTTTAGAAATTGTTGTTACCGAACAACTTTTCTATAGAAAATTTTGTTATCGAACATCTTTTCTATAGAAAATGTTGTTATCTTAGCACTTTTCTTTAGAAAATGTTGTTATCGAACAACTTTTCTACAGAAAATCTTGTTAGCGAACATCTTTTCTATAGAAAATGTAATTATCGAACAACTTTTCTATAAAAAATATTGTTATCAAACAACTTTTCTATAGAAAATCTTGTTATTGAAAAGCTTTTCTATATTAAATGTTACTCTCGATAAATTTTTCTATAGAAAATGTTGTTATCAAACAACTTTTCGATAGAAAATGTTGTTATCGCACAACTTTTCTATAGAAAATGTTGTTTCGAACAACTTTTCTATAGAAAATGTTGTTATCGAACAACTTTTCTATGGAAAACGTTGTAATCGAATAACTTTTCTACAGATAATGTTGTTATCGATTAACTTTTCTACCGAAAATTTTGTTATCGAACAAATTTTCCATAGATAGTGTTGTTATCGAAAAACTTTTCTTTAGAAAATGTTGTTATCGAATAACTTTTCTATAGAAAATGTTGTTATCAAACAACTTTTCCGTAGAAATCTTTGTTATCGAACATTTTTCAATACAAAACATTGCTATCGAACAACTTTTCAATAGAAAATGTTGTTATAGAAAATTGTTCAATAAAAAATTTTTTTATCGAACATCTTTTCTATAGAAAACATTGTTATCGCACAACTTTTCTAACGAAAATATTGTTATCGAACACCTTTCCTTTGAAGATGCTGTTATCGATTAACTTTTCCTTAGAAACCGTTGTTATCGAACAAATTTTCTATAGAAAAGGTTTTCATAGAAAAAACTTTTCTATAGAAAATGTTATTATCAAACAACCTTTTAATAGAAAATTTTGTTATCGAACAACTTTTCTATGGAAAAAAGTTGTTATCGAACAACATTTATATAGAAAATGTTATTATCAAAAACATTTATATATCAGGAAAAATGTCTAAAATTGTCTTTTCCATTTCAAAAAAATCAAAAAAATTTTTTCATACTACATCAATGATTTTTGGTACATAGATTATGAAAAAAATCAGCATTCCAAATCTGCTTTCGTTATTAACTTTGATCGTTGCGCGCAAAAGATATGACCGTTTTAATTATGATAATTAGAAAAAATTCTAAAAAAATCGCGGCTTAATATAGTTAGCTGTTATATCCTATTATCGTTAAGTGAATTCGTAACCTTTGCGATGATGCAAAAAATAATCGCGAAGTCTCAATGGATTCGCGAAAAATCAAATTTGTTAAATAATTTCACGTATTTACCAACATATTTTTGAAACAATAGCGCTCATAGTTACGAAAAATATATAAACAAATTATAACAGCATCCAGACATTTTGAGGAATAAAATGAAACCTAAGTTGTGAAGGTTGGAGCTATAGTATTCATGTTATTTGCAAAAATACGAAGAAAATATTACGAAAAAAATTAACATCATGTTATTCTAATTTTATTTTTTAATGGTTTTATAGCAAAAGTTGGAGAACAAAGGTTTGAGTTCTTCGGCATTTTCGTCAAAATTTCACGCAATAATGATGCTATTCCGCTGTAACAAATTTTTCGCTTATAGTTTGCCTATTGGATAATATTATTAGAACCTTATATTAAATCACTAGGAATTCCAATTGTGGTTAAAATAATGTTATATTGAATATTACAACATTTGAGACGCATATAAACCGCGTAATTATGAAAATGACATGATGCGCATCCGATTTTCCAACACAGCGAATCAATCCCTTTTATTTGATGTAGAGTTTGTCAAATTCTATTTGGCGGCCACGATGTAGCATCTGCTGCATTTAAGGGTACAAAATACAGTAAAATGGTCATAATTTCCGCGAAGTTCATTTACATTTTATGCGCATCCGATTTCAATAATCACCATTAAAAAGTACATCCTTCTATGCCGTTTCAATGCGATCCATCAAGAACCGTGGATGTAGCATCGCACTCAATTTTTAGAAAAAATCTATTATATCTCTGGATTTACGAGAGTTTTTAAATATCTGTTTTCGCGCAGTTTAAACACGCGTATCGATCTATTTATTTAAGTAGAACTGACACATCAAAAAGCGTTTTAATATGCGATATTTTCAAAATAATTTTTTGCAAATTTTCGAAATTTGAGGGGTATCATATCCGCCGATCTAGTGGGTGGATTTTTACGCGTCGTGGCTTGTTAGATTCAGAACGTAAAAAAACTAAATTTACGCGGGTTTCCACGGAAATTGAATGACGTTTGTAAATTTTAAACCAAAAAAATAGGTTTTTCAGAAAAATTTACGCACAACAATTTCGTGTTTAGGCGCAGATTACTGTGATCCTGTGAGGGCTACACCCTCATGTTATACATTAAAAAATGCGAAATCGCGAGTACTACAATCAAATAAAAGACTTTTAGGGAAATCCAGCTGCGCGTCCCGATTAGAGCAAAAATTCAAAAAACCCCATTTTTCAGGTTTCAAAATGTCAGCATCCGTTTGAGGCAGATACAGTGGATATATTAAAAAATGATACATTAGAAACTTCAACTCTGAAGTGTGCTCTTTAACTTCTCCTTTGAGCATTAAGCTCTACATTGTGTTGTAAAACCACTAATTGGAAAATAACATAATGAAACTCGTTAATTTCAACGATTTTTTCCGATTTTTTTACATTAGTACGACCACAGCTTCCGCTGAAATTATTATTTTAAGAAACCCCTCGGTGAATCGGGCTAAAACAGTTTATTTTGCCGAAATGCGGTCAAAAGTTATGGTATAGTAAAACTGATCGCGAGTTACAATACCCCATACCTCAGTTTCAACATAAGTTAATTTTCTACAAAAAGCTTGATATGGAAAATGTTGTTATTGAAAAACTTTCCTTTAGAAATTGTTGTTATCGAACAACATTTTTATACAAAATGTTTTTATTGAACAACTATTCTAAATAAAATGTTGTTATCGAAAAACTTTTCTATATTAAGTGTTGTTATCGAACAATTTTTCTATAAAAATTTTTGTTATCGAACAAATTTTCTATAAAAATGTTATTAGCGAACAACTATTCACATAAAAAATCTTGATATCGAACTATTTTTCTATAGAAAATTTTGTTATCGAACAACTTTTCTTTAGAAAATATGGTTATCGAACAAATTTTCAATAGAAATTGATGTTGTCGAACAACTTTTCTTTCAAAAATGTTGTTATCGAACAACTTTTCCATAGAAAATGTTGTTATCGAACAACTTTGTAATAGAAAATATTGTTATCGAACAACCTTTCTTTAGAATATGAAACATATTTTTCTCTTTCAACATAATCCGTGCTATGTTCAGCCATGTCACTCAATTCCCAGGTAGCTTTGTTTCAAAGGCAATAACTTTATGACAAAAAAACTTCAACAAAAATTAGGAAAAAAGAACAAAATTTAGAGCCATGTAAAGCCACAACAACATGACTTAGTCAACTGTTGTCATGGTCATGCTCGGGGTAATATCCAGGATGAAGTCAAGCCACATTCCTCTCTGGTTGCTGCCTGCGTATGTGTTAATGACATTTTGGGATAAACCAAAGTTTGAGTAAAACAAGTTCAGAAAATTTAATTTTCACATAACTTTTGCAAATTTAGGGAGGGGGACTATGAAAATGGTAAAAAGAATGAAGGACTCCCTCAATTTAAGCAATTTACACTGTTGCTTTTATGTGGTAAGAAAATGTCGTATACTTTGGTTTCCAAAAATGTGTTTCGGGGAATTGGATTTTATCACACCACCCACCTCCACACCTGCTTGCTTGCGGAGAATACAAAATTAAATTCTTGCAATGAAAATACTTACGGCCAAACCAATATTCTTAACCAATTTCGATTCGGCAATATTGGCAAATGGTCTATCAGCTCCCCAGCATTCAATGTATTTGGTCATTTTCGATGAAGGGCGATTGCGAGTAACGTGACCTGCGAGTGTGTGGGACAGGAAGGGATTCAAAGCAAAAAAAGTGATATCTGTTAAAATTTAGTTAAAAGTAAATTAAATTTAATTTTATTGAAATAAAGTTCTTCGTTTCGTTTTTTTTTTTTGTACGTTCCATGGTCAATAGTTTCTCCACCTCAAGGTGATTGCAAGAAATAATTTCATTTACCTTATCTTTTTCATTTCTAACGAAAAGTTTAAACTTTGCCATTCAATGGATGGTATTTGTGCATGCCATATGGCATGTCCATGCTTGTAGATTGACTGATGGATGGATGGATGCTGTTGCATACATACCTGCATGACATGAAAGACATTTTACGTTCGGTAAATGATGCAGATGAACTTCTTCTGTCAGCAAATTATATTAAACCTGAAAGCGAAGGGAATAGAAAAACAGATAAATGTTAAAGATAGAGGAATATATAACCAACAAATACAATGAAAAAACAGTATTTTCCATAGAAAAAGTAATAGATAACAATACTTTCTATAGACAATTTGTTTAATGGACAACAACATTTTCTATAGGCAAAGCATCGATAACCAATTTTTCCATAGAAAAAGCAACTATACTATAACATCTATTTCTAGAGAAAAAGTTGTCAATAACACATTTTTGTAAAAAAAGATTCATCGATACCAACAAATTCTAGAGAAGAAGTTATCCATAACAAAAGTTATTGATAACAACATTTTCTAATGAAAATGTTATTGATAAAAACTTTTTCTAAAAAAGGTAAACGATAATAATGTTTTCTATAGAAAAAGTCGTCTATAATAATTTTTCTAAAAAAAAAGTTATAGAAAATATTTTTTTAAAGAAAAAACACATCGATAAAAATTTGTATGTGCAAATGGTTGTCGATAACAATTATTCTAGGGAAAAAACTAAACGATAACAATTTTGTCTGTAGAAAAATTAATCGATAACCATTTGTTCTAAAGAAAATTTCATCGATAACAACTTTTTCTAAAGAAACAATCATCGATAACAAAATTTTCTGAAAAAGTCAACGATAACAACTTTTTCTATGGAAAAGAAATCGATAACAGGATTTTCTATTAAAAGAGCCAGCGATAAAAAATTTTCCATAGAAAAGGTCATAGATAACAACAAAGGTCATAACAACAAGAACTATTTCTATGGAAAAAGTCATCAACAATCCATTTTTGTAGTCTACGATAAAAACTTTTTGTATAGAAATAGTTGTCGACAATTTTTTTAAAAACAAGGCAATCCCTAACAGAGCAAATGTCATCGATAAATTTTGTTCTAATGAAAACGTCATTTATAGAAAGTTTTTGTATGGAAAAAGTCACCGACAATAACTTTTCTGGGAAAAAGTGATCGATAACAAGTTTCTCTATAGAAAAATTCATGAAAAACTGGTTTCTCTATAAAAAGTCATCGATAACAAAATTTTCTAAAGAAAAAATTATTGATAACAAATTGTTCTATTGAAAAAGTAATTGATAACTATTTTTCTGTAGAAAAGTAATCGATAACAACTTTTTCTATAAAAAAGAATCTGATATCTATAGAAAAAGTCATCAAAAACAAGTTTCTCTATAAAAAAGGTTATCGATAACAAATTGTTCTATAGAAAAAGTAATCGATAACAAGTCTTCTAAGAAAAAAATCAACGACAATAACTTTTTCTATGGGAAAAATTATCTATAACGACTTTTGTATTGAAAAAGTAATCTAAACACACATTTTCTAAGGAAAAAATCATCAATAACAAATTTTTCTATGGAAGCAGAAATCGATTACAAGTTTTTCCAAAAAAAAGGTTATCGATTATAATCTTTTCTATGGAAACAGTCATCGATAACAACTTTCTCTATTGAAAAAATAATCGATAAAAACTTTTTCTAAAAACAGTTATCGATAACAACATTTTTTATAGAAAAATAATCGATTACAATTTTTCTATGGAAAGAGTCATCGAGTTTTCCTATAGAAAAAGTAATCGAAAAAAAAACTTTTTCTAAGAAAAAAATCGATAACAACTGTTTTGGTGGGAAAATCATCGATAACAACGTTTTCTATTCAAACTGTCATAGATAATAAGTTTTTCCAAAAAAGTTTATCGATTGCAATTTTTTCTATGGAAACAGTCATAGAAAAAGTTCTATAAAAACAGTCATCGATAACAAGTTTTTCTACAAGAAAAAAGTAAACAATAACAATTCTTTCCAATGGAAAATGTGATCGATAGCAACTTTTCAATGGAAAAAGTCATCGGTAGAAAATTTTTCTAAAGAAAAAGTAATCGATACAAACTTTTCTGTGGAAGCAGTTATCGATAACAGTATTGTCGATGGAAAAAGTCATAGATAACAAGTTTCGATAACTTTTTATAGAAACAATCATCGATAATCTATGTAAACTGTCATCGATAAACTGTTTTTCTATAGGCAAAAATGTGAACGACAACAACATTTTCTATAGCAAAAGTCACCGACAACCATTTTTTCTATAGAAAAATTCATCAACAAGAATTTTTTCTATGGAAAAAGTCACCGACAACAACTTTTTCTATAGAAAAAGTCACCGACAACAACTTTTTCTATAGAAAAAGTCACCGACAACAACTTTTTCTATAGAAAAAGTCACCGACAACAACTTTTTCTATAGAAAAAGTCACCGACAACAACTTTTTCTATAGAAAAAGTCACCGACAACAACTTTTTCTATAGAAAAAGTCACCGACAACAACTTTTTCTATAGAAAAAGTCACCGACAACAACTTTTTCTATAGAAAAAGTCACCGACAACAACTTTTTCTATAGAAAAAGTCACCGACAACAACTTTTTCTATAGAAAAAGTCACCGACAACAACTTTTTCTATAGAAAAAGTCACCGACAACAACTTTTTCTATAGAAAAAGTCACCGACAACAACTTTTTCTATAGAAAAAGTCACCGACAACAACTTTTTCTATAGAAAAAGTCACCGACAACAACTTTTTCTATAGAAAAAGTCACCGACAACAACTTTTTCTATAGAAAAAGTCACCGACAACAACTTTTTCTATAGAAAAAGTCACCGAGAACAACTTTTTCTATAGAAAAAGTCACCGAGAACAACTTTTTCTATAGAAAAAGTCACCGAGAACAACTTTTTCTATAGAAAAAGTCACCGAGAACAACTTTTTCTATAGAAAAAGTCACCGAGAACAACTTTTTCTTTATAAAAAGTCACCGAGAACAACTTTTTCTATAGAAAAAGTCACCGAGAACAACTTTTTCTATAGAAAAAGTCACCGAGAACAACTTTTTCTATAGAAAAAGTCACCGAGAACAACTTTTTCTATAGAAAAAGTCACCGAGAACAAAAGTCACCGACAACAACTTTTTCTATAGAAAAAGTCACCGACAACAACTTTTTCTATAGTAAAAGTCACCGACAACAACTTTTTCTATAGTAAAAGTCACCGACAACAACTTTTTCTATAGTAAAAGTCACCGACAACAACTTTTTCTATAGTAAAAGTCACCGACAACAACTTTTTCTATAGTAAAAGTCACCGACAACAACTTTTTCTATAGTAAAAGTCACCGACAACAACTTTTTCTATAGTAAAAGTCACCGACAACAACTTTTTCTATAGTAAAAGTCACCGACAACAACTTTTTCTAT
Source organism: Musca autumnalis (assembly GCF_047663935.1). NCBI lineage: Eukaryota > Metazoa > Arthropoda > Insecta > Diptera > Muscidae > Musca > Musca autumnalis. The sequence goes on along the minus strand of NW_027411977.1, from coordinate 217,364,985 downwards.
AGAAAAAGTCACCGACAACAACTTTTTCTATAGAAAAAGTCACCGACAACAACTTTTTCTATAGAAAAAGTCAACGACAACAACTTTTTCTATAGAAAAAGTCACCGACAACAACTTTTTCTATAGAAAAAGTCACCGACAACAACTTTTTCTATAGAAAAAGTCACCGACAACAACTTTTTCTATAGAAAAAGTCACCGACAACAACTTTTTCTATAGAAAAAGTCACCGACAACAACTTTTTCTATAGAAAAAGTCACCGACAACAACTTTTTCTATAGAAAAATTCACCGACAACAACTTTTTCTATAGAAAAATTCACCGACAACAACTTTTTCTATAGAAAAATTCACCGACAACAACTTTTTCTATAGAAAAATTCACCGACAACAACTTTTTCTATAGAAAAATTCACCGACAACTTTTTCTATAGAAAAATTCACCGACAACAACTTTTTCTATAGAAAAATTCACCGACAACAACTTTTTCTATAGAAAAATTCACCGACAACAACTTTTTCTATAGAAAAATTCACCGACAACAACTTTTTCTATAGAAAAATTCACCGACAACAACTTTTTCTATAGAAAAATTCATCAACAAGAATTTTTTCTATAGAAAAATTCATCAACAAGAATTTTTTCTATAGAAAAATTCATCGACAACAACTTTTTCTATAGAAAAAGTCATCGACAACAACTTTTTCTATAGAAAAAGTCATCGACAACAACTTTTTCTATAGAAAAAGTCATCGACAACAACTTTTTCTATAGAAAAAGTCATCGACAACAACTTTTTCTATAGAAAAAGTCACCGACAACAACTTTTTCTATAGAAAAAGTCACCGACAACAACTTTTTCTATAGAAAAAGTCACCGACAACAACTTTTTCTATAGAAAAAGTCACCGACAACAACTTTTTCTATAGAAAAAGTCACCGACAACAACTTTTTCTATAGAAAAAGTCACCGACAACAACTTTTTCTATAGAAAAAGTCACCGACAACAACTTTTTCTATAGAAAAAGTCACCGGGAACAACTTTTCCTACAGAAAAAGTCACCGACAACAACTTTTTCTATAGAAAAAGTCACCGACAACATTTTTTTCTATAGAAAAAGTCATCGATAACAACCTTTTCTATAAAAAAGTACTCGAAAACAAGGGTTTTTAGAAATAGTGATCGATAACAATGGAAAACATTATCGGTAAATTTTTTATAGAAAAAGTAATTAATAACAAATTTTCCTATGTAATAAGTAATTGAGAACGAATTTTTCTTTGGAAAACGTCATACATAACAATCGTTTCTTTAAGAAAAGTTGTCGATAACAAGTTTTTCTATAAACAAGTGATTGATAAACACTTTTGAATGGAAAACGTCATCGGTAGAAAATTTTCTTTTCGTTAATAACTTTTTCTATAAAAAAGATTTGTCGATAACAAGATTTTCTATAGAAAAAGTAATGAGTCATTTTTCTTTGGAAAGAATTTAATTGATTAATTTTTTGTTGAAAAAATATTATCGATTATTTTTTCCATAGAAAAATTTGTTATCGATGACTTTTTCCATAGAAAACCTTGTTGTCTGTAACCTTCTCAATACGAAAAATTGTTATCGAAAACCTTTTTCATACAATAAATATTTATCGCTTTAGTAGAAAATGTTGTTACCGATGACGTTTTCTATAGGAAAAGTTGCTATCGATTATTTTTTTCCACAGAAAAATCTGTTATCCTTTACTTTTACATAGAAAATGTTGTTATCGAATATTGTTTCAAGAGAAGAGTTTATTATCGATTATTTTTTCATGAACATTTCTGTTATCGATTACATTCTCTATAGAAAAATTTTTATAAATTACATTATCGATTATTTTTTCCATAGAATAATTTGTTATAGTTTACTTTTCCGATAGAAAATGTTGTTATCGATTACCATCTCAACAGAAAAACTTGTTATCGAATACTTCTGTTTATAGAACAACTCGTTATCGATTATTTTCTCAACAAGAAAGTTTGTTTTCGATTTTTCCATAGAAATTGTTTTTATCGATAACAAATTTGTCCACAGAAACAGTTTTCAATAACAAAAACTAATTTTTCAATAGTTAAAAATTGTCGATAACATTTCTATTTGTATTCTTTTTTACTTCTTCGATAACTAGCCTTGTGCAAATTGAGTATCGGAAACCAACTCTCATTTGTGTGCCATCATAAATAGCACCTTCCAGGTAAAATTCCAGGTAAAAATTGACACATGTACACTTACCTTGCACTGATAGTTTCCGTTTGCTCTTTGCTGCCTCTGTTACATCAGAAGGTAACAAATTATTGCCAGTTGTGGTTGTTCCTGTTGCTGCTGATACAGCATTGCTGGCATTCACTGAGCCGGGGATGAGTCTAGATTTGCCAGAGGATTTTCAGTTATATTCGTTGCTGGGGTAGTAGCACCACCACCACCACTATTCCCGCCCTCACTGCCACTGGCACTTAGAGCATCGTCGTTGGGTAAGCTAAGATATGACTTGGGTGATAGGAAGGCATGAGTATTATTGGTGGCTATCTCCGGGGGTGAATTGTGATTTGCCACCGATGCGGGAAGCAAGTGTTGCTGTTTATTGGCTTTGTTTTGTTTTAGCCCCACGTTATCCTCATCTTATTTTTCTTTAATTGACATCGATGTCGTTGTTGAGGATAATTGTTTCAGTTTTGGTGCAGGACTGCTGATGCCACCACCTACATCGATTATTGGTGCTGTGGATGGTGGCGAGTGGGGATTGTCTATGCTCTTGAAATTGATAATGGTCAGGGGTAGAAGTTTTTCCGTTGCCTCAGCATCAGCATTATGACTAGTGCTGTAAATGTTATTGTGTTGATCCGTGGGATTATCTGCAGCCTCAATGGAGCTACTGCATTTGATGACATGTGGCACAGTATGTAATATAGGTGGGTTTCCAGAGCAAAAGAAATGAGAGTAGGAATAAAATCACTTACTTAAAATTCAAATATTTTCGGCTTCATCCTTTTCGTCGACTTACCTTAGGTGGTACAATTAAATATGTCTCAATTGTATGATCTGCCAAATAGGAATCACGGCTGCCGCCATTTCCTTCCTCAACTTCCCATTGAGAAAATCCAACATTTGTTTGGTGATGTGTACTCGACTGTGGCATTTAAAAAGAGGAAATAATTTTGAGAAAAATAAATAAATAAAAAATCGTTCGGCTGTTTGTTTTTGTTGTGCTTCCTTTTTCGTGGTGAAAATTGTTTTCACTTGATTGAGTTTTGTATTTATTTTGGATTGTTTTCTTTATATTGATGAGCAGAATATTGGTTTCTAATGATGATGGAGATGCCCATCATCCGTAACAGGTTATCCGGCAGAAAGAAGCTTAATCCAGGAGCCAAAAGGAATATATAACAGTATTTAATATAAAAGAAAGTTCAATAACCCATTTTTCTATAGAAAAAGTCGTCGATAACAAAGTTTTTCATAGAAATATTGTTCGATAACAAGAGTTTTTTACAGAAAAAGTCATCGATAACAAGTTACTCTAGGGAAATTTTATCGATAAAAACATTTTCTATAGAAAAACTAATGGATAACAAGTTTGTTAAAAAAAAGAGTGATCGATAAAAAAATTTCCTAAAGGAGAAATGTCCGATAACAATCTTTTTTTTTTAGAAGGCCTTCGATAACAAAAATGTCATAGAGATTAATAACAAAATAATTCTAAGAAAAAGTCATCGAAAACAACTGTTTCTAAAGATAATAACGTCGATAACGATTTTTTCTATTCGATACGAACATCTGTTAATGAAAATATCATCGATAACAAACTTTTCTATAGAAATGCTGCTTGATAACAAGTTTTATCGTAGGAATTGTCATTGATAACAAGTTTTTCTAAAGAAAATGTTATCGATAACAATATTTTATAGAGAAAAAGTCATCGCTAACAACTGTTTCTTTTACAAATGTAATCGATAACATATTTTCCTAAAAGAAAAATCTGCGATAACAATTTTTTCTTCACAAAAGCTTTCGATCACAACAATTTCATCGAAATAGTCATCGATAACAACATAGATCGAAAGAAAAATTAATCGATAACAACTTTTTCTAAAGATTAGTCTTCGACAACTCCTATTTCTACAGGAATAGTATTCAACAATATTTTCTATGGAAAATGGCTTTGTTAACAACTTTTCATAAAGCAAAAGCTATCGATAATAACAAAATAACTTTTTCTTTAAAAGAAATTAATCGATTGTAATAAGTTCTATACAAAAGTAGTCGATAACAACTTTCTGTTTAGAACAAATCACCGATAAAAACATTTTCTTTAGAAAAAGTCTTCGATAACAAAATTTTCGCAAGAAAAATTAACCAATAACAACTTTTTCCGTGAAAAAATATATGCGATAAAAATCGATAACTACTTTTTCTATAGAAAGCGTCACTGATATCAACTTGTCCTACAGAAACAGTAACCGATAAAAACTTTTTCTATGAAAAATGTTTTTGCTTACATCGTTTTATATAGCAAAAGCTATCGATAACAGAAACAGTAATCGATAACAACTGTTTCTATGAAAAATGCGTTTGATAAAAACTTTTTATATAGCAAAAGCTATCGATAACAATTTTTTTGTAGAAAAAGTCTTAGATAATTTTTTTTTATAAAAAATTTATCGATAGAAACATTTTCTATACAAAAAGTAGTCATTAACGATTCTTTTTTTCTTTTCTCTCCTATAACAATTTTTTACAGCAGAAGATAATTTGTTCTATAGAAAAAATTTTTATCAACTTTTTGTACAGAACAAACAAAAAACATTTTCGATCATCAAGCTTAAATCTAAACGAGAAAATTAATAAAAAAAACATCGATAACAAAATTTTCTTTAGAAAAAGTCTTCGATAACAAATTTTTTGTTAAAGAAGTAACCAATAACAACTTTTTCCGTAGAAAAAAATTCGATAACAACTATTTTCTTGAGTAAAAGTCTTCGATAGCAGTACTTCTTTAGAAAAAATAAACGATAACTACTTTTTCTAAAAAAGTCATCGACAAAATATTCGATAACAACTTTTTTCTTGAGTAGAAGTCTTCGATAACAGCACTTCTTTAGAAAAAGTAAACGATAACTACTTTTTTTAAAAAAGTCATCGACAACAAATTTTTCTATAGAAAAAGTCATCGACAACTACTTTTTCTATAGAAACCGTCATCGATAACAACTTGTACTATAAAAACAGCAATCGATAACAACTTTTTGATCAGAAGAAGTTATTGATAACAACATTTTCTGTAGAAAAAACATCGATAACAAAGTTTTCTATGGAAGTACTGTTCGATAACAAGTGTTTTCATAGAAAAAGTCACAAGCTTTTACAACGGAAAAGTAATTGATAACAATTTTTTCTATTCAAAAATTCATCGATAACAACTTTTCCTTTAAAACCCCTTCGATAACAATTTTTTTAATTGAAAAAATCACAGATAACAAATTCTAACTGAGAAAAAGTCATCGATAGCATTTTTTTCTAAACACAATGTCTTCGATAACTGTTTTTTTCTATAGGAAAAATATTCAATAACCACATTTTCTATGAAAAATTTCTTCGATAACAACTTTTTCTATAGCAAAAGCAATCGATAACAATTTTTCTGTAAAAAATCACGTATGACAAATTTCTGCATAGAAAATAATCGATAACAATATTTTCTGTAGAAAAAGACATCGATAACAATTTTTTCTCTATAAAAAGTCATTGATAACAAAATTGTCTTTAGAAAAAGTCAGCGATAACAAAACTATCTTACAGAATGTCTTCGATAACAACTTTTCTTCAAAAGAAGTAATCGATAGCAACTTTTTCAATAGAAACCATCATCGATAACAACTTGCTATATGGAAACAGTTATCGATAAAAAATTTGTCTGTAGAAAATGTCATCGATTACAAAATTTTCTATAGAAAAAGCCATCGATAACAAAGTTTTATTCAGAAAAAGCATCAATAACAACTTTTTTAAAGAAATAGTCATCGATATCAGTTTTTTCTAGATAAAATACATCGATAATAACTTTTGCTTCAGAAGAATTCACCGATAACAACATTTTCTGTACATAAAGACATCGATATCAACTTTTCTTTATAGAAAAGGTCATCTATTGAATATGTCAACGATAACATATTTTTCGATAGAAGAAGTCATCGATTTCGTTAGACAACGTAATCGATAACAACCTTTTCTATAGAATAAAATCACCGATAACAAATTTTAGTATAGAAAAGTAAATCGATAACAATATTTTCCATACAAAAAGTCATCGAAAAAACATTTTCTGTAGAAAAAGTCATCGATAACAACTTGTTATATAAAAACAGTTATCGCAAAAATTTTTTCGATAGAAGAAGACATCGATAACAAAAATGTTCGTCATCGATGACAATTTTTTTTTTGCTGGAAAAGTCATCTATAATAGCTTTTTATGCACAAGAAATCATCTATAACAACTGTTTTTGCAGAAAAACACATCTATAACAACTTTTTGTATGGAAAGAGTCGTCGATAATAATTTTTTCTATAGAAGTCATCGATAACAAAATTTTCTATAGAAACAATAATCGATTATTATAAAATAATTTATCGATAACAAAATTTTCTTTAGAAAAAGTCATCGATAACAACATTTTATGTAGTAAAAGACATCGATAACAAATTTTTTATTGAAAATGTCAACCATAACAACTTTTTCTATAGAATAAAACATCGATTTCTATAAAAGAACCAATCGATAACAATTTTTTTTTTTTTTTGAAAAAGTCATCGATGACATCATTTCCTATAGAAGAAGTCATCGATAACAATGTTTTCTTCGGAAAAAGTCATCGATAACAACACATTCTATAGAAAAAGTCATCGATGGCAGTTTTTTCTAGAGAAAAAGTCATCGATAACAACTTCTTCTAAAGAAAAAGTAATCGATTGCAATATTTTCTATAGAAGAAGTCATCGATAACAATGATTTCTTCGAAAAAAGTCATCGATAACAACTCATTCTATAGAAAAAGTCATCGATGACAATTTTTCTCGGTAAAAATTAACAATAACAACATTTTCTAAAGAAAACATCATCGATAACAACTTTTTCTAGAAAAAAAAGTCATCTATAGCAACTTCGTCTAAAGAAAAATTAATCGATTACAACATTTTCTATAGAAGAAGTCATCGATAACAATGTTTTCTTCGGAAAAAAGTCATCGATAACAACTCATTCTATAGAAAGTCGTCGATGGCAGGTTTTTCCCGATAAAAATTAACTATAATAACACTTTCTAGAGAAAACATAATCGATAACAACTTTTTCTAGAGAAAAAGTCATCGATAACAACTTCTTCTAAAGAGAAAGTAATCGATTACAACATTTTCTATAGAAGAAGTCATCGATAACAATGTTTTCTTCGGAAAAAAGTCATCGATAACAACTCATTCTATAGAAAGTCGTCGATGGCAGGTTTTTCTCGATAAAAATTAACTATAATAACACTTTCTAGAGAAAACATAATCGATAACAACTTTTTCTAGAGAAAAAGTCATCGATAACAACTTCTTCTAAAGAAAAAGTAATCGATTACAACATTTTCTATAAAAAAAAGTCATCGATAACAATGTTTTCTTCGGAAAAAAGTCATCGATTACAACTCATTCTATAGAAAGTCACCGATGGCAGGTTTTTCTCGATAAAAATTAACGACAACAACATTTTCTAGAGAAAACATCATCGATAACAACTTTTTCTAAAGAAAAAGTCACCGATAACAATTTTTCTAAAGAAAAAGAATCGATTACAAAATTTTCTATAGAAAAGCCATCGATAACAATGTTTTCTTCGAAAAAAATCATCGATAACAACTCATTCTATAGAAAGTCATCGATGGCAGGTTTTTCTAGATAAAAATTAATGATAACAACATTTTCTAGAGAAAACATAATCGATAACAACTTTTTCTAGAGAAAAATTATCGATGAGATAACAACTTCTTCTAAAGAAAAAGTAATCGATTACAACATTTTCTATAGAAGAAGTCATCGATAGCAATGTTTTCTTCGGAAAAAAATCATCGATAACAACTCATTCATTATCATTATCATCAGGCAACAACACCAACGTATAGACGTGTATACAAAAGCTCCCGATTCGATCTGAAGTTACTAGTAAACAAGTATTCTTATATAAAAACTCTTCCAACACATCGGTAGCGCGCCGCGAGCGGTACATTTGAACGCGAAGGTGTGCATCTTGTGATAAATGGTTGAATTAAAAACACTCTTTTTAAAACACACAATTTTTATGTGAAATTTTGCAAAATATACGATATTACACTTCTGATAGAGACAGATAAATAAACAATACCAAAACAAAAAAACAGCTGTTCGTGTCACTCAAAATAGTGGCAACGACAGTGCTACCAAGTTTTGTGTTATATTCAATTTCGTTGCTGGTGATAGCATTGCCATACTTAAATTTCATAGTAACACTATCCGTTATTTTGAACGGGAAATGGAGGACACTACGTCCACCAACACCCCAAGAAACAGTCTTAGCCTGTTTAGAGTCAACAAACTAAAAGAGCTAGAGCAGAAGAACATATCGCTCTTAGAAAGAATCCAGTCGTTGGAAGCCATATGTACTCAGTTACATGCCGAAAACATAGAATTGCGGAAGAAATGGGAAGATTTCAGTACGCAAGATCAAAATATGAATGTTTCGTTATCTGAAACAAGCGTTAATAATGAAGTAAACATAAATGTAACAAATGCATGCCCAGTCAATGCTCAAAAGGAAATTTATGCCACTGATGAAGAAGAATTGGTGAAAGAAACTGAATGGGTTTTAAAAAAGAGAAAAATAAACAAAAAGCGCAATGAAAGAAACAAACCAAGCAACATGGAAACAGAAGTTTCCACACCTCCAATTGCAGAAGAAACCGAAACTATTAAGGATTCGGAACCTCAACTAAATAAACAACCAATGAGACCTTTACGGCCTCCACCAATTATTGTGAAGCACCCTCAATGCTATCCAGAGCTTTACAACATTCTTAAAAAAGCCATAAACGACAGATTTCTCACAAAAATGATAGATGATAATTTTCAGAAAGTAACTACTTTCGAACCAAATGACTATAGGGAAGTAACTAAAGCCCTTAACGCTGCAAAAATAGAATGGCACTCTTATGAAAATAAGCAAGAAAGACCAATTCGAGTTGTTGCTAAAAATATTCATCACACATGCGATCCACAGAGTATTATCCTTGACTTGAAAGAACAAGGTTTTAAGATACTAAGCGCGTTTAACAAGACTCATTACTTTACGAAAAAACCTTTAAATTTATTCATCCTAACTTTCGACTCTACGGAAGATATCAAAAAAATTTATGGCATTAAGAATATATTGAAAGGCAGTGTTAAGATAGAGGAAATGAAACTCCCCAAACACATTCCGCAATGTAAAAATTGCCAAGGCTACAATCACACAAAAAATTATTGCTCCAAGCAAGCGAGATGTGCTAAATGTGCAGGAAAGCACGAAACTAAAACGTGCGAGAAGCCATCAGTATTTCTGCCGAAATGTTGTAACTGTGGGGAACAACACCCGGCCAGTTACAGAGGATGTATTGTTGCAAAAGAACTGCAAAAATTACGAGATAAGAAATTAAAACAATCTAGAGAAACCATTACAAATATTCCAACTAAAACACCCAAATCTTTTACGGAGCATGCGCCAACAGCCCAATATAAGACAAAGAAAGACTTCATCCCCCCTAGTAAAGTAGGTCATAAATATTCAGAGGTGACAAAACATAACACCATACCAGAAAATATTATGAACATTCAACATGAAAATCCTCTTACAAAAATGCTATCGAAACTGGAAGCGATCGAATCCTTCAACAAGGTCCTAGATGCTCGCTTGAGCGCGCTAGAAGAGAGTTTTTTCTGTACTCTAAATGATTAATACACCTCTAAGAATTATGCAGTGGAACGCAAATGGTTTGTTCCGACAAAAAGAAGAACTTTGTCTCACCTTAGAAGAAGAGCAAGTGGATATATGTTTGGTAAGCGAAACTCACCTTGTCAGACACTCATTTATAAACTTTAAGAATTTTGATATGTATCACACTATTCATCCCAGCAATAATGCTCACGGAGGTAGTGCAATCATCATAAGAAAATCTCTAAATCACTGGTTGGAAAATGAAATCAGCTCCGAAGAGTTCCAAGCTACAACAATATCTATAACCTTAAATGGTAATCCACTATCCATTACGTCGGTGTATAGCCCACCTAGACATACAATAAAATCCGAGCAATATATTGAACTTTTCAACTCCCATAAATATAGATTCATTATGGGAGGAGACTTCAATGCAAAAAACACTCAATGGGGATCAAGATTAACCACATCAAAGGGAAAAGAACTGATGAAAGCAATAAAAAGAAGGGGATGTCAAGTCGCCACCACTGGCAAAACTACATATTGGCCAGCGGATCCAAAGAAAACCCCAGATCTTATAGAAACGCAGAATTCGTAAAAAATGGCAGAATTCCCGATCTCCAACCGATAAGAATCTCCTCAATAACATTACCCAACGTTTGAGTAGAGAAATCAAAAAACATAATGAGAAAAATATACGCACTTACCTCACAAATCTAACTTACGATAACAAAACCAACTACTCTCTATGGAAAGCAATGAAGCAAAAGAATAGACCAATTCTCCAGAAAGCGCCTATTTTACAGGATAACGGTGTATGGGCAAAAAGCAATGAAGAAAAGGCGACTACATTTGCAGAACACTTAAGATCTATATTTTCAAATACTATAAGTAACCCAACTGACATCACAGAAGGTCAATTCCTCACTCCAAACATGCAACAAAGCGGACACGATGTTGAATTTGAAAAGATAACGTTAAAAGAAACATTGATGGCAGTGAAAAAACTTGATAACAACAAATCTCCTGGATTCGATTTAATAAATAGCATGGTACTCAAGTACTTACCATATCCTGGAATAGCAAAGCTATATACAATTTTTAATTCGGTCTTAAAATTCAAATACATTCCAAGCTACTGGAAAGTGGCGGAAGTTATTATGATACCAAAACCAGGCAAAAATCCAAACGAAACCAAGTCTTATATACCAATATCTCTGCTCCCAGTTATAGGGAAATTATTCGAAACATTATTTTGCAAGCGTCTAGAAAGAATGGTATCTATAAAACGTATCATCCCAGACCATCAATTCGGCTTTCGTAAAAAACATTCAACCATTGAACAAGTGCATAGGGTCGTGCACGCGATCGAAAACGCATTCGAGACTAAACAAACCTGTTCGGCAGTATTCCTGGACATTTCCCAAGCATTTGACGGAGTGTGGCATTGGGGACTTGTACGAAAGATAAAAAGGCTCTTACCGCCAATTTATGTGGACATCATTTCTTCATATCTCGAAGATAGATTCTTTAGAATTAGATACGAGAATGCATATTCTAATTTATACCCAATAACGTCCGGAGTCCCACAGGGAAGTATTTTGGGTCCGATACTTTATCTTATATACACATACGATATACCGGTTCACGAAAATTGTTTTATTGGAACATTCGCCGACGATACAGTCATAATGGCAACGGGGCGCGATTCTACAGAATCGATAGATAAACTCCAGTCAGCCTTAAACGATGTGCACCAATGGACCATTAAATGGGGCCTAAAACTCAACAGCACTAAATCAATACACGTCGACTTCTCGTTGAAACCTACAATCTACAAGCCACTGTTTATAAACTCGGACCAAGTTCCGTTTGCAAAATCGGCCAAATATCTTGGAATAACCTTAGATACAAAACTCACCTGGAGAGATCATATAAATAACAAGTAAAAAAGTATCAGTCGGCTTTGCCGACAGAGATATACCCTCAGCCTGTGCAAATTGAAACACTTTTTTACAAAAAACTTATGTATTTAGGGGGTTTCAAAATGTTGGTCGTATGAACCGACAAAAATTTTGATTAGGACTATTAGGATTAAAGTTCAAACATTTTGCGGAAAAGGTACTTAAAGGAATGGACCGACATAGACCATGAGGGTACCATAGGAGGATTTTACACCCTTCGGGCTGTTTTCTCAAGAAGTATGGACTTGCCCCTGAAACAACTTTTACCATCGTAATTGAGGCAGCGAATGTAAGTTGCCTCAACAAAAATCAAAGTTATTCAATAGCAGGTCTTAAAGTGAACATATCCAACATTTTGTGTGGGAGGTACGGGATGGAGTGGACAAATATAGTCCATATTCGAAGCTGATCTATATCTGGTAGATATTATGAGAATGTGTAAAGTATGGACCAAATCGGTCACTCCCATCAAGATTTATCATGCGGACAATTTTTCCGAATATTTTTGAACTTTTGTGGGGTAGGTATCTGAAGGAGTGGACCGATATGGCTTATCTACGAACTTAATCTAAGTTTGGAAACAATATTACGAAGGCCAAATTTTGGCCGGAATCGGCATTTCCGTTCGAGAATTATCTTTCGCTTCCACCCATAAACATGGTGTCATAGGGTTTGTTTTTCAACTTTCAGGCTATTTTTTCAGGAAGTATGGATGGCCCAGAGTAAACTTGTACCTTCGTATAGGGGACAGTGAATACAAGATAGTACAACAAAAACCAAGTCGATTCGAGAGCAGGTCCTAAACTGAACTTTTTCCGAAATTTTGTGTGGGATGTACTCGAAGGAGTTTACCGATTGAGTCCATATTGGAACTTCATCTAAGTCTGGTAGAAATTTTATAATGTGCAAAGTATGGACCAAATCGGTTACTCCCTTCAAGAGTTATCGTACGCACAAATTTTCCGAACATTTTCAAACTTTTGTGGGGGAGGTACCGGATGGAGTGGACCGATATAATCCATCTTTGAACTTGAAATAAGTGTGGACAAAATATTACGAACGCCAAATTTTGGATTGAATCGGCAGATCCGTTCGAGAGTTATCTTGCGCTCCAACCACTACACACGGTGTCATAGGGTTTTTTGTAACTTTCAGGCTATTTTCTCAGAAAGTATGGACTTGCCCCTAATGAAACTTACAGCGTCGTATAGAGGACAGCGAATACAACTTGCGTAAACAAAAATCAAAGCGATTCGAGACCAGGTCCTAAACTGAACTTTTCCGAAATTTTGTGTGGGAGGTACCCGAAGGAGTGGACCGATTGAGTCCATATTGGAACCTCATCTAAGTTTGGTAGAAGTTACACGATGTGCAAAGTATGGATCAAATCGGTTATTCCCTGCAAGAGTTATCGTGCGCACAAGTTTTGCGACAATTTTTGAACATTTGTGGGGGAGGTACCTGAAGGAGTGGACCTATATGGCCCATCTTCGAACTTAAATCGAATCTGGACAAAATATTTTGATACCCAAAATTTGAACCGAATCGATTGATCCGTTCGAGAGTTATCGTGCGCACCAGCCAGCCAGACAGACGGACAGACAGACAGACAGACGGACGGACATTGCTAGATCTACTCAAAATTGTCTGAAACGGATATCGTACAAACATACTTGGGGTCTAAAACCATTATTTCGATGAGGCACATTTTTGGTCGTATCAAAGTGTAAATACCCTCTTTAGCCTAAAGGCTGAGGGTATAAAAAGAGAGAGGAACTTAATATGAAGTACCATAATTTAAGCTGGTTAATAGGAAGAAATTCTATTCTACCAACAGATAATAAGTTAATGATCTACAAGCAAGCAATGAAACCAATCTGGATATACGGTATCCAGCTATGGGGATGCTCAAAAGACCAACACATTGAGAAAATACAACGATTTCAAAATAAGGTGCTAAGAAATATTGTCAAAGCACCTTGGTACGTCCGAAACAGTGATTTACACCGAGACCTAAAGATTAATACTGTCAAAGAAGAAATTTGCTTCTACACCAAGAATTATTTCTCACGACTTCATCAACATGTCAACGTTGAAGCAACAAATCTACTTCAAGTACCTAATGTGCCTAGAAGACTCCAACGCAAAAAGCCATTTGATTTGCTGTCACTTCAGAATTGAAATGCCAATATCTTTATTCTTCCATTACACACATTATTCTTAATTTTACAAATTGTTTAAGAATTTTTATCGCTTATTTATCAGAAATAAACTACTAGTTAGTCACTTTTACTTCTGGAGACTAGTCGTAGTATTAGTTAAGCATACATTGTATTATAAATTGCTTAAATAAATAAAAAAAAAACAACTCATTCTATAGAAAGTCATCGATGGCAGGTTTTTCTCGATAAAAATTAACGATAACAACATTTTCTAGAGAAAACATCATCGATAACAACTTTTTCTAGAGAAAAAGTCATCGATAACAACTTCTTCTAAAGAAAAAGTAATCGATTACCACTTTTTCTATAGAAGAAGTCAACGATAACAATGTTTTCTTCAGAAAAAGTCATCGATAACAACTCATTCTGTAGAAAAAGTCATCGATAGCAGGTTTTCCTCGATAAAAAATCGATAACAAAATTTTCTAGAAAAAACATTATCGATAACAACTTTTTCTAGAGAAAAAGTTATCGATAACAACTGTTTCTGTAGAAAATATTATCGATAACAATTGTTACTATAGAGAATGTCAACGATAACAACTTTTTCTATAGAAAAAGTCATCGATAACAAATTATTGTGTAAATAAAATCATTCATGCTATTTGTTCTACGAAAAAAGTCATCGATAAGAACCTTTTCTAAATATCTCTTGGCGCCTTCCCAGCAAACAATCTTTTCGATAACATCATAATGGTTACTTTCTTCCCATTAATTTCCTAATTTCTTCCTTCCAAATGCATTATCTACCACAATAAGTGTTAATCACCCATCCCATCCCTCATGTGGCTTCATTAAATTCCGCAAAGCTTGCTACCGATTTATTGATAAGCGTTATATGAAAACACCCATTAGCTTTCATTTCCATTTCAAGAATCAATTTCGTTTTTCTTTTGTTTACTATTGTGATATTTCGTTTTAGCAAACATTGAGTATTGCCAAATTGCAGCTAGCAGGTAATTTCCGTTTCCGTCTGTAAAAAATCAGCCAAATGAAACCAATTTCCGTAATACACCTCTTCTTGCCGAAAAAAGGAAAGCAATAATCAACGTTTTAATAATAATAAAGTCTACAGATATGAAAATTTATTTTCTCTCTCGCAACTTACCCCGCAACACCACCACTTTCCATGTGATTTGCCAGCGTAACATCATCACTCCAAACATCGAATTGCCATTTTCTCAGTCCCAAAACACCGCACAAAACATTACCGGTATGGATGCCAATACGCATATCGACATTGATGCCAGTTGCTTCACAAACGTGTCTGAAAAAGAAAAGGAAGCGAAGTTTTTTATTTAAAGATATTCTATTCTATGGTTTGTGTATTGATAAGAATGTGCAGCGACAACAAATGTTGTCCGAGAATGTTTGTTCTAAATATGTCATAGATAATAAGTTATCGAAAAAAACTTTTTAAAGTCGTCGATAACAACTTTTCCATTAGCAAAATACATCCATAACAACTTTTCTATATAAAAAGTCATCGATAACAATTTTTCCAAAGGAAAAATACATCGATAACAACTGTTTATATGGAAAAGGTTGTCGATAACAACGTTTCCTGTTGAAAAGGTAATCGATAATAACTTTTTTTTTATAAAAAGTACTTTGATAACAACTTATAGAAAAAGTTATAATAATAATAATAATTGTTCCACAAACATCCTAGAAGGGACAAGGGAGACTTATCGATAAACATTTTTGTTAAAGAAAAAGTCATCTATATGACTTTAAAAATCATTAGAAAAATAATAAAAACAACTTTTTCTTTAGAAAAAGTTATCGATAACAAATTTTCATGTTAAAAAAGTCATCGATAACAACATGTTTTATATATAAAAAGTCGTCGATAACAATTTTCCAAATGAAAGGTACCTCGATAACAACTTGCCATATAGCAGAATTTATCGATAACAAATTTTATTAAAGAAAAAGTCATCGCTAATAACTTTTCCTTTAAGCGTTGTACACACGATCAGTTTTGACTGTCGATTTTTCGGAAATATCGATAAATGTCAAACTACTGACTGACAAAAATGAACGGCCGCACTGGCAAGCAACCGATTATTTGAGCAAAAGTGACAGTCAAAACTGATGGTGTGTACCCCGCTTTAGAAATAGACTTCGATAGTAAATTATCATAGACAAAAAGTTATCGATAACAAGTTTTCTTAAAGCAAAATCATCGATAACAACATATCATATAGAAAAATCATTGGCAACAATTTTTCTAATAGAAAAAGTTGCCGATTACAATTTTTTTTATCACCAGTTGTCGATAACAACTATTTCTATAGAAATAGTTATCGATAATAACAATCATCGATAACATTTTCTATAGAAATAGTTCCCGATAACAACTTTTTCTATAGAAATAGTTGTCGATAACAACTTTTTCTATGGAAACAGTTTTCGATAACAACTTTTTCTATAGAAATAGTTGTCGATAACAACTTTTTCCATGGAAATAGATGCCGATAAAAACTTTTTCTATAGAAATAGTTGTCGGTAACAACTTTTTCTATAGAAATAGTTGTCGGTAACAACTTTTTCTATAGAAATAGTTGTCGGTAACAACTTTTTCTATAGAAATAGTTGTCGGTAACAACTTTTTCTATAGAAATAGTTGTCGGTAACAACTTTTTCTATAGAAATAGTTGTCGATAACAACTTTTTCTATAGAAATAGTTGTCGGTAACAACTTTTTCTATAGAAATAGTTGTCGATAACAACTTTTTCTAAAGAAATAGTTGTCGATAACAACTTTTTCTATAGAAATAGTTGTCGATAACAACTTTTTCTATAGAAATTGTTGTCGATAACAACTTTTTCTATAGAAATAGTTGTCGATAACAACTTTTTCTATAGAAATAGTTGTCGATAACAACTTTTTCTATAGAAATAGTTGTCGATAACAACTTTTTCTATAGAAATAGTTGTCGATAACAACTTTTTCTATAGAAATAGTTGTCGATAACAACTTTTTCTATAGAAATAGTTGTCGATAACAACTTTTTCTATAGAAATAGTTGTCGATAACAACTTTTTCTATAGAAATAGTTGTCGATAACATCTTTTACTATAGAAATGACAACTTTTTTTATAGAAATAGTTGTCGATAACAACTTTTTCTATGGAAATAGTTGCCGATAACTACTTTTTTATAGAAATAGTTGTCGATAATGTGTTTTTCCATGCAAATAGTTGTCATTGGCAATTCTTTCCTTGAAAATAGTTGTCGATAACAACTTTATCTGTGGAAATAATTGTCGATAACAATTTTTTTATAGAAAAAGTTGTCGATAATGTGTTTTTTTATAGAAAAGTTGTCTGTCTCTAGAAACAGTTGTCGATAATAAGTTTTTCGATAGAAATAGTTGTAGATAACAACTTTTTCTATAGAAGTAGTTGTCCATAACAACTTTTTCCATGGAAACAGTCGTAGATAATAACTTTATCCAATGAAACAGTTGTCGATAACAATTTTTCTATAGAAATAGTTGTCGATAACAACTTTTTCCATGGAAATAGTCCTCGATACCAACCTTTTCCATGAAAATTTTTGACGATAAAAACTTTTTCCATGGAAATAGTTGTCGATAAAAATTTTTTCCTTGAAAATAGTTGTCGATGAGAACTTTTTCTATAGAAATAGTTGTCGATAACAACTTTTGCTATAGAAATTGCTGTCGATAACAACTTGTTGATAACAACTTCTTCTATGGAAATAGTTGTCGATGACAACTTTTTCTATAAAAATAGTTGTTGATAACAACTTTTTCTATTGAAACAATTGCCGATAACAAATTTTTCCATGGAAATAGTTGTCGATAACAACATTTTCCTTACCCCCTTCACCCACTTTATTAAAAACCCTTTTACAACCTTTGCCACTCTCTCTTTGGCTTATTGTATAGAGCTCTTCCACCGCCCATTGCGAAAAAGGTCAATCCTAAACAATAAAAAACGATTAATCCTATCCTTTGTAATGAAATATTTCCGGTTCAATAAATCCTCATTTAAAATCAGAATCAGAATATTGATTACATTGTTTGTGGATTTAACTTTACGTTAACATTTCTACAAAATCCAAAGATTAAACAATTTGTTGAATATTTATGCCCATCCCAATTGCCGATGCAGGGCAGGAGGCTGAAGGTCAATTTGTTAAAATTTCAAATAAATTCGCAAAGATTAAGTAAAGTCTTTTATATCCTTTGGGGCCATATCATGTATTTTTCTCATACTTTAGATTGTGTGGTCTTTCTCCCTCTCTCTCCTCCTCTCTTATTATGGCTACATAGATTCTTGTCGTGTTTGTTGTCCAACACCTGGTAAATATTAAAACAAGTGTTTGTCATGTTGTCCTGATGTTGTCCATGGCTTTAATCAAAGTTCCAGCTTGTATCGATGGTTGGAGGGTGGCAGCGGTTGGTTCACAACCACAGTATCCATGTTTTGCTGGTTTTTATTATATCAGCCTACTCTGGAGGAATGTGTATGTAAGCACTTGTGTGTGTTTGTTGATTTGTTTGCACGAGAATTCAATAACAATTTGTTTACATTTCCAAAGTACATCATCACTGTTGGTGTCATCTACATAAATATTGTATTTTGCAAAATGTTTACAATTGTGTGGGAATTTTGTTTAGAAGTAGGTATGTGTGTATTCGTAGCTAAGTATGTGTGGGTTGGCAGACAAAAGAATATAGAATGTTTTAGTTCATAATCTACATACCTGATTGCATCAATCATTTGTAAACCCATATTGCCACAGTTCGATGCATGTTGAGATCTCGAAACGGGCAGGCCAGAGACACAGTAATAACAATCACCCAGAATTTTTATGCGCAGGCAGTGATTTTCCTGGGAAAATATTAGATTCGTATCATTTTACATAAAACAGTTGATTGAAAATAAGATTAGCAACATTTTCCCATGAAAAAGTCATCGCTAACAATTTTTGTATACAAGAAGTTATCGATAATAACTTTTCTATAGAAAAAATCATCAATAAAATTTTTTCTATAGAAAACGTCATCGATATAATTTTTCCATAGAAAATGTAATCGATAACAACTTTTTCTATAGAAAAAAAATTATCGATAACATCTTTTTCTATAGAAAAATTAATCGATAAAATTTTTTCTACAGAAAAATTCATCTATAACGATTTTTCTATAGAAAAATTCATAGATAACAACGTTTTCTATGGAAAGAATCATCGATAACAATTTTTCTATAGCAAAAAGCCATCGATAACATCGATGACATTTTTTTAAAGAAATATTCACAACATCTTTTTATACAAGAAATAACATCGATAACAACTTTTTCAGTAGAAAAAATCATCGATAACAGCTTTTCCTGAAGAAAAGTCGTCGATAACAATTTTTACTAAAGAAATAATCATCGATAACATGTTTTGCTTTAGAAGTAGTAATCGAAAACAACTTATTCTCTAGAAAAAAAATCTATAACAAATTCTTCTATAGAAATGTCGTCGATAACACATTTTTCTGTAAAAAAAAATCATCAGAAACAAATCTTTTCGTAGAAGAAGTCATCGATAGCAACTATTCTTATAGAAAACGTAATCGATAACAAATTTTTATGTAGAATAAGTCACCCATTATACACTGCCGCTCACATGAATAGAACCCCCCTGCAAAATTTTATTCAACCTCCATTTTTTCCGAATTATACAAGATATGAAGTTTTTAGCTTTTACTATAATTTGCTTCATGTGTTTGAAGTAAACTTGGTCATTCATTTGCATTCAAATTCGATTTATATAAGAATTATACAAGAAAAACAAAATAAAGTCAAAAATTGGAGTAAAAAATGTGACTCATTTGAATAGAACCCCAATTTAAAACTTGCGAATACAGAAAGGTTGTATTAGAATATCGATGCATATTCACTCTATATTGAAAACGAAGTACTTTCAGTAATATTCAGTAATAATATATTCCTTCTGACTAAGGATACACCCGTATTTCCTGATTTGGCAAGGATTCTTTAAATAATCAGCCTGTTTTTTTCTGTCAACAAGTTTATTTTTGGAAGCGTACTATCTCCTAGAGTCGTATATTTTACGCATAAGTCATTCCCATACAGTTTAGAGAATATTTACCACTGTAGAATATGATGGGCCCACCAGGATATCCGCATTTCTATTCAAAATTGTATGTTTTGATGACTCGAAGTGTACATAAGTTTAGAAAATCGTGATGAAATTGCCCCTCGGGATATTCAAAATGTTTCTCAATACTGGAAATGCCTGTTTTAGAACTCCTTTATAAGTTGTCGTGAGCATTTAGGGTGAAAGAAATTAACGCCCAAGTCCTTCATAATTAACTATATAACTATTATTTTTGCGTCTATTGAATGGAAAACCATCTTCTAAATTGTTTCTGTTGCGATTAATGTGTTTTTATTGTGCTGGAACGCATTACTAATTATGAAGGACTTGGGTGTCAATTTAGTTCAACCTAAATGCGCACGACAACTTATAAAGGAGTTCTGAAACAGACATATCTACTAGTGAGTAACATTTTTGGATGTCCGGAGTGGAAATTTCATCATGGTTTTATAAACTTTTGTACATTTCGAGTCGTCAAAACTTATATTTTTCAGATGAAATGCGGATATCCTGAAGGGGCCGCCATTTTATACAGTGGCAAATATTCTCTAAACTGTATGGGAATGACTCATGCAAAAATAAACTTGTTGACAGAAAAAAGCAGGATTAGTTAGTCATTACACCTGATTATTTAAAGAATCCTTGCCAGGATATATGGGTGTATCCTTAATCAGGAGGGATATACTTTTACGGAATAGTACTGAAAGTACTTCGTTTTCAATATAGAGTGAATATGCATCGATATTCTAATACAATCTTTTTGTATTCGCAAGTTTTAAATGGGGGTTCTATTCAAATGAGCCAAATTTTTTACTCCAATTTTTGACTTTATTTTGTTTTTCTTGCATAATTCTTATACTAATTGGTTTACTTCAAACACATGAAACAAAATATAATAAAAGTTAAAAACTTCATATCTTGTATAATTCGGAAAAAATGGTGGTTGAATAAAATTTTGCAGGGGGGTTCTATTCAAGTGAGCGGCAGTGTAACTTCTTCATCGACAACAACTTTTTCTAGACAAACTTCATCGATAACATTGTTTTCTAAAGAAAAAGTAATCGATAACAATTTTCTTCTTCATCGCTATGAAAAAACATTGATAACAACTTTCTGTATAAAAAAATGATCGACCACAATTTTTCCCAAAGAAAAAGTCATCGATAACAACTTTTTGTAAATAAATAGTTATATACAATACATTACTCTAAAGAAAAGCTCATCGATAACAACTTTTTCTGCAGAATAATTCAACGATAGCAACTTTTTCTGTAGAAAAAGCTATCGATAATAAATTTTTCTATAGAAAAATCATCGATAACAACTTTTACTATAGATAACGTCATCAAAAAAGTAATAGGTAACAACTTTTTGTAAAGAGCAGTACACACTGTCAGTTTTGAATGTCGATATTTCGCAGTTATCGATAACTGTCCAACCGTCCAGCAACCACGAAACATTCTGTGGTTGCATGATGAAAGACAAAAATGAACGGCCACACCAGCAAGCACCAACAAAGCTGTCATTCAAAACTGGCAATGTGTACTCACCTTAAAGAAATACTTATCGATAACAACTTTTTCTATAGGAAAAGTCACCGGTAAGAAAAAATTCTAACAAAAAATTATCGATAACAACTTCTTTCCAGAAATATAAATCTATGACAACTTTTTTTTTTTAACTGTTAGTGATAACAATTTTTGTTATAGAAAAAGTCATCGATAACAACTGTTTCCATAAAAAATCATCGATAACAACTTTTTCTATAGATAACGTCATCAAAAAAGTTATCGGTAACAACTTTTTATAAAGAAATAGTTATCGATAACAAATTTTTCTATAGGAAAAGTCATCGGTAAGAACCAATTCTAAAAACAAATTATAGATAACAACTTTTTTCTAGAAATATAAATCGATGACAACTTTTTCTTTCGAAATTGTCAGTGATAACAAACTTTGCTATGGAAAAAGTCATCGATAACAACTGTTTCTGTACAAAAATCATCGATAAGAACCTTTTTTGTAGAAAAGGTAATCGATAATAACTCATTATATTGGAAAAACCATCGATGAAAATTGTTCTACAGAAAAAGTGATCGATAACAATTTTATTATACAGAAAATGTAATCGATAATAAATTTTCTTATTGAAAAAACCATCGATTAAATTTTTTCTGCGGAAAAAGTCATCGATACCAACTTTTTCTATAGAAAAAGTCATCGATACAACCCATTATATAGGAAAAACAATCGATAAAAATTTTTCTTTAGAAAAGGTGATTGATAACAATTTTTTATACAGAAAATGTAATCGATAATAATATTTTCTATTGACAAAATCATGGAATTTTTCTGCTGGAAAAGTCATCGATAACAACTTTTTCTATAGGAAAAAATCATCGATAGCTACTTTTTCTTTAGAAGGAGTCATCGATAACATCGATAACAACTTTCTCTATAGAGAAAATGATCGACCACAACTTTTGTAAAAAAAATAGTTATCCATAATACATTTTTTTAACGAAAAGCTCATCGATAACAACTTTTTCTGTAGAAAAATTCAACAATAGAAAATGCTATCAATAACAAATTTTTCTATAGAAAAATCATCGATAACAACTATTATAGGAATCATAGGTAAGAAAAAATTCTAACAAAAAATTATCGATAACAACTTCTTTCTAGAAATATAAATCGATGACAGCTTTTACTATGGAAAGAGTAATAGATAATAACTGTTTCTGTAAAAAAATCATCGATGTGAACCTTTTTTGTAGAAAAGGTAATCGATAATAACTCATTATATAGGAAAAACTATCGATGAAAATTGTTCTACAGAAAAAGTGATCGATAACAATTTTATTATACAGAAAATGTTATCGATAATAAATTTTCTTATTGAAAAAACCATCGATTAAATTTTTTCTGCGGAAAAAGTCATCGATACCAACTTTTTCTATAGAAAAAGTCATCGATACAACCCATTATATAGGAAAAGCAATCGATAAAAATTATTCTTTAGAAAAGGTGATTGATAACAATTTTTTATACAGAAAATGTAACTTTTTCTATAGGAAAAAATCATCGATAGCTACTTTTTCTTTAGAAGGAGTCATCGATAACATCGATAACAACTTCCTCTATAGAGAAAATGATCGACCATAACTTTTGTAAAAAAATAGTTATCCATAATACATTTTTTAACGAAAAGCTCATCGATAACAACTTTTTCTGTAGAAAAATTCAACAATAGAAAATGCTATCAATAACAAATTTTTCTATAGAAAAATCATCGATAACAACTTTTATAGGAATCATAGGTAAGAAATAATTCTAACAAAAAATTATCGATAACAACTTCTTTCTAGAAATATAAATCGATGACAACTTTTTCTTTTGAAATTGTCAGTGATAACAACTTTTACTATGGAAAGAGTAATCGATAATAACTGTTTCTATAAAAAAAATCATCGATGTGAACCTTTTTTGTAGAAAAGGTAATCGATACAGAAAATGTGATCGATAACAATATTTTATACAGAAAATGTAATCGATAATAAATTTTCTTATTTTTTAAATTTTTTTTAAATTTTTTCTGCGGAAAAAGTCATCGATACCAACTTTTTCTATAGAAAAAATCATCGATAACAACTTTTTCTGTTATCGATGAGGAAATCGATAACAACCCATTATATAGGAAAAGCAATCGATAAAAATTATTCTTTAGAAAAGGTGATTGATTTTTATACAGAAAATGTAATCGACAATAATATTTTCTACTGATAAAATCATCGAATTGTTCTTCATTGATAACAATTTTTTCTATAGGAAAAATCATCGAAAGCAACTTTCTCTTTAGAAGGAGTCATCGATAATAACTTTTTCTATGAAAATAATCAACGATAACAACATTTTCTGTAGAAAAGTTAACCGATAACAATTTATTACATAGAAAAAGGCATCGATAACAAATGATTCTATTAAAAAAAATAATCGATAACGAATTTTTCTTCAGAAAAAACATCGATAACAAAATTTTCTATAAAAATAGTCAACGATAAGATTTTTAGTTTTATAGGAAAAGCCATCGATAACAACTTTTGCTATAGAAAAAGTCATTGACAATAACTTTTGCTGTAGAAAAAGTCACCGATAACAACTTTTGGTGTAGAAAAAGTAATCGATAATAATCGATAAAAAATTATAAAGAAAAGTAATCGATAACAAAATTTTCTATACAAAAAGTCATCAATAACAACTTTTTCTAAAAAAAGTAAACGATAAGTAATTGATAACAACTTTTTCTATACAAAAATTCATCGATAATAATTTTTTCTATAAAAATGTCACTGATAGCATATTTTTCTAAAGAAATAATCTTCAATAAAAATGTTTCTGTAGAAAAAGTCATCGATAACAATTTCTTCTGTACATAAAGTGATCGATAACATCTTTTTATACTGAAAAAGTAATCGATAAAAAGCTTTTATACATAGAAATAATCGACAACAATTTTTTTTATCGATAAACACTTTTTCTTAAGATATAGTAATCGGTAACATTTTTCCTGTAGAAAAAGTCATTGATAACAACTTTTTCTGTAGAAAAGGTAATGAAAAATAACGATAATAATCTTTCATACAGGAAAAAATGCCTCGATTACATTTTTTCTATACAAAAAGTCATCGATAACAATTATGCTATAGAAAAACATTATTACTCACCTGTGCAATTTGATCGAAACGCCCGAACAGATCATTCAAAGTCTTTACCAAATCACTGGCAGTCAGTTATTCCGATAATGGTGTGAAATTGACAATATCCGCATATAAAATCGAACATGCAGCTCATGGAAACGGGTGGCCTCTGAGTTGCTTTGACCACCAGCCCTCTGGCAAGCATCGGCCATTTTCAGCAGAATGCTGCGTTTAACCTAAAAACAAGCGAAACGAACAACAACACACAATATTAATCCACAAATATTTGTTGTAATATTATTGCAATTGTTCAAATTTAGCATATGTGTTAGTTGTGTAGCTTTGTTTGGTTTTTTTTTTTTTTTTTTGTTATGATATCGCCAAAACCAAAAATACTAACCTCTGCGGCAATATATGCTGGTATTACGCTTAGCAGCAGCTGTTCCTGCTGTTCACGTTCACATTCCAGTTTGACACGTTGTTCGATGACCGTCCGTGTGCCATCGACAGTGCGTGTGTGGGCAGCATCTGACATAATGCGATAGTAGAGACCGGAAACGGATGCACTGGCCAGCATTACAATTTCACCAAATAACTGCAAAAAAATAATAATAAACACAAACAACAAAGTATGAACACAATTAAATGAAATATTTTCGGATAAGTGGGAATTGTTTTAAACAACAGAACAACAACATACCATCCAACAACATTATTAAAGTTAACATTTTGTGGTAACTAGGATTAAAAGAGATTTAAAGTATTTTTAATTATTGTTGGTGATTTTTTGTATAAAAATAGTTTTTATCAATTCTGTAGAAAAAATAAACGTCGATAAATTTTTCAATGAAAAAGTTTTAATCTATGACTTTTTTAATGATAACGTAGTTATCGATTAATTTTTCTATAGTTATCGATGTCTTTTTCTATAGAAATAGTTGTTATCGATAATTTTTGCAATAGAAATAGTTGTTATCGATAATTTTTGAAATAGAAATATTTGTTATCGATTACATTTTTTGTAGAAAAAGTTGTTATCGGCGACATTTTCTTTAGAAAATTTTTTATCGATTACTTCTTCCCTAGAAAAAGTTGTTATCTATTTATATTTTTTTAGAAATAGTTATTATCTAATATTTTTTTCAATTTTTTATCGATAACCATTTCTTAGAAAATGTTGTTATCGATTACTTTTTCTACGAAAAAAGAAAATGTCGTTATCGACGACTTATTCTATGGAAATATTGTTCTTCGTTTTCATGGAAAAAGTTGTTCTTCGTGACATTTCTTATGTCAAAAATTATAATCGATAACTTATTCGTTAAAAAGCCATTATCGAAGACATTTTCTACGGAAAAAGTTATTATCGATGAATTTTTCTATAGAACAGTTTGTTATCGATGGCTTTTCCATAGAAAAGGTTGTTATTAATGACTTTTTCCATAGACAAAAGTTCTTATCGATGACTTTTTTATAGAAGACTTTGTTATCAATTACTTGTCGATAGAACAAATTGACATAGGTGACTATTTCATTAAAAAAATTTGTTACCCATGAATTTTCCACAAGAAATTTTTTTTTCGAAAAAAGAAAAAGTTTCTAACAATGATTTTTTTCCATAAAGAAAGTTGTTATCGATAACTGTTTTGCATAGAAAAAGGTATTGTCGGATTTTCTTTATAGAAAAGATTACATTTACTACAAAAAATTGGTTATCGATCAATTTTTTGCAATTATCGATAACTGTCCAACCGTCCAGCAACCACAAAATATTTTGTGGTTGCATGATGAATGACAAAAATGAACGGCCACACTAGAAAGCAACCGCAAAGCTTATGTTGAAAAAAAGTTGGTGTCAATGACATTTTTTATGGAAAACTTGCAATCGATCACTTTGTCTATTACCTTATCCATGGAAAAATTGTTTCGATGATGTATTCTAAAGAAACAGTTGTTATCGATAACTTTTTTCTACAGAAAAACTTGTTATCGGTGCATTTTACAAACCAGATATTGTTGTCGATATGTTTTTAGTGAGTTTTTCGATAGAAAAAAAATTATTATGACTTAATCAATAAAACAAGTAAACAAGTAAGAAAAGTCTATAGTCGGACGGAGCCGACCATGGGATACCCTATACCACTATCCCTGGACAATCGCTCTCCACGGAACATCTTTTCAATGATTGTGAAAATTTAATTAACAACAAGTAAAAAAGTGTCAGTCGGCTTTGCCGACAGAGGTATACCCTCAGCCAATGAGAATTGAAACTTTCAGCTACGGACAGATAGAATGTATTTAGCGTCTCTTCAGAATTTTGTGGCCCTTTTTCAACATTTGAACTTGCCGACAAAAATGTGGATTAGGAATTAACACAAATGTTGTACTTTTGTGGGGGTGGTACCCTTAGGGAGGACCGATATGGGCCAATTTAGAAGTTAAACTAAATTTTGACAAAATAATAGGAGATCCAAAGTTTGGACCAAATTGGTTGCACCATTCAAGTGATATCGTCCTTACATTTTAGTGATATTTTCTAAATATTTGGGAGAAGTACCGGTATTGCCCCATGAAACTAAGTTTGGATAAAATATGACGAAGACGAAATGTTGTACCAAATCGGTAGAACAGTTCGAAAGCCACATATGATGACATAGGGCTTTTTACACCTTTCGGGATGTTTTCCCAAGAAATATGGACCTGCTCCTGAAAAAACTTTTACCGTCGTAATGGAGGTAGCGAATACAAATCGCTTCAACAAAAATCAAAGTGATTCGAGAGCAGGTCTTAAAGTGAACTTTTCCGAAATTTTGTGTGGGAGGTACTCGAAGGAGTAAACCGATTGAGTCCATATTTAAACTTCATCTAAGTCTGGTAGAACTTTCACGATGTACAAAGTGTGGGTCAAATCGGTTACTCCCTTCAAGCGTTATCGTACGCACAAATTTTCCGAACATTTTCGAACTTTTGTGGGGGAGGTACCGGAAGGAGTGGACCGATACAACCCATCTTCGAACTTAAACTAAGTTTGGGCAAAATATTAATAATAATTGTTCCACAAACATCCCATACGAGACAAGGGAGACTTCTCTCATATAAATGAGTGCACCCCGATTCATATTAGCTCAATGATATGGGACCTACTGTTTATCGCCGAGTCCGAACGGCGTGCCTTACGACACCACTTTATAGAGAAGTTTTACAAGGCTGAAATACTCAGGAAATGTCGCCATCATTACTGAGGGGTATTTTGCCACCGTTGAAAAGTTTGATGTTGCCTGGCCGGGGAATCGAACCCACGACCTTCTGCGTGCAAGGCGGGTGTGCATACCATTGCACCACGGTGGCACCCGGGCAAAATATTACGAAAGCGAAATTTTGAACCAAATCGGTTGCTCCGTTTGAGAGTTATCGTGCGCTCCAGCCAGCCAGACAGACAGACAGAGAGACGGACGGACATTGCTCAATCGACTCCAAATTGTCTGAAACACATTTCGTCCAAACATACTTAGGGTCTAAAACCATTATTTCGATGAGGCACATTTTGCGCGTATGAAAGTGTATATACCCTCGTTAGCATCAATGCTGAGGGTATAAATATCAGAGATGTAATGTATAATACTTATGACCAAAAAGTTATCTAGCATGACAAAGACATTTTTGTAGCAGGAAAGGAAAATTTAGTTCACGTAAAATGTAACCAAACCCACTTATGTAGTACTACTACTTCCGTTGTTTAACCGCTACGTTATTGAATTTTTTACCGATTTCACACAAAAGTTTCAGTCCATTTAACCCGCTAAGTATTATCTGATCTTCACGTTGGTTTGTACGCTTCTTCTTCGTCATATCCTCAAACTTTGTTTAAAATTTTGCGGGTTATTATTTTGACCTACAGAGCCGCTACAACATTGGTTAAAATTTAGTTTTTGGTCCATTGCATCCCCTGAACATTTCACTATCATCACCAAAAACTAATCATTTCTATTCGGGCCCGAACCCAACCTCCTTAAAAACTTCGTTACAATCGGTCCATAATTGCGCCCTTAAGCTTGTTTACAGTTTTAATGGACGGACACACATCGCTAAATCGCTTTATCTCGTCGAGATATGAATTTCGAAATAAGGGGTCTAGGACGAATATTTCGTGGTGTTACATAAACTTTTGGAGAGACAATAAGTAGCATAGGATAAAAATGTGGTTCTCTACACAGAACCCACTATATATTAGGCAGTAGGACCGTTATCTACCAAACACTTTATTGCAATTTACATCAGAGGAAAGGTCAGTAGTTTTTTTCCATATGTAGGCTACTTTGCGAAATATATATGTCCTCAAGGAATTAAAATATCGACCAAAAATAAAATTTTTATTTTTTTCATACAAAAGTAATGGTCCATTTCACACGCTAAAGAATATCAGATCGTCATTCAAAATTGTACGCATCTTTTTCGACCTATACTCTTACCCGGTGCAAAATTTCGTGACTATTGATGTATAATTGCGACTTCTAGCGAGTTTATTATTACACTACAAACAAATAACGGAATATATCAGGCTGTAACTCTGTTATCTGATCATGCACACCAACATAATTGGCATCAATTGAAAGGTCAAGCGTTCCACTTTCAAGTATATCTCACTTGTCCGGAATGTCACTTCCAGTAATTAAGATATAAGCTGTATATTAAAAATTTTCACAATTTTCACACAAAAGTTTTGGTCCATTTAACCCTCTAAATATTATCCGATCGCCATTTCAAATTGCAAGCTTCTCCTGTGTGATATACTCTTACCTTATTTAAAATTACGCGTTGATCGGACTATTATTGAGACCTACAGAGCCGCTAGAAAATTGGATAAATATTATGTTTTTGGTCCATTTCACCCGCTAAATATTTCACGATCATCACCAATAAGAATAGGGATCTATTCTGATCTGAACCCGACCTCCATACAAAATTTCGTGACGATCGGTCCATAATTGCGGCCTGGAGCGTGTTTACAATTTATAATGGACAGACGGACGGACGGACGGACGGACGGACGGACGGAGGGACAGACGGACACACATCTCAAAATCGCTTTATCTCGTCGAGATATGAAGATTGGTATACCACATTGGGGGTCTCCGACGAATATTTCGCGGTGTTACATGAATTTTTACCAAAACAAACTTATAATACCCTTTTCCACATTGTGGTATAGGGTATAAAAAGTATCAGTCGGCTTTGCCGACAGAGATATACCCTCAGCCTGTGTATATTGAAAAAAAAATTTCCCAAAATACGTATGTATTTAGGGGGTTTTAAAATTTTTGGATATTTGAACCGACAACAATGTTGATTAGGATTAAAGTTCAAAAGTTTTGCGGAGGAGATACTAAAAGGAATGGATCGACATTGACCGTTATGGAAGTGGTCCAACCACAACATATGGTGCCTTAGGATGTTTTTACACTCTTCAGGCTGTTTGCTCAAGAAGTATGGACTTGCCCCTAAAAAAACTTTTACCATCGTAATTGAGGCAACGAATGCAAGTTGTCTCAACAAAAATCAAAGTGATTCCATAGCAGGTCTTAAAGTGAACTTATCCGAAATTTTGTGTGGGAGGTACGGGATGGAGTGGACAAATATAGTCCATATTTGAACCTGATCTATATCTGGTACATGTATTAGGATGTGTAAAGTATAGACCAATTTGGCAACTACCTTCAAGAGTTCCCGTACGAACAATTTTTCCGAACATTTTTGAACTGTTGTGGGGGAGGTACCTGAAAGAGTGGACCGATATGGCTTATCTTCAAACTTAAACTATGGTTGGACAAAATATTACTAAGGCCAAATTTTGGACCGAATCGGCAGTTCCGTTCGAGAGTTATCTTGCGCTTCAACCACCTCACACGGTGTCATAGGTTTTTTTTGCAACTTTCAGGCTATTCTCTCGGGAAGTATGGTTTTGCCCCTGCTGAAACTTGTACCGTCGTATGGAGGGCAGTGAATACAAGCTGCTAAAACAAAAATCAAAGCGATTCGAGAGCTGGCCTTAAACTGAACTTTTCCGAAATTTTGTGTGGGAGGTACCCCAAGGAGTGGACCGATTGAGTCCATATTGAAACCTTATCTAAGTCTGGTACACGCTCCACGATGGGCAAAGTATAGACCAAATCGGTTACTCCCTTCAAGAGTAATCGTGCGCACAAATTTTCCGAACATTTTCGAACTTTTGTGGGGGAGGTACCGGAAGGAGTGGACCGATATAGCCCATCTTCGAACTTAAACTAAGTTTGGGTAAAATATTACGAAAGCCAAAATTTGAACCGAATCGGTTTATCCGTTCAAGAGTTATCGTGCGCTCCAACCAGCCAGACAGACAGACAGACGGACGGACATTGCTCAATCGACTCCAAATTGTCTGAAACACATTTTGTCCAAACATACTTGGGGTCTAAAACCATTATTTCGATGAGGCACATTTTGCCTGTATGAAAGTGTATATGAGGAAAAGTCAAAATTTTTTAGTTTCCATGAAGCCAAGGTTTGCACTATTATAATACGCGAACTATTGTAGTTTACCAGTAACTATGACTATTGCTGGATTATTTTAGATGTTTTTGTACAAAGCTCAAAAATTTAGCAAAAAAATTTAATTTACGTGGTAGTTACGACCGCGTAAAGGAAAAAACATAGGTAAAAAACGTCGAAGCTAAACAGGTTTTTTACATTGCTATTCGATTTCTGATTAAACCATTCAAATGACGGACATCTGTCCAAAGTAAAAGTAGGAGAATACAAAATGAAGATTACACTTCTAATGTATCACTTTCCAAAATTTCCACTGCATCCACCTTTTATGGATGCTGACATTTTGAAGCCGGATTTCAGGTGTTTTTTGTATTTTTTATGTAACTAGGACGCGCATTCGGATATTTCGAAAAACCAATTATAGGATTAAAGAACTCGCGATTTCGCATAATCTGATATGTATATTGAGTATGTAGCCCACACAGCAGCAGAGTAATCTACTGCCAAAGGCCAAAATTTAGTGTGATATTTTTTCTAAAAAACCTATTTTTTGGGTACAGTATTTACAATATCGTTTTGAGTGTGCTGGTACCCCGCGATATTTTAGTTTTTCGACGATCCGGATCATATGAATCACAGATCATAAAAATCCATCTACTAGAACGGCGGAAATGGCTACTGCAAAAATTGAAAAATTTGCGAAAAATGTTTTTCTAAATATCGCTGACTAATTCGCGTTTTATGTGGATCGTTTCCATTTCAATGAAGAAAGTGAGTCATCACTCGCGTTTGTGCGAAAACAGCGGTTTGAAAAATTTAGTGGCGTGGGAGCTGTATCCGATTTATCCAAAAAATACTGTGTGATGATACATCCACGGTTCTTGATGGATTTTATTGAAATATGTTTAGATCGATGTATTTTTTCACGGTTGATAGTGAAATCGGATGCGCATAAAAAGTGTATGCACTTTGTGCAAAATAAAAGCGTTATACAGTTTGTTGCACACTAAACTGCATACGATGCTACATCTTAGCGTCCAAAGTAAATCCTGGCAAATGTGTACAAATTAAAAGAGAAGAATTCGCTGTATTGGTAAACCGCATGCGCATCAAGTGATTTTGAGGATTTCGCGCTTTACACGCATTTCAAAATGAACATTACCCGATACAATTTTATTTCAAGATTATACCCCATTTAAAGGAACCCAACATTTATTTGAAAGATATCCATATCTTCTGCTAGATGTTATCGTGTTTTCGAGAAGTGATTAGAATAAAAAATATGATTTATTGCGTGAAATTTAACTAAAATAGAAGAAAAACTCCGACGTATTTTTCTTACATTTTGTTCAACTAACTCACAAAATAAATTTTAATAAATATTTTCTCTTACAAAAATTTTATAAATTTCCTCAATATATTTTTTTTGTTTTCGCTATAATATGAAAACCACTAAACGAATTTGTATAGTTTTGGTTTCATTTGAATCTTCGCGATGTGTAGATTACGTACATATTTTTTATATATTTTTCAGATGCATAAACAGCTTGAATTTTATTAGAACAAGTTGCAAACCACCAATTGTTTGGAATTTTTTCCTAATTTCCGCGAAAATACACAACTTTTTCACTAATGTTATGGGACCTCAGTAAACATATAGTATGTAGGGAGCCCCTAATTAAGAGAGTTTCTCAATATAATGATTACAGTCTTTTAAAGATTTTTTTCTTTTTATCAGAATTGAAACCGCCATAACTTTTGCGCGCAACAACCAAAATTAGTATCACGAACAGATTTAAGAATGGCATTTTTTTCCCAATCTATGTACCAAAAATCTTTCATGTAGCTTAAAAAAAATTTTTTTATTTTTTTTTTATGGAAAACTAAAAAATTTTGTCTTTTCTTCATATACCCTTCATAGCCTAAAGGCTGAGGGTATAAAAACAATTGTTATCGATGTTGTCTTCTATTAAAAGGTTATTATTGATGACTTTGTCTATGGGAACAATTGTTGTTGATTACCTTTTCCATGGTATAATTTGTTATCGATGCAGGGAATACATCCTTGGAAACAGATGATATGCCGTAGCAAATACATGCTCTGTTCCAATACCTGCAAGAAGCTACTACTTTTTACTACGATAACATTTTTTCTTTTATGTTATCGAAAAAATTAGTAAAAATTAGTAGGTTCTTGCAATACTGGAACAGACCAACTGTTGTCGATGCGGTTTTGATGGCAGAGAACAGATTATATTCGATAACTTTTTCCAATTGAAAAAAGAAAACATTTTATCGACGACTTTTTTCATTGAAAAGTGATTAGCGGGGACTTTTTCTATAGAAACGATAGCATTCGACGCCGTTTTTGTACAATAAGTTGTTATCGGTGACTTTGTTCTATAGAAGAGTGACTTTATCCATAAAAAAGTTGTTATCTATGACTTCTCCTATAAAAAATGTTGTTATCGATGATTTCTCCTATGGAAAAATGTGTTATCGGTAACTTTTTGTAAAGAAGAAATATTATCTATGACGTATTTCTATAGCAAAAGTTGTTATCGATTCATTTTTCTATAGAAAAATATTATCGATGACTTTTTATAAAGAAAAATAGTTAATTTTTCTATAGAAAAAGTTGTTATCAATGGGGGTTTCTATAGAAAAAGTAGTTATCGATGTGTCTTTCTGTAGGAAAAGTTGTCATCAATGAGTTTTTCTACACAAAAATTGTTAAAGTGCAGTACACATTGTCAGTTTTGAATGTCGATATTTCGCAGTTATCGATAACTGTCCTACCGCAACATTTTGTGGTTGCATGATGTATGACAAAAATGAACGGCCACACTAGGAAGCACCAACAAAGCTGTCATTCAAAACTGGCAATGTGTACTCAGCTTAACGATTACTTTTTTATTATCGATAAGTTTTCCTATAGAAAATAATATAACAATATCGATGACTTTTTCTACAGAAAAAATTGTATTCGTTGACTCTTTTTTAAAGAAAAAGTGTTATCGATGACATTTTATACAGAAAAATTATTTATAGATGTGTATTTCTATAAAAAAGTTGTTATCGATGTCTTTTCCTATAGAAAGTGTTGGTATTGATAACTTTTTATAAAGAAAAATTTTATTTTCTACAGAAAAATATTTATCGATGACTTTTTCTATAGAAAAAGTAGTTATCGACAAGTTTTTTTTATAGAAAAAGTGGTTATCTATGACTTTTTATAAAGAAATGTTATCGATGACATTTTATATAGGAAAAGTAGTTATCGAGAGTTTTTCTATAGAAAAAAGTAGTTAGCGATGTGTTTTTCTATCGAAAAAGTTGTTTTCGATGGGTCTTTCTATAGAAACAGTTGTTATCGATGAATCTTTCTATAGAAAAATATGTTATTGATGACTTTTCCTATATAAAAAGTTGTTATCTATGACTTATCCTACAGAAAATTTGTCATATATATATTCTCCTATAGAACAATTGTTATCGATAACTTTAAAAAAATGTTATCGATTACTTTTTCTATGTTATCGATTACTTATAAAAATAGTTGTTATAGATGATTTTTTATAGAATAAGTTGTTATCGATTAGTTTTTGTCTATCACTTATCTAACGAAAAAAAGTTGTTATCGATGACGTTTTTTATAGAAAAAGTTGTTATCGATGACTTTTTGTACAGAACAACTAGTTAAAGGTGATTTTTTCTACCGAAAAAGTAATTAAAGATGACTTTTTCTACAGAAAAATGTAGCTAAAGATGGCTTTTTCT
This sequence comes from Musca autumnalis, assembly GCF_047663935.1. NCBI lineage: Eukaryota > Metazoa > Arthropoda > Insecta > Diptera > Muscidae > Musca > Musca autumnalis. The sequence continues at coordinate 217,329,633 of NW_027411977.1, read as the reverse complement.
ATAGAAAAAGGAGTTAATGATAAGTTTTTCTTTAGAAAAAGTTGTTGACGTTGTATTTTTTTACAGAATCAATTGTTATCGATGACTTTTTCTATAGAAAAGTAGTTATCGATGACTTCTTCTTTAAAAAGTATGTTATCGATGTTATTTTCTATGGAAAATTTTTTATCGATGGGTTAGAATATAGAAAAAGTTCTTATCGATGGCTTTTTCTACAGAGAAAATTGTTATCGATGACTTTTTCTACTGAAAAAATTGTTATCGATGACTTTTTCTACAGAAAAAAATCTGTCCATAGAAAATGTTATCGATAACATGCTTTCTACAGGAAAAGTCATCGACAACAACTATTTCTATAGAAAAAGACATCGATAACAACTTTTTCTATAGAAAAAGTCATCGATAACAATTTTCTCTGTAGAAAAAGCCATCAATAAGAACTATTTTTATAGAAAAAATCATCTATACAAATTTTTTCTGTAGAAAAAGTCACCGATAAGAACTTTTTCTATAGACTGACACATCGATAAAAAATGTTCCTTAGAAAATGTCACCGATAACATACTTTCTATAGAAGAAGTCATCGATAGCATGTATAAAAAGTCATCGATAACAACTTTTTCCATTGAAAACGTCATTGAAAACAACAATTTTTTTCGTTAGATAAGTGATCGACAAAAACATTTTCTATGGAAAAACTCATCGATAACAAATTGTTCTATGAAACAAATCTAGAAAAGGTCATCGATAACAATTATTTCTGTAGAATAAGTCAAGGTCAACAACTTTTTCTATTATAAGACTCATTGATAACAACTATTTCTGTAGAAAAACTTATCGATAACTGCTTTTTCTATAGAAAAAGTCAACGATAACAATTTTTTCTGTAGAGAAGGCCATCGATAATAACATTTCCATAGAAAACGTCGTCGATAACAACTTTTTTTTGTTAGATAAGTGATCGACAAAAACTTTTTCTATGGAAAAAGTCATCGATAACAAATTGTTCTATGAAAAAAAATCTAGAATAAGTCATCGATAACAATTATTTCTGTAGAAAAAGTGAACGTCAAAAACTATTTCTATTGATAGACAGAACTTAACGATATAGAAAAACTTAACGATAACAACTTTTTCTATAGAAAAACTTAACGATTACTATTTTTTTCTATAGAAAAAGTCAACGATAACAATTTTTTCTGTCATCGACGACAATTTTTTCTGTAGAAGGAGTCACCGATAACAACTTTTTCCATAAAAACGTCATTTATAACAATTTTTTTTCGTTAGATAAGTGCTGGACAAAAACTTTTTCTATGGAAAAAGTATTCGATAACAATTTATCTGTACAAAAAAAAACATCGGTAACAACTATTTCTATAGCACAAGTAATTGAAACAAATGTTTCTATAGAAAAAGTAATCGATAACATTTTTTTTATAAAAATTTATCGATAAAAATTTTTCTATAGGAGAAGTTATCTATAACAAATTTTCTGTAGGATAAATCATAGATAACAACTTTTTCTATAGAAAAACACAACTCTAACTACTTTTTTCTATAGAAAAACTCATCGATAACTACTTTTCCTATAAAAATGTCATCGATAACATTTTTTTATAAAAAGTCATCGATAACAACTTTTTCTATAAAAACACATGTCGATAACTACTTTTCCTATAAAAAAAAAACTCATCGATAAAAAATTTTCTGTGGAAAATAACATTTTTGTTATAAAAAGTTATCGATAACAAAACTTTCTATAGGATAAGTCATGAATAACAACTTTTTTCTGTAAGAAAAGACATCGATAACAACTTTTTCTACTGAAAAACAAATCTAAAACTACTTTTTCTATATAAAATGTCATCGATAACACTTTTTCTATAAAAAAAAGAGTCAACGACTACAATTTTTTCTGTAGAAAAAGTCATCGATAACAACATTTTCTATATAAAAACTTATCGACAACAACTTTATCTATAGAAAAACTTATCGATAATAACTTTTTCTATAGAGAAACTTATCGATAACTACCTTTTCTATAGAAAAAGTCATCGATAAAAATTTTACTGTAGAAAAACTCATTGATGGCAACTTTTCCTATAGAAAGATAACAACTTTTTCTATAGAAAAAGTCATCGATAACAAGTTGTTCTATAGAAAAAGTCATCGACAACAACTTTTTCCATAGGAAATAAAGTTATCGATGACTTCTTAATGGAAAAAGTGGATATCGATGACTTGTTTTATAGAAAAAGTTGTTATCGGTGACTTTTCCTATGGAAAAAGTTGTTGTCGATGATTTTTCCATAGAAACAATTGCTATCGATGACTTTTTCTACAGAAAAAGTAGTTATCGATGACTTTTTCTACACAAAAATTTCATCGATGAGTCTTTCTATAGAAAAGTTGGTATCGATGACTTTTCCTATAGAAAAGTTTGGTTTATATGACTTATCCTATATAAAATTTGTTATAGATAACTTTTCCTATTGAAAAAGTTGTTATCGATAACTTAAAAAATTTATCGATGACTTTTTCCATAGAAAAAGTTTTTGTAGATCACTTATCTAAAGAAAAATTGGTATCGATGACTTTTTCTACAATTGTTGTCGACGACTTATTCTACAGAAAAATAGTTATAGATGACTTTTTCTACAAAAAGTTGTTGTCGCTGAACTTTCCTATAGAAAAAGTAGTTATCTATAAGTTTTTCTATAGAATGAAAGTTATCCATAAGTTTTTTATAGAAAGAGGAATTATCGATGAATCTTTAAATAGAAAAAGTTGTTGGCGTTGACTTTTTCTGCAGAAAAAGTAGTTATCTGTGACTTATTCTAAAGAAAAAAAATTATCGATGACTTTTTCTACCGAAAAAGTTGTTATCGAAAATAGAAAAAAGATCTTGATGGGTTTTTGCAAAGAAAAAATTGTTATCGATGAGTCTTCCATAGAAAAGTTTGTTATCGATGGGTTTTCGATAGTAAAATTGATAATCGCTAATTTTTCCTGTAGAAAAGTTATTATATACTGAACATTTCCATTAAAAAACCGATTATAATAAGCTCCTAAAGCCTCTATTTGTTTTAAACGTTTTGAAATTATTCATCTTTCTGCGATATGTTGCTCATTTGCCCTCACATTGATGTTCATGTGTAATTCATGCCTATTTCTCGTTACCTTGGCCTTTACCTTGTTTGCACTTGGAATAGTCACTAAAATCCCACAACAAGTTTAACTACATGGAATTGTTTTACACCCCCACCCTTAACCCTCTCCGTCTCCGCCGCACAATATTTATTCGTGTGGAAAAAACAGAAAAACATGAACATAAATTTAAAACCAGACATTTTGTTGCACACTTAAGTTTTGCAACAAATGTCAGATGACTTGAGGATAAAAACTAAAGGCAATTCCAATTGCCAGACAGGCGTCCATACGGTGAGCAGCCATACACCACAGTGTTCAGGGGATGTTGATGTTGTTTCCGGCATCAAGGACATAGTAGAGCCATTTTGAAAATGTGTTGTGAATTACTATCATGTTTAATAGTTTTTTGTATGTATGTATGTATGCATATCCTTTGAGTGCAGGACAAAAACAACTACAACAAACATATGCTGGCTGCCTTTCAATGACATTTCAGGTTGTTGAAAAATTTATGATTTTTAATGACTTGGTTTTTGAACACAACAAAAAGGTTTTAGCCACAAAAACAACACCATTCAAATTGACATTCATTTGATAAAGTGTCGTCCTTGCTTTCGGCCTGTTGCGTTTTGTGCAAACGTGGCCAAACGAAATAAAATCCATTTAAACTATGCGAAGCTACATATTTTTCTAATTAGCTTAGTAAAAATCCCTCTAAACACACATCCCTCTTCCTTCGCCCCCCTCTCTCCCTCATTGTCATTCATCACTTGACTCTTTTGTCTCTTTTCGACAAAACCCCGATCCAATTAAAATTTTGTTGTGGTTGTTGTTTGAAGTGATGTTGCTGTTGTTGTTGCTGGTTTTTGGTGTTAATATTCATTGGCATCCTTTTTGAATGGATGGGGGTGGGCGGGCAGCTACTTACCACAGGCAAATTTGGCGAATAGTCCGGTGCAATGCACAGGCGATAGACAACATGTATGGCCGTCATAAATAGGGCCAAGACCACAGACACTGGCCACGATATTGGCAGCATTGTATGAATACCCTGGAGGCAAATAAGAAAAAAAAGAATTAAAACGACAAATACAGAAACATAATTAATATGGAAATGCTATGAGATGTTGTTGCTGTTATTACTTTATTGCATTGTTGTAATTTTGCGTGTTTGAGCTGTTGAATGTTATGAGACATTGGGGACTTGTTTAGTTGGCATGCATTTTTGTAACGCATATATACAAAAGTTGTTATCGTGACTTTTTCTTTAGAAGAATTCAATATCGACGACTTTTTCTATAGAAAAAAAGACAATATCGATGATTTTTTTTAGAAAAATTTAATATTTATGACATTTTCTAAAGAAAAATTCACTAACGATGACTTTTTCTATAGAAAAACTCACTTACGATGATTTTTCCTATAGAAAAAAGTCACTAACGATGATTTTTTCTATAGAAAAGCTGACTAACGATGACTTTTTCTGTAGAAAAACTCACTAACGGTGACTATTTATAGAAAAACTCACAAAAGATGACTTTTTCTGTAGAAAAACTCACTAACGATGACTTTTTCTATAGAAATGCACACAAACGATGACTTTTTCTATAGAAAAACTCACCAACGATGACTTTTTCTATAGAAAAACTCATTAACGAGGAATTTTTCTATAGAAAAACTCATTAACGAGGAATTTTTCTATAGAAAAACTTACTAACGATGACTTTTTCTATAGAAAAACTCACTAACGATGAATTTCTCACTAGCGATGATTTTTTCTATAGAAAAAATCACTATCGATGACTTTTTCTATAGAAAAACTCACTAACGAGGAATTTTTCTATAGAAAAACTCACTAACGCTGACTTTTTCTATAGAAAAACTGACTAACGATGACGTTTTCTATAGAAAAACTCACTAACGATGACCTTTTGTATAGAAAAACTCACTAACGATGACTTTTTCTATAGAAAAATTCACTAACGATGACTTTTTCTATAGAAAAATTCACTAACGATGACTTTTTCTATAGAAAAATTCACTAACGATGACTTTTTCTATAGAAAAAATCACTAACGATGACTTTTTCTATAGAACAACTCACTAACGATGACTTTTTCTATAGAAAAACTCACTAAAGATGACTTTTTCTATAGAAAAACTTACTAACGATGGCTTTTTCTATAGAAAAACCCACTAACGATGACTTTTTCTATAGAAAAACTCACTAGCGATGACTGTTTCTATAGAAAAGCTCGTTAACGATGATCTTTTCTATAGAAAAATCCACTAACGTTGACTTTTTCTTTAGAAAAACTCACTAAGTATGACTTTTTCTTTGGAAAAATTCACTAACGACGACTTTTTCTATAGAAAAACTTACTAACTATGAATTTTTCTTTTTAGCTCCGATGACCAACTATGTAACATAATCGATAACTATTTGAAAACATTTTTTTACAACAAACACTTAATTTGTGTATGGGGACAACAACTTCCGCTTATTGCGCTTGCAATGCATTGCATCGGAACAACGTTTGCCAATGATGGCAGACTTCCGTTTCCAATGGCATAATGGTAATGCGTGTCTCCAATATGCAGATATTCAAAAGTCTCGCACACACACATACCACGGTGCTCTTGAAACAATTTTAAATGGAAAGTGCTTACACCTCGGAAATTTTTGCGGATTCTGAAACTACAATGTTTATAGATGAGAACAATCAAAAAACAAAAAAAATCGCCGGAGCGCTTTTTAAATAAATCGCGATTTAAGTTAAAATTTTTAGCGGTTGTTTGGGTTTTCGCGATTTTGCTTAGAAACCACATTTCCTATCAAAATGGGACTAAAACAAATGTTGCAGATATGAAAATTCTCTACAAGATTGACCTTTATGATATTCTCGTCGGTTTTACCGTTTTTTGAGATATGGAAGTTCAAATTGGGACAATTCAAATTCAATTCAATTCTGTATCGCCCCCTTATAAAACAATGTCATGACTGCAAATTCCCAACTTAAACTTATATATCTAAAAAAATGTTACAACTAAGGATAAGTCACTTAAGCCGTCTTGTAGGGAATTTTCACAGCTTTAAGATTTTCTCAGGTCACATGTCGATACGACTTACCGTATTCAAGCAAATTCGCGAAACCCTAACAAAAAAAAACTAAAAATGTAAACTGAGCTTCCTTATCTCAAAAATGGTACAAGCTGGGAACAAATGATAAACGTCAATCCCCTAGAGAATTTTGACAGCTACAACATTTTCTTTAGCTCCATTTCGATTGGACTTGCGGTTTTCAAGCAAAATCGTAAAAACCTAAAAAACACCTAAAAATGTGAATTTTGACCGCGATTTATTTAAAAATCCCTACAGCGATTTTTTCTTGTTTTTGGATTTTTCTCATCTATGAACACTGCTGATTCAGAATTCACAAAAACTTTCCCTGTGTAAGCGGTTTTCATCAAAAGTTAGTTAAGGCGCACCCTACATGACATTGTTTTATAAGGGGGCGATACAGTCAGTGCATTGTCCCAAGTTGAACTTCTATATCTCAAAAATGGTAAAAACTACGAAAATACCATAAAGGTCGATCTTGTAGAGAATTTTCATAGCTACAATATTTGTTTTAGTCCCATTTTGAAAGGAAATGCGGTTTCTAAGCAAAATCGCGAAAACCTAAAGAACCCCTAAAAATGTCAACTTAAATCGCGATTTATTTAAAAAGCGCTCCGGCGATTTTTTTTGTTTTTTGATTGTTTTCATCTATGAACATGGTAGTTTCAGAATCCGCAAAAACTTCCGAGGTGTAAGCACCTTCCATTTAAAATTGTTTCAAGAGCACCGTGATACACAATGAAACTCTTTGAGTACAGTTTTCGATTAATTACAGCCAGACTCAATATCCTTATAAAACTTACCAGGAATACAGCAAATAACGGTAATGGCGCCAATTCTTCACCCGTAATTGCGGCTATCGTTCCCAACGAGAATGTGGTCACAATGGCAAAAGCCAATGCGGCGGCGGGTGAACTTAAAACGGCTGGGAATTGCAGAGCGGTTAATATGCTGGCCGATATTAGAGCTGCCAAGGCCAGCAGCAAGGTGTGCAACAATTCCTGAAATTATTCAAAAACAAGTAAAAAAGTATCAGTCGGCTTTGCCGACAGAGATATACCCTCAGCCTGTGCAAGTTGAAACACTTTTTTTCACAAAAAACTTATGTATTCAAAATTTTGGTCGTATGAACCGACACAAGTGTTGATTAGGATTAAAGTTCAAAAGTTTTGCGGAAAAGGTACTTAAAGGAATGGACCGACATAGACCATGGGGCTGTCATAGGGGGTTTTACACCCTTCGGGCTGTTTTCTCAAGAAGTATGGACTCGCCCCTGAAACAACTCTTACCATCGTAATTGAGGCAGCGAATGTAAGTTGCTTCAACAAAAATCAAAGTGATTCAATAGCAGGTCTTAAAGTGAACTTATCCAAAATTTTGTGTGGGAGGTACGGGATGGAGTAGAAAAATATAGTCCATATTCGAACCTGATCTACATCTGGTAGATATTATGAGAATGTGTAAAGTATGGACCAAATCGGTCACTCCCATCAAGAGTTATCGTGTGCACAATTTTTCCGATTATTTTTGAACTTTTGTGGGGTAGGTACCTGAAGGAGTGGACCGATATGGCTTATTAACGAACTTAAACTAAGTTTGGAAACAATATTACGAAGGCCAAATTTTGGCCGGAATCGGCATTTCCGTTCGAGAATTATCTTGCGCTTCCACCCATAAACATGGTGTCGTAGGGTTTGTTTTTCAACTTTCAGGCTATTTTTTCAGGAAGTATGGACTTGCCCCTGAGGAAACTTGTACCTTCGTATAGGGGACAGTGAATACAAGATGTATCAACAACAACCAAGGCGATTCGAGGGCAGGTCCTAAACAGAACTTTTCCGAAATTTTGTGTGGGAAGTACTCGAAGGAGTTTACCGATTGAGTCCATATTGAAACCTCATTTAAATCTGGTAGAAATTTCATAATGTGCAAAGTATGGACCAAATCGGTTACTTCTTTTAAGAGTTATCGTACGCACAAATTTTCCGAACATTTTCGAACTTTTGTGGGGCAGGTACCTGAAGGAGTGGACCGATATGGCTTATTAACGAACTTAAACTAAGTTTGGACAAAATATTACGAAAGCCAAATTTAGGACCGAATCGGCAGATCCGTTCGAGAGTTATCATACGCTCCAAGCACTACACATGGTGTCATAGGGCTTTTTGGAACTTTCAGGCTATTTTCTCAGGAAGTATGGACTTGCCCCTAATGAAACTTACAGCGTCGTAAAGAGGACAGCGAATACAACTTGCGTAAACAAAAATCAAAGCGATTCGAGACCAGGTCCTAAACTGAACTTCTCCGAAATTTTGTGTGGGAGGTACCCGAAGGTGTGGACCGATTGAGTCCATATTGGAACCTCATCTAAGTTTGGTAGAAATTACACGATGTGCAAAGTATGGATCAAATCGGTTATTCCCTGCAAGAGTTATCGTGCGCACAAGTTTTGCGACTATTTCGAACATTTGTGGGGGAGGTACCTGAAGGAGTGGACCGATATGGCCCATCTTCGAACTTAAATCAAATCTGGACAAAATATTTCGATACCCAAAATTTGAACCGAATCGATTGATCCGTTCGAGAGTTATCGTGCGCACCAGCCAGCCAGACAGACAGACAGACAGACGGACGGACATTGCTAGATCTACTCAAAATTGTCTGAAACGGATATCGTACAAACATACTTGGGGTCTAAAACCATTATTTCGATGAGGCACATTTTTGGTCGTATCAAAGTGTAAATACCCTCTTTAGCCTAAAGGCTGAGGGTATAAAAAGAGGAAGTAAGTAAAGGTGGTGGCAAAAGAGAGAATGAGGAGGGAGGGTAAGCAGAGTCAGTTTTGCTACCGATGATTTTTCTATAGAAAAAGTTGTTGTCTATAGCCTTTCTATAGAAAGTTTTGATCGATGATATTTTTATCCTTTCTATAGAAAGTGTTGATCGATGATATTTTTATCGATAACAAAGTTCTGATAGAAAAAGTCATCGATAACAATTTTTTCTATAGAAAAAGTCATCGATAACAACTTTTTCTATAGAAAAAGTCATCGTTAACAACTTTTTCAATACAAAAAGTCATCAATAACAACTTTTTCTAAAGAAAAAGTCATCGATAACAACTTTTTGTAAAGAAAAAGCCATCGATAACAAGTTTTTCTATAGAAAAACATCGATAACAAATTTTCTACAGAAAAGGTCACCGATAACAACTTTTTCTATAGAAAATGTCACCGATAAAAACTTTTTCAATAGTAAGAAGTCGTCGAGAAAATTTTTTTTTGTATAGAAAAAGTCATTGATAACAAATTTTTCTATAGAAAAATTCATTGATCAAAAATTTTTGTGTAGAAAAAGATTATCGATAACCACTTTTTTGTAGAAAAATTCGTCGATAACAATTTTGTTGCACAGAAATGTCATTGATAACAATTTCTTCAATAGAAAAAAGTCGTTAGTAGCAATTTTTTCGTAGAAAACGTCATCGAAAAAACTTATTCCGTAGAAGAAGTCATGTCATTATTTTCTAACGATAACCATCATTTTTAAGAAAAAGATCACCGATAACAACTTTTTTATATAGAAAAATTTTTTATAGAATCTTTTTCTATAAAAAATGTCAACGATAACAAATTGTTATATAGAAAAAGTCATCGATAAAAAGGTTTATACGGAAAACTTTATCAGTAACAACTTTTTTACTTTAAAAAAGTCATCGATAACAGAGTTTTTTACGGAATATTTTATCGATAGCAACCTTTCTATAAAAACATTGTCGATAACAACTTTTTCTATGAAAAAGTATTCGATAACAGTAATCAATAACAACTTTTTCTATTGAAGAAGTCATCGATAAAAAGTTTTCTACAGAAAAATTACCGATAACAAATGCTTCTATAGAAAACAATTACAATTTTTGTATGCAAAGAGTCATAAATTTTTTTTTTTATATAAAAAGTATCGATAACAAGTTTTTCTTTGGAAAAAGTCATCGATAACAAGATTTTCTATAGAAAAAGTCATCGACAACAAAATTTTCTATAGAAAAATCATCGATAACACATTTTTCGATAGAAAATGTCATTAATAACAAGCTTTTCTAAAGAAAAAGTCATCGATAACTAAGGTTTTCTTTGAAAAAATCATCGATAATACATTTTTCTATATAGAACGTCATCGATAACAACGTTTTCTATAGAAAAATTCATGGATAACATAGTTTTCTATAGGAATAATCGATAACAATTCTCTCCTATAGAAAAAGTCTTCGGTAATATAGTTTTCTATAGAAAATGTCATCGATAGCAACTTTTTTTTATAGAAGAAGTCCTCGATAACAAATTTTTCTATTGAAAAAGTTATCTATAACCACATTTTCTTTAAAAAAAGCCATCGATAACAGGTTTAATGTAGATAAATTCATCGATAACAACTTTTTCTCTAGTAAAAGTCATCGATAACAACGTTTTCTCTAGAAAAAATTATCGAAACAACTTTCCTATTGAAAAAGTCAACGATAACAACTTTTTCTATAGGAAAAGTCATCAATAGCAAAATTTTCCTTGGAAAAAATCGTCGATATATTTCTTGTTTGGAAAGGTTTGATATCGAAATCATTTTCTTTGCAACCGAAAACATTTCTATTGAATTTGTAATATCGATTACTTTTTTCATAAAAATGATATATTCTATAGAATAACAACCCTTATCGATGATTTGGTATAAAAAAGTTATCAATCACTTTCCCTCGGAAAAATTTTTATTGATGTATTTTTCAGAGAAAAAGTTTTTATACCCTATACCACAATGTGGAAAAGGGTATTATAAGTTTGTTTTGGTAAAAATTCATGTAACACCGCGAAATATTCGTCGGAGACCCCCAATGTGGTATACCAATCATCATATCTCGACGAGATAAAGCGATTTTGAGATGTGTGTCCGTCCGTCCCTCCGTCCGTCTCTCCATTATAAATTGTAAACACGCTCCAGGCCGCAATTATGGACCGATCGTCACGAAATTTTGTATGGAGGTCAGGTTCAGATCAGAATAGATCCCTATTCTATGAAATGGACCAAAAACATAATATTTATCCAATTTTCTAGCGGCTCTGTAGGTCTCAATAATAGTCCGATCAACGCGTAATTTTAAATAAGGTAAGAGTATATCACACAGGAGAAGCTTGCAATTTGAAATGGCGATCGGATAATATTTAGAGGGTTAAATGGACCAAAACTTTTGTGTGAAAATTGTGAAAATTTTTAATATACAGCTTATATCTTAATTACTGGAAGTGACATTCCGGACAAGTGAGATATACTTGAAAGTGGAACGCTTGACCTTTCAATTGATGCCAATTATGTTGGTGTGCATGATCAGATAACAGAGTTACAGCCTGATATATTCCGTTATTTGTTTGTAGTGTAATAATAAACTCGCTAGAAGTCGCAATTATACATCAATAGTCACGAAATTTTGCACCGGGTAAGAGTATAGGTCGAAAAAGATGCGTACAATTTTGAATGACGATCTGATATTCTTTAGCGTGTGAAATGGACCATTACTTTTGTATGAAAAAAATAAAAATTTTATTTTTGGTCGATATTTTAATTCCTTGAGGACATATATATTTCGCAAAGTAGCCTACATATGGAAAAAAACTACTGACCTTTCCTCTGATGTAAATTGCAATAAAGTGTTTGGTAGATAACGGTCCTACTGCCTAATATATAGTGGGTTCTGTGTAGAGAACCACATTTTTATCCTATGCTACTTATTGTCTCTCCAAAAGTTTATGTAACACCACGAAATATTCGTCCTAGACCCCTTATTTCGAAATTCATATCTCGACGAGATAAAGCGATTTAGCGATGTGTGTCCGTCCATTAAAACTGTAAACAAGCTTAAGGGCGCAATTATGGACCGATTGTAACGAAGTTTTTAAGGAGGTTGGGTTCGGGCCCGAATAGAAATGATTAGTTTTTGGTGATGATAGTGAAATGTTCAGGGGATGCAATGGACCAAAAACTAAATTTTAACCAATGTTGTAGCGGCTCTGTAGGTCAAAATAATAACCCGCAAAATTTTAAACAAAGTTTGAGGATATGACGAAGAAGAAGCGTACAAACCAACGTGAAGATCAGATAATACTTAGCGGGTTAAATGGACTGAAACTTTTGTGTGAAATCGGTAAAAAATTCAATAACGTAGCGGTTAAACAACGGAAGTAGTAGTACTACATAAGTGGGTTTGGTTACATTTTACGTGAACTAAATTTTCCTTTCCTGCTACAAAAATGTCTTTGTCATGCTAGATAACTTTTTGGTCATAAGTATTATACATTACATCTCTGATATTTATACCCTCAGCATTGATGCTAACGAGGGTATATACACTTTCATACGCGCAAAATGTGCCTCATCGAAATAATGGTTTTAGACCCTAAGTATGTTTGGACGAAATGTGTTTCAGACAATTTGGAGTCGATTGAGCAATGTCCGTCCGTCTCTCTGTCTGTCTGTCTGGCTGGCTGGAGCGCACGATAACTCTCAAACGGAGCAACCGATTTGGTTCAAAATTTCGCTTTCGTAATATTTTGCCCGGGTGCCACCGTGGTGCAATGGTATGCACACCCGCCTTGCACGCAGAAGGTCGTGGGTTCGATTCCCCGGCCAGGCAACATCAAACTTTTCAACGGTGGCAAAATACCCCTCAGTAATGATGGCGACATTTCCTGAGTATTTCAGCCTTGTAAAACTTCTCTATAAAGTGGTGTCGTAAGGCACGCCGTTCGGACTCGGCGATAAACAGTAGGTCCCATATCATTGAGCTAATATGAATCGGGGTGCACTCATTTATATGAGAGAAGTCTCCCTTGTCTCGTATGGGATGTTTGTGGAACAATTATTATTAATATTTTGCCCAAACTTAGTTTAAGTTCGAAGATGGGTTGTATCGGTCCACTCCTTCCGGTACCTCCCCCACAAAAGTTCGAAAATGTTCGGAAAATTTGTGCGTACGATAACGCTTGAAGGGAGTAACCGATTTGACCCACACTTTGTACATCGTGAAAGTTCTACCAGACTTAGATGAAGTTTAAATATGGACTCAATCGGTTTACTCCTTCGAGTACCTCCCACACAAAATTTCGGAAAAGTTCACTTTAAGACCTGCTCTCGAATCACTTTGATTTTTGTTGAAGCGATTTGTATTCGCTACCTCCATTACGACGGTAAAAGTTTTTTCAGGAGCAGGTCCATATTTCTTGGGAAAACATCCCGAAAGGTGTAAAAAGCCCTATGTCATCATATGTGGCTTTCGAACTGTTCTACCGATTTGGTACAACATTTCGTCTTCGTCATATTTTATCCAAACTTAGTTTCATGGGGCAATACCGGTACTTCTCCCAAATATTTAGAAAATATCACTAAAATGTAAGGACGATATCACTTGAATGGTGCAACCAATTTGGTCCAAACTTTGGATCTCCTATTATTTTGTCAAAATTTAGTTTAACTTCTAAATTGGCCCATATCGGTCCTCCCTAAGGGTACCACCCCCACAAAAGTACAACATTTGTGTTAATTCCTAATCCACATTTTTGTCGGCAAGTTCAAATGTTGAAAAAGGGCCACAAAATTCTGAAGAGACGCTAAATACATTCTATCTGTCCGTAGCTGAAAGTTTCAATTCTCATTGGCTGAGGGTATACCTCTGTCGGCAAAGCCGACTGACACTTTTTTACTTGTTGTTAATTAAATTTTCACAATCATTGAAAAGATGTTCCGTGGAGAGCGATTGTCCAGGGATAGTGGTATAGGGTATCCCATGGTCGGCTCCGTCCGACTATAGACTTTTCTTACTTGTTTATCTATGACTTTTTCCATAGAAAAATTTGTTATCGATTACTTATAATATTGAACAATTTGTTATCGATTATTTTACTTACAGGTGTTATCGATTACTTTTTATACAACTTACAGTTGTTATCGATTACTTTTTATATAGAAAAAGTTTTTATTGATCACTTTTTCTATTGACAAATTGTTATTGATGAGTTTTTCTATAGAAAAATTTTGTTTTTCTATGGAAAAAGTTGTTATCGACGATTTTTTTCTACTGAAAAGGTTGTTATTAATGACTTATTCTATTGAAAAGGTTGCAATAGATGACGTCTTCTGTTGAAAAAGTTGATATCGGTGATTTTTTGCTATCGACAAATTTGTAAACGATGATTTATTCTATCGAAAATTTAAAAAAAGTTGTTATCGATTACTTTTTATATTGTGATTACTTTTTCTATTGAAAAAGTTGTTATCAATGTTGTTTTAGAGAAAAATTGGTTACCATTTATTTTGTCTATCGAAAAATATATTCTCTTTCTTTTCTATAGAAAAAATTGTTTTCGATGACTTTTTTTAGTTAGATTTGTTAACGATGACTTTTTCTATCGATGGCTTTTGCCACAGAGAAAGTTGTTCTCGATGACATTCACTATAGAAAAGTTTTTTTTTTCAGTGACATTTTTTATAGAAAATGTTTTTATCGATTACGTTTTCTATAAAAAAGTTGTTATCGATGCTTCTTTCCATAAAAAACGGTTGTTACCGATTCATTTTATATAGATAACATTCTCTGGCGAAGGTTGTTATCGATGATTTTTTTATTGAGAAGTTTGTTATCGATGACTTTTTCTATTGAAAATGTTGCTATTGATGATCGATGATTTTGCTATCGACAAATTTGTAATCGATAATTTGTTCTAAGGGAAAAAGTTATTGTCGATGACTTTTTCTATAGGAAAGCTTCTTATCGATGACTTTTTCGAAAGAAAAATGTGTGACCGATTACTGTTTCTATACAGCAATTTGTTATCGACGCTTTTTCCTGTAGGAAAAATTATTATCGATAATTTGTGATATTGGAAAGTTTTTTATCGGTTACTTTTTCCGTAAAAAGATTTGTTATCGATAATCATTTCTATATAGAAATATGTTATCCATTACTTTTTCTGCAGAAAATGTTGCTATCGATGACTTTTTCGATACAAAAAGTTGAAAAGAAAAAGTTTTTATCGATGACTTTTTTCATAAAAATTTATCGGTGACTTCTTTTATAGAAAAAGTTGTTACCGATGACTTCTTCTATATAAAAATTTGTTATCGATTGCATTTGCATAGAAAAATTTGTTATCGAAGATTTTTTTATAGAAAAGTTATCAATGATTTTTTTTGAAAAAAATTGTTATCTATTACTTTTTCAATTGAAAGAGTTATTGTCGATGTTTTTTTGCGAAGAATTTCTTATCGATGTCTTTTTCTATTGAAAAATTTATTATCGATGAATTTTTCTATAGAAAGGATGTTACCAATAACTTTTTCTATAGAACAATTTATTATCGATGACTTTTTCTATAGAAAAATTTGATGACGATGACTTTTTCTATAGACAAGTTGTTATCCATGGCTTGTTATTTTAAAAAGATTTTTTCGATGACTTTTTCTATGGAAAGCGTTATTATCGAACACTTTGTATAGAACAAGTTGTTATCGATTATGTTTTTTATAGGAACATTTTGTATCGATGGTTTTTCCGTGAAAAATTTTTATCGATGGTTTTTCCACCGAAAAAGTTGTTATCGATGACTTTTTTATGGAAAAAGTTCTTATCATTGATGTTTTCTATCGGAAAATGCCGTTACAGTACTCGGTTGCCATAGAAAAAGTTGTTATCGATGGTTCTTTCTATGGAAAAACATTGTTATCGAATAATGTTTCTAGGGAAAAATTGTTATCGATGACTGTTTCCTTAAAAAAAAATATCGATGACATTTTCTCTAGGAAAAGAAGTTATATATGACTTTCTAATAGAAAATTTTGAGGTTTATTTCAATTCTTGCCTTATAAATACTACCCTCTCTCACCATTTCCCCCTTATTCCGACATTATTTAACGAAATGCATTCAACTCACCTGTTGGTATATCACACCAATTATAATGGAAACCACACATGCCACCAGCGATATCCATAGACCGGAGCGAAATAATGACTTACGCAATCGTTGGCGATAGCGTGTATACAGGTCATCCAAATGAATGTCCTCCGCTGTAATGGAAACAAAAGACAGAGAGACCAAAAGTTAAACAACTAAAAGATTGAATGGTAAAATAAAACAGAAAGGAGCAGGCAAAGTATGATTCCATTATGGCATCCGCTTAATAAAACTTAATGACACTTTTAAGTGTACACAGGCACAGGCCAGGCAAGGCTTTGAAAAACTGGCCAGGAAATGTCGAACCAGACAGAAGAAGGACAATTTTGTTTCGAACTTAATAAAGAGAGAAATAGAAGCCTACAACTTTTGAAAACATTGAAAAGTGTCAAGTGTCGGCCGTTTTCTTTCATTTCATTGTTGTAGAGAAACGAAGGAGGAGGCTCACTAATAGGTTAAATTACAGTAAGGCGCAGTGTAAAAGTTAAGTGGAGTTCTAAGTGCCTTGTTTGTGGAGGATGTGTCTGGAAGACCATGATGAACATGAGCAGCTGTTTCAATGATTAAGTTAATAATTTGTTGTTGTTCTGTTGAAAAGGCGTTGACGGTTAGGATTTCCAGCAGTAGCTAAACGCTAGTAAATTGTTTAAAAATTTCTGTTGGCTGTTATTGAGTTTAGTTTTTAATGATTTTTCCCGTTTTATTGAAGTTTTACTAGGACAAGTTAAGTCTCTTTAATTCACCCATTAATTCGTTGTAGGAGAAAAGTCTGTTAAGACGTCATTTAATATGCTCAAAGAGAATATGTTTCATGTTTTATTAATTTCTTTGTAGAAGTAAAAAAGGTTAAGGATGGGATTCCTTTTTTAGTTCAAGTCAGATTTACGTTACCACCTCTCTCATGGCGCATGATGTTTGTCAGCACGTATACGCAACAGGGTTCACTTAAGAAATTACCTCAATTCAAGGGTAAGTCAAGTGGAAATGTGAGGAAAAGTTGTCACCTATGAATTTTTTTTTAGAAAAAGTTGTCATCGATGACTTTTTCCATAGAAAAAGTTATTGTCGATGACTTTTTCTATAGAAAAACTTACTGTTGATGACTTTTTCTATAGAAAAACTTATTGTCGATGACTTTTTCTATAGAAAAAGTTATGGTCGATGACTTTTTCTGTAGAAAAACTTGTTGTCGATGACTTTTTCTATAGAAAAACTTATTGTCGATGACTTTTTCTATAGAAATGTTATTGTCGATGACTTTCTCTATAGAAAAACTTACTGTTGATGACTTTTTCTATAGAAAAACTTATTGTCGATGACTTTTTCTATAGAAAAACTTACTGTTGATGACTTTTTCTATAGAAAAACTTATTGTCGATGACTTTCTCTATAGAAAAACTTATTGTCGATGACTTTTTCTATAGAAAAAGTTATTGTCGATGACTTTTTCTATAGAAAAAGTTATTGTCGATGACTTTTTCTATAGAAAAACTTACTGTTGATGACTTTTTCTATAGAAAAACTTATTGTCGATGACTTTTTCTATAGAAAAAGTTGTTGTCGATGACTTTTTCTAAAGAAAAAGTTGCTGTCGATGACTTTTTCTATAGAAAAAGTTACTGTCAACGACTTTTTCAATAGAAAAAGTTATTGTCGATGACTTTTTCAATAGAAAAAGTTATTGTCGATGACTTTTTCTATAGAAAAAGTTATTGTCGATGACTTTTTCTATAAAAAAAGTTGTTGTCGATGACTTTTTCTATAGAAAAAGTTGTTGTCGACGACTTTTTCTATAGAAAAAGTTATTGTCGATGACTTTTTCTATAGAAAAAGTTATTGTCGATGACTTTTTCTATAGGAAAAGTTGTTGTCGATGACTTTTTCTATAGGAAAAGTTGTTGTCGATGACTTTTTCTATAGGAAAAGTTGTTGTCGATGACTTTTTCTATAGGAAAAGTTGTTGTCGATGACTTTTTCTATAGGAAAAGTTGTTGTCGATGACTTTTTCTATAGAGAAATTTATTATCGATGAGTTTTTCTGCAGAAAAAGTGGTTGTCGATGACTTTTTCTATAGAAAAAGTTGTTATCGATGAGATTTTCTTCAGAAAAAGTGGTTGTCGATGACTTTTTCTATAGGAAAAGTTATTGTCGATGACAACTTTTTCTATAGAAAAAGATGTTGTCGATGACAACTTTTTCTATAGAAAAAGTTGTTGTCGATGACTTTTTCTATAGGAAAAGTTGTTGTCGATGACAACTTTTTCTATAGAAAAAGTTGTTGTCGATGACTTTTTCTATAGGAAAAGTTGCTGTCGATGACTTTTTCTATAGGAAAAGTTGTTGTCGATGACTTTTTCTATAGAAAAAGTTGTTATCGATGAGATTTTCTTCAGAAAAAGTGGTTGTCGATGACTTTTTCTATAGAAAAATTTATTGTCGATGACAACTTTTTCTATAGAAAAAGTTGTTGTCGATTACTTTTTCTAGTTGTTGTCGATGACATTTTCTATAAAAAAAGTTATTGTCGATGACATTTTCTATAAAAAAAGTTATTGTCGATGACTTTTTCTATAGAAAAAGTTACTGTCGATGACTTTTTCTATAGAAAAAGTTACTGTCGATGACTTTTTCTATAGAAAAAGTTACTGTAGATGACTTTTTCTATAGAAAAAGTTACTGTCGACGACTTTTTCTTTAGAAAAAGATAATGTCGACGACTTTTTCTTTAGAAAAAGATAATGTCGACGACTTTTTCTATAGAAAAAGTTAATGTCGACGACTTTTTCTATAGAAAAGTTACTGTCGACGACTTTTTCTATAGAAAAAGTTACTGTCGACGACTTTTTCTATAGAAAAAGTTACTGTCGACGACTTTTTCTATAGAAAAAGTTACTGTCGACGACTTTTTCTTTAGAAAAAGATGCTGTCGACTACTTTTTCTATAGAAAAAGTTAATGTCGACGACTTTTCTATAGAAAAAGTTACTGTCGACGACTTTTTCTATAGAAAAAGTTACTGTCGACGACTTTTTCTATAGAAAAAGTTACTGTCGACGACTTTTTCTATAGAAAAAGTTACTGTCGACGACTTTTTCTATAGAAAAAGTTACTGTCGACGACTTTTTCTATAGAAAAAGTTACTGTCGACGACTTTTTCTATAGAAAAAGTTACTGTCGACGACTTTTTCTATAGAAAAAGTTACTGTCGACGACTTTTTCTATAGAAAAAGTTACTGTCGACGACTTTTTCTATAGAAAAAGTTACTGTCGATGACTTTTTCTATAGAAAAAGTTAATGTCGATGACTTTTTTATAGAAAAAGTTGTTGTCGATGACTTTTTCTATAGAAAAAAATTGTTGTCGACGACTTTTTCTATAGAAAAAGTTAATGTCGATGACTTTTTCTATAGAAAAAGTTACTGTCGACGACTTTTTCTTTAGAAAAAGATGCTGTCGACTACTTTTTCTATAGAAAAAGTTAATGTCGACGACTTTTCTATAGAAAAAGTTACTGTCGACGAATTTTTCTATAGAAAAAGTTACTGTCGACGACTTTTTCTATAGAAAAAGTTACTGTCGACGACTTTTTCTATAGAAAAAGTTACTGTCGACGACTTTTTCTATAGAAACTGTTACTGTCGATGAATTTTTCTATAGAAAAAATTACTGTCGATGAATTTTTCTATAGAAAAAATTACTGTCGACGACTTTTTCTATAGAAGAAGTTACTGTCGACGACTTTTTCTATAGAAAAAGTTACTGTCGATGACTTTTTTATAGAAAAAGTTGTTGTCGATGACTTTTTCTATAGAAAAAAATTGTTGTCGACGACTTTTTCTATAGAAAAAGTTAATGTCGATGACTTTTTCTATAGAAATAGTTATTGTCGATGACTTTTTCTATGGAAAAAGTTAATGTCGACGACTTTTTCTATAGAAAAAGTTAATGTCGACGACTTTTTCTATAGAAAAAGTTAATGTCGACGACTTTTTCTATAGAAAAAGTTAATGTCGACGACTTTTTCTATAGAAAAAGTTAATGTCGACGAAATTTTCTATAGAAAAAGTTACTGTCGACGACTTTTTCTATAGAAAAAGTTACTGTCGACGACTTTTTTTATAGAAAAATTTAATGTCGACGACTTTTTTATAGAAAAAGTTAATGTCGACGACTTTTTCTATAGAAAAAGTTAATGTCGACGACTTTTTCTATAGAAAAAGTTAATGTCGACGACATTTTCTATAGAAAAAGTTACTGTCGACGACTTTTTTTATAGAAAAATTTAATGTCGACGACTTTTTCTATAGAAAAAGTCAATGTCGATGACTTTTTCTATAGAAAAAGTTGTTGTCGATGACTTTTTCTATAGAAAAAGTTATTGTCGATGACTTTTTCTATAGAAAAGTTGTTGTCGATGACTTTTTTATAGAAAAAAGTTGTTGTCGCTGACTTTTTCTATAGAAAAAGTTGTTGTCGCTGACTTTTTCTATAGAAAAAGTTGTTGTCGCTGACTTTTTCTATAGAAAAAGTTGTTGTCGACGACTTTTTCTATAGAAAAAGTTGTAGTCGATGAGTTTTTCTATAGAAAAAGTTGTAGTCGATGAGTTTTTCTATAGAAAAAGTTGTCGGTGATTTTTTCTATAGAAAATTGTTCACGATGACTCTTTCCGTATGACACCAAATAAACGAAAATTAAAACCGAAAGTTAAATTCCCCCCTCCGCTAGTAAAATTGTTTTCAATAAAGAAATCTCGCAATTTCAATAAACCGCACGTTTCTCTCCCTCTCCCAAAATTGATTATCAATTGCGATTTGATAGCTTTTTAATAAAATTCCGATCATCATTTCCATTTCAAATAAAAGAAAACCTTAAAGGCTTTCCCCAAGGCGGAACTTGAGATAAAGTAAATATTATTGAGGTTAAGTAAATATTGCCACAATATGGCCAAAACAAATAACATTATGGCCGAGTCCATAACAAGTATCACATGGCTTAAATTAGTGGGCTATAAAGAAGTATAACTGACGTCTCAAGACCGGGTAGATAGATTTGCGACCAGTGCAACACAAGGAAATACTAAAACCTTCAGAAATGTACAACAAAAACAACAGCAACAATACCAACAACAATATGGTAACAATATTTATGTTTACATTATGGTTCCTTCTTGACTAGCGAGGCACATTGTGTGAGATGTAGAAAACAAAATCCCTGAAAGTGGAGCAACAAAAACAGGGAAAAATGCTGAACATTGTGTTTTTAAAAAGCAACAACAACAACGAAAATAAAAAATCAGTAAATATTGGTTTAAGCAAAACACGAAGGAGGAAAACAGGCAAACAATCTGTTTTGGGCCCTCAGCAACTCACCCACACACAGACACACACATTTAGGCCAGTGATAACTTTATGGTGTTTACTTTCATGTCCTTTTAGCAGGACAATGATGTTGTGGCTTAAGTGGACGGACTATAAAACAAAAGACAAATGGAGAATATTCAACTTGTTGCTTGCTCAATCATGACTCTTGACTTATGTTTTCGAGACACAAAAACTACAACAACTACAAGTTGATGTAGTCCTTCCGGAACAAAGTCTATTTACCAAACAAAATGAACAAATATGTTATGATTTTTTTGAAAAACAGCAGCAATAGTTCTACTTCATTTTGCCACATGTCTCTATTAGAGGGGTGGCCTTTAGAATAGGAAGCACTTTAACTTGAAGAACGATTTGAGTAGATTTCTCTATGGAAAATTTTCGGCCACCATCTTTACTATGGACAAACACCTCGATAGCAATTTTTTCTATAGAAAAGAGTACTCATGACAAATTTTTTGAGAGAAACTACTTGTTCTGTCGATAGGTAACAACTTGCTCCGAGCAAAAAACAAAACGACCTAGATAACAAACTTTTCTTTTATCCTGACAGTTCTACACAATTCATACAACTTTTTCGAAACGCAATAATATCAATCCCACTTTAAGGTCCCTATTTGATACCATCAATACCATCTACCATTCAAGTAAAGTTGGGCAAATAGCTCTCATTCACTTCGTTTTACTACCCGAATATATAATCTGCTTTTCCTCACCCAAGTGGTCGAATACCGTCGACAAGGTACGATTAAAATAGACTAGTGACTCCTCCGAAGTCTATTTAGCTGGCACTAGTCACTCAAGTCTTCGATCATGTGCTTAGCACGCTCCAAGCTCATAGCCAGCATCCACTAAGCAAGTATTCCGCCGCACCCGAATACTTCAGATTCGAGCAATATGCCCGATTGCCTCAAAGCTGACAGTAATGGAATACTTCAAAGCTGAGCGACACACCGAATTACCACCTAGCCGACAGCAATGTCCAACAATAACACCTTTTCGACGATAACAACTTTTCAATAGAATAATTAATCTGCACAAATTTTTTTTCTAGAGAAAACGCCATCGATAACTGTCTTTTCTATAAAAAAGTTGTTATCGATTAGGAGTGTTGGCGTTTTTTATTTGGGTTGACGACTTCTATTTTGTTTTTCAAAATAGTCAGGCTTAATCCCATAGTCGATTTATCGATTACTTTTTTATAGAAAAAATTGTTATCGATGACGTATTCTCTAAAAAAGATTTTGAGGCGATAACAACATTTTAGAAAAACAAATCAATAACAACTTTTCCTATAGAAACAGTAATCGAAAGTCAGTTGTTAAGAAAGAAGGTTGAAGTGGTCATCGATTGATTTGTAACAATAAAAATCTCCCTGATGATGATTGTCGAAGACAATCGAAATATCGGAAATAAATGCAATTATAAAACAAAATAAATGTTTGTTTTATTACAAGGACCTGAAGCCGAACAAAGATAAAAAGAAAAACATATATTTTCTATAGAAAAATTAATTGATATCAACTTTCTCTATATAAATAGTTATCGATAACAACTTTTGCAATGTTGAAAGTCATCGATGACTAATATTTCTATGTAAAACATCATCGATAAGAACTTTTTTTGTAAACGAAGTCACCGATAAAAACTTTTTGTACCACAAAAGCATCCATAACCACTTCTTTTATAAAAAAGGTCATCGGTAAAAACTGTCTTTAGAAAAATGTTTCCATTTAAAACATCATCGAAAACAACTTTTTCTATAGATGAAGTCAGCAATAAAAACTTTTTGATAGAAAAAGTCACCGAAATCAACTGTCTTCTCTTGAAAAAAATCATCGATAACTTTCTTTTCTATCGCAAAAGTAATCCTAAGAAATTGTTTCCTATAGAAGAAGCCATCGATAAAACTTTTGCTATGATAAAAGTCATCGATAGCAAAGTTTTTATAGGAAAATTCATCGATATTAATTTTTTCGATAGAAAAATTCATCGTAACAACTTCTTTAATAGAAAAAGTCATCCATAACAATTGTGTCGATCGAAAACGTCATCGATAACAACATTTTCTATACATAAACATAATCGATATCCACTTTTGTTATGCAAAACGAAATCAATAACCATTTTTTCTATAGGAACACAAATCGATAACATGATTTTCTGCAGAGAGATTCGGCGATAAAACGTTTTTTTTTATAAAAAAAAACAATCAACGATATTACATATTTCTTTAGAAAAGTTTATCGATAACAACTTTTCTATGGAGAAAGTCATCGATAGCAACTTTTTCAATGTAACAAGCCATCTGTAATAATTTTGTCTGTAGAAAATGTCATCAAAAATAAACATAATAAATCGATAACCATTTTTTTCTACAGGAACACAAATCGATAACAAAATTTTCTGTAGAAAAGTTCGGCGATAACAAGTTTTTATACCCTCAGCATTTATGCTAACGAGGGTATACACACTTTCATACGGGCAAAATGTGCCTCATCGAAATAATGGTTCTAGACCCCAAGTATGTTTGGACGAAATGTGTTTCAGACAATTTGGAGTCGATTGAGCAATGTCCGTCCGTCCGTCTGTCTGCCTGTCTGGCTGGCTGGAGCGCACGATAACTCTCGAACGGATGCACCGATTCGGTTCAAATTTTGGCTTTCGTAATATTTTGACCAAACTTAGTTTAAGTTCGAAGATGGGCTATATCGGTCCACTTCTTCCGGTACCTCCCCCACAAAAGTTCGAAAATGTTCGGAAAATTTGTGCGTGCGATAACTTTTGAAGGGAGCAACCGATCTGCTCCATACTTTGCCCATCGTAAAGTGTGTACCAGACTTAGATAAGGTTTCAATATGGACTCAATCGGTCCACTCCTTCGGTTACCTCCCACACAAAATTTCGGAAAGGTTCAGTTTAGGGCCATCTCTCGAATCGCTTTGATTTTTGTTTAAGCAACTTGTATTTACTGCCCCCCATACGACGGTACAAGTTTCCTTAGGGGCAAGTCCATACCTTCCGAGAAAATAGCCTGAAAGTTCCAAAAAACCTCTATGACACCGTGTGTAGTGGTTGGAGCGCAAGATAACTCTGGAACGGATCTGCCGATTCGGTCCAAAATATGGCCTTAGTAATATTTTGACCAAACATAGATTATATTCGAAGATAAGTCATATCGGTCTACTCCTTCAGGTACCTCCCCCACAAAAGTTCAAGAATGTTCGGAAAATTCGTTCGTACGGTAACTCTTAAAGGGAGTGGCCGATTTGGTCCATACTTTACACATCCTAATATATCTACCAGATATAGATCAGGTTCAAATATGGACTATATTTGTCCACTTCATCCGGTACCTCCCACACAAAATTTCGGATAAGTCCACTTTAAGACCTGCTATCGAATCACTTTGATTTTTGTTGAAGCAACTTGCATTCGCTGCCTCAATTATGATGGTAGAAGTTTTTTCTTTAGAAAAGTTTATCGATAACAACTTTTCTATGGAGAAAGTCATCGATAACAACTTTTTCTATGGACAAAAGTTATTTATAATAAATTTTTCTGTAGAAAATGTCATCAAAAATAAACATAGAAAAGATCATCAAAAACAACTTTTTCTAATTAAATGTTATCGATAACAACTTTTTATATAAATAAAATCGTAGGTAACGACTTTTTCTATAGGAAAAGTCATTGATAACAAATTTTGCTATCTAAAACATAATCAACGACAACTCTTTCTATCTAAGAAATAATCGTTAACTAATTTTTCTATGCAAATTTTCTATGTTCAACAATATCGATAATGAATGTGTCTATGTTAAAAAAATCATCGAAAACAACTTTTTCTATAGACAAAATCGCCGATAACAAATTTCAACTTTTTAATATAGAAGAAAATTATCGATATTAACTTTGTGTATGAAAACATATCATTGTCAAATTTCTGTACAAAAAAGTCATCGATTACACCTTGTTTTGTGTTAAACATTATCGATAACAACTATTTCTATGTAAAAAGTCAAGAACTATTTTCGAAGAAAACAGTATCGTTAAAATTTTTTCCGTAGAAAACGTCATCGATAACAACTTTTTATATGATAAAAGCCATCAATAACAAATTTTTCTATAGGAAAATTTATCGATAACGACTTTTTCTGCAGAAAAATTCATCGATAACTACTTTTTGTCTATAAAAGTAATCGATAACAAGATTTCCTATAGAATAAGTAATTGATATTCCATAGAAAATATCACCGATAACAACTTTCTATATGGAAAAAGTCACCGATACCATCTTTTTCTATGGCAAATATAAACTAAATGTAAACTACACAAATAGCCATAGATTAGAAATCTGCCTATGGAAATAGTTATCGATAAACTTTTTTTTATAGAAGAGATCATGGGTAAAAACTTTTTGTGAGGAAAAAAGTCATCAATAACATCTTTGTTATAGAAAATGTCATCGATAAAAATTTTTTAGAAAAAAGTCATCGATAACGGCTTATGCTATAGAAAAAGTCATCGACAAAAGTTCTTTGTATAGAAAAATTCGACGATAAAAATTTTTCTATAAAAAAAAATCATCGATGACAATTTTTTCTCAAAAAAAAGTCGTCTTGATAACAACATTTTGTATAGAAAAAAATCAATGATAACAACGTTTTCTGTAGCAAAATGATCTATAAAATCGATATAGAAAAAGTCACTCAATGGTTATATGTGTTCCTATAGAAAAAAAATAACCGCTAACAACTTTTTCTAAGAAAAATGTCATCAATAACAAAATTTTTTCTTTGACAAAAGTAATCGATAACAAAATTTTGCATAGAAAAGGTATTCGATAACAACTTTTTCTTTAGAAGAGTCATCAATAGCAATTTTTTCTCATAAAAAACCCACCGATAATATTTTTTATAGAAAAAGTTATCTTTTGCTTCCATAGGAAACCTCCCTTAAAAGAATACGTTTTCGAAGCTTCCAGTGTTTTACCAACAGTTTCTGTGGCATCAACTTTTGATTTTCCACCAAAACTCGTCCTAGCTCTCAAACAAAAAGATTGCAAATCATCGATTCTTTAATCAAACAAAACAGCTTTGGTTATGACGTTTTGCTAACGTTGATTGACCTCCCTGACGTATGGCAGTTATTAACATGTAAAGTTCCAATAAACAAGCAACAAATTGGAATTGAAACCAATTGGTCACAGTAATAGGGTCGTCTGTTGTTATTATTGTAGTTATGATTATTAATAAAGGAACCCATTTGCTATGTATTAGTTACAGTACGAGTATAAGCTGGGAGCTGACTAGAGTTGTATAGTTCATGAACGAACTAGTTCAATTGAACGATTCATTGAAAAGAGCGTATGAACTAGATCAGTCGATATAGTTCATTACAGTTCAATAGTTCACTGAACTATAACACTGTGCAACAAAATGGAGCTCAAAGTCTGGGGGGTGGAAAATTCCTATTGGAGATGAAAGCCCTTGATGAGTATATACAGAACCCCGAAGGACAGATTCGCCGTGAGTCGAACTTTCGCGATATGGCGTGATGAAATTTTTGCTAGAGACCCTGTAAGCCATCAGGTATTAGCGTTATATCTTTGTTCACTGTTGCTTTAGCTTATTTTTGAGATGACATGTCTTCAATCAAATCGAATGGGGATTATTTTCGTAGATCACTTCGACCTTCTAACTCGCTTCCTTCAATGTCCTTTTCGTCCTTTATTTTAAGAGCCGCTATAAAAGTACCCCAAGATGACGTTTTTCAGCTTCGAAATGTTCTGCAAAAATGTCGGCCAGAAAATTCTAGGTACGGCTCTCATTGACAACTAATCGCCTTTGTTGCGTTTTCATAGTAGTTTTTTACATTAACCCCTGTTTGCTCAGAAAAAAGTGTGTTTTGTGTTTTTGTATGTTCTGTAACGAATATACAAAAAATTAAATAGAGTCTTTTTCTGAACAAAAACAGGGTAAATTAACTAAAAGACCACGAAAACGTGACAAAATCGATTTGTTGTCAATGAGAGCCGTACCTAAAATTTTCTGGCCGACAATTTTGCAGAACATTTCGAAGCTGAAAAAAGTCATCATGTGGTACTTTTATAGCGGCTCTTAAAATAAAGGACGAAAAGGACATTGAATGAAGCAAGTTAGAAGGTCGAAGTGCTCTACGAAAATAATCTTCATTCGATTTGACTGCAGACATGTCATCTCAAAAATAAGCAAAAGCAACAGTGAACAAAGATATAACGCTAATACCTGATGGCTTACAGGGTCTCTAGCAAAAACTTCATCACGCCATATCGCGAAAGTTCGACTCACGGCGAATCTGTCCTTTGGTGTTCTGTATATACTCACCAAGGGCTTTCATCTCCAATAGGAATTTTCCACCCCCCAAAATTTCGGTTCACAGTGTAATAAGTCGGTGACCGTACGATCAACGAACGATTCACAATCTAGTTCAACATGTCGTTCACAAATACATAAAGTGACGGCGTCGTCTATGTTAAAGTATGCCTTCGTAATGTGATTAGTTTGTTTATGTTTTGGATCAAGGTACATGGAATAGCTGTCGGAAATGAAGATTTCTACAAAAACATAGAGACATAACGAATCCATTACCTAATGAATCTGCCTTTTTGGATAGAAAAAAAGGGAAAAATAAAAAGAAACACACACGCACAAAGCATTTTCGCAATGACAATTTCTACACACACACAGCATAAGATTTTTTGCCAGCAATAAAACTATGTAAAGAATGCAATAAAACTATGTAAATGTAATATTATTGTTATGGAGTAGTTTAATTATATTAGTCTTTTGTTTGTTTGTATTTGGTCATACATACACCGTTTTTATCAAACGACCGATTAAGAGCTGGTGAACGATTTTGATCCGAATGATTGAACTGGACAGTGAACTATGAACTAGATTACTGACCTAGTTCAGTTTAAAGAGCTGAGCTATTGAACTAGATCTTTCAAATGAACTAGTTTGTACAACTCTAGAGCCGACCTTCTCCAGCTCTCCCCCTTCTCCCCTTCTCAGCAAAAAGTCATATGAGTGTTATTAGTACCCATTCAAATGAATAAATAATAATCATCATTGGCTATGAGCACCTCCATGCAACCCCGATTACATTGCCATAAAATATTTGCATGGTTGTGGTTATTTATTTATTTATTTATTTATTTATTTTTTTTTTTTGAGGTTATAATTGATGTTCTGATATTTGATTGTGGGCCATCATTACATACAACACCCTGAAGTAATTTACAATAATACAATACATTTATACAATACGACGGATTTTTATTGAGTCATTTAAAACCATCAAATTGTTATTCTAATATTGTCCTTGCTTTTTGTTTTTCTGTTTTTTGATATACATATATATGTATGTATGTAAGTTAGTCCTGCAGTCATTTGTTTCTATCAAAAAGAGGAGCCGTTATTAATAGCCACCTTTATCAGGTTGACACATTGGACATTTTTTATTATCATTCAACAGGCAAACCAACCAACAAGTCTGGACAACTGAATGGCTGGAATAGCTTTAATTTATTATCATGTCAAGTTGCAGACAGAGACAAAGGACACAAAAATCAAATCAGAAGTTGAGCAATCATATCATAATGATTTTTTCATTATCATAATGATTTATGTGGTCGGTGGCTTTCAGTGGGAATTGTTGTAGACCGTATCAATGACAAAGTTTTAAGGAATATGTTGTCAAGGCCACTTGACGACTGACGATAAAGATATCTATTCTAAAGAATATTTCTTTCAGAAGGTGTCTATAAAAGCAACCTTTATTTCAAAAGAGTCATCGATAACAACTTTTTCTATGAAAAGAGTCATTGACAACCATTTTTTTATAAAGAAAATATCATCGGTAAAAATTTTTCTGTAGAAAATTTCATCGAAAAACAAGTAAGAAAAGCGTTAAGTTCGGTCGGGCCGAACTTTTTATACCCTCCACCACAAATTTCAGCCATTTCGGTGGAATAATGTGGCCACAACCTTCAAAATACCGAAATTCGGAAGGTACCGTTCTATGGGGCTATATGATGGCGTGGACTTATACCTACAAATTTCTGGGGGAAAGTTTTATACGGCTAAAGAAGACTAAATACCAAATTTCAGCCATCTCGGTGTGATAATGAGGCTAAAACGTTCAAAATATCGAAAATTGGGAGATATTGTATTATGGGGCTACATCAACACGTGGACCTATATAAACATTTTATGGTAGAAATGTTTCTTAGCCTCTGGAAACACAAAATACAAAGTTACAACCGATTCTTTGGTCAAATGGGTCTAATACATTCAAAATATATTAAAATGACGCGTACTTTATAAGGGGCCTTATGTAAGGCCTACACCAAAACGTGGACCTATATAACCCAACTTTGGTAGGAATGTTTTCTGGCCTCTGAAGACACAAAATACCAAATTACAACCAATTCGGTGGTAAAATGGGCCAAATATCTTAAAACTTCCTTAAAACGACGACGCGTCACGCGTCATTTTGTATGGGGGCTATACGAAAGCGTGGACCTACATAGCCCGCTTTCAATACCAAAAGTCGTACGTAAATATAACATATTTTCCCAAAATTTCATCAACCTACGTCAATCCGTTATCGATGTACAATTGCACGCTGATCAAGAATATATATTCTTTGTTGGGTCTACAATGATTTTTTCGAGTAGTGACAAACTTAATATACCCCCATCCTATGGTGGAGGGTATAAAAAACGTCTTCGTTAGAAAAGTCTTTGACAACTACTTTATCAATGGAAAATGTCACAGATAACAAAATTTTCTATAGACAGAGTAATCGATAATAACTTTTACTAATGAAAACGTCAACGATAACAACTTTATAGAAAAAGCCATTGATTGATTTTTCTATTGGAAATTTAAAGTAATCGATACAAAGAGTATCGATAACAACATTTTCTATAGAAAAAGTATTTGATAACAATTTTTCTGTTTTCTTTAAAAATTGTTTCTATAGAAAACGTCTTGGATAATAACACTGTGCAACATTTTTAAGGTGATCTTGTGCAAACAATTCGAACTGAGGATTTTTTGAAAGTACAGACCCAAACGACAAGAAACCCTAGTTGGGTTTTGTTGTGTCAGATCCAGATCAGATTTTAAACCTGGTTAAATATTGAGTTTTTAAAGAAATTCAGGGCTATATCTCTGAAACCAATGCGAATCTTCTTCTGACCTCTGAAGCAAATTTGTAGATAAGAACAAGAATAAAATATTTGGAGAAATAATGAACTCGATAAACTACATTTATTGCCTCAAATTTCAAAATATATGTAAAAATTCCACAATTTTTATACATTTCACACCGTATCTCCAAAACCGTTAATTTTTTCTGAATAATTTCTTCTGCAAAAATATTCCCTTGAATGTAATACACAACTCTTCAGAACATGTCATTGTTGTAAAATGCCTCTATGCATCTATTTTCAGTACATTTTTCAACGACCATTTAATAAAAATGTCAATAATTTAGTGAAATGCGAAATGCGAGAATAAACTGTTGGTGTGAACTGTGTTTGAAATACGTGTTGTAAAAGATATGATACAAAATACCGCTGAAACAACATGAAGCAAGCATTTTAGAGTTTCAGAATATTCTAAAGAATTATTGAGAACATTATTTGGAAGATTTTTGCGAAAGGTTACTTGGTTCAACTCCCAATAGTTTAGCCTATACTGACCAGAATATCAGCAATTATGTAAAATTTTCTATATTTTATAGATTTTGATGCCCTAGATGGAGTTTTTCCTATATGGTCTGTTCAAAGGATAAATTCTACTAGTTCAGGGCTACAATATTGCCTAAAACAGCAAGGCCAAATTCCTAATCGTTTCTGAGATAAAGGCCCGATAAATGCAAAAAAGTGTAATTTTAGCCCGGTTTAGATGCGGCCATAAAATACGAACTGGATCTGACAAGACAAAACCCTACTAGGGTTTTTGTAGTCTAAATATGTACTATCAAAAAATGTACACTAGAAGCTTTTTGCATTTTCAGTGTTGAATAGTGTAATTTTTCACTATAAGAAGGTCGTCGATAACAATTTTTTCTAGAGAAAATCATCGATAACAAATTTTTCTATAGAAAAGACCATCGCTAACAATTTTTTTTTTTCAAAAGAAAAAGTCATCGATAACAACTTTGCTTATGGAAAAATTTATCGGTTCTCTATAAAAAAGTCAACAGCAACAACTGTGTCTATGGAAAGATTTATGGATGACAATTTTTTCTATAGAAAAAGTCATCGATAAAAAATTTTTATATGGAAAAAAGACATTGACAAAATTTTTTCTGAAGAAAAAAAACCATCGATGGTATTTTTCTCTATAGATAAAATAACTTACATATTTTTCTATAGGAAAAGTCATCGATATAAACTTATTTCTGGAAAACGTCATCAATAACAACTTTTTCGAAAGAAAAAGTCATAGATAATGTCATCGATAACGATTTTTTTACGGAACAACAATTTTTTCAGAAAAAATCATCGATAACGTCTGTTCCCATAGAAAAAGTAATTGATAACGACTTTTTCTACAGAAAAAGTAATCGATAACATTTTTTTTCTATAGAAAAGACTATCGCTAATAATTTTTTCAGTAAAAAAACAAGTCGATAACAAGTGATAATGACTTTTTCTAAAGAAAACGACATCGATAACAAATTTTTCTATTGATTTATCTATATCATTGCAAATAATTTTTTCAATAAAAAAATTCATCGATAACATCTTCGTATATGGAAAAAAAGTGATCGGACACATATTTTTCTATAAAAAAAGTTTTCGATAGTAACTATTTTATAAAAAAAGTCATCTGTAACATTTTTTTCAATTGCAAAAGTCAAAAAACAATTTTTTCTAAGGAGAATATCATCGATAATAACTTTTTCTGAAAAAAAATTAACATATTATTCTATAGAAAAAGTCAACGATATAAATTATTTAGTGGGAAACGTCATCGATAACAACTTTTTCCAATGAAAAAGTCATAGATAACGATTTTTTTAATAGAAAAAGTCGTCGATAACAACATTTTCTATAGAAAATGTACTCGATAACAACTTTTTCTATAAAAAATTCATCGATAACGACCTTCCATAGGAAAAATAATCGATAACAGCATTTTCTATAGAAAAAGTCATTGATAACAAATGTTTATACAGAAAAATATCGATAACGGCTTTGCGGAAAAAGTTATCGATAGCATAGAAAAATATCGATTCTATAGAAAAATTATCGATAACAGTTTTTTCAATATGTCATCAATAATGTCATCGACAAGAAATTTGTCTATGGAGAAGCTATCGATAACAATTTTTTCTATAGAAAAAGTTATCGATAACAATTGTTCTATAGAAAATGCCATCAATGACAGTTCTTTCTATAGAAAAAAATGAACAGCTTTTTCTATAGAAAATGTCATCGATAACAGCTTTGTATATGTAAAAAGTTGTCGGTAACAACTTTCCCTATAAAAAAGTTTTCGATATCAACTCTTTTATAGAAAAAGACATCGGTAACTTTTTTTTTTCAATCTAATATGTCATCGACAAGAAATTTGTCTATATAAAAAGCTATCGATAAAAATTCGTTCTATAGTTATGAAAAATTTATTAAAGAAAGGCTCTATGGAAGCACCCTTTCTTTAAGAAAGGCTCTATGGAAGCACCCTTTCTTTAAGAAAGGCTCTATGGAAGCACCCTTTCTTTAAGAAAGGCTCAATGGAAGCACCCTTTCTTTAAGAAAGGCTCTATGGAAGCACCCTTTCTTTAAGAAAGGCTCTATGGAAGCACCCTTTCTTTAAGATAGGCTCTATGGAAAACGCTTTCTTTAAGAAAGGCTCTATGGAAAACGCTTTCTTTAAGAAAGGCTCAATGGAAGCACCCTTTCTTTAAGAAAGGCTCTATGGAAGCACCCTTTCTTTAAGAAAGGCTCTATGGAAGCACCCTTTCTTTAAGATAGGCTCTATGGAAGCACCTTTTCTTTAAGAAAGGCTCTATGGAAGAACGCTTTCTTTAAGAAAGGCTCTATGGAAGCACCCTTTCTTTAAGATAGGCTCTATGGAAGCACCTTTTCTTTAAGAGAGGCCCTATGGAAGCACCCTTTCTTTAAGAGAGGCTCTATGGAAGCACCCTTCCTTTAAGAAACGCTCTATGGAAGCACGCTTTCTTTAAGAAAGGTTCTATGGAGGCACCCTCTCTTTAAGAGAGGCCCTATGGAAGCACCCTTTCCTTAAGAAAGGCTCTATGGAAGAACCCTTTCTTTAAGAGAGGCTCTATGGAAGCACCCTTTCTTTAAGAGAGGCTCTATGGAAGCACCCTTTCTTTCGGATTGGGTCTAAGGAAGCACCCTTTCTTTCAGATTGGGTCTAAGGAAGCACCCTTTCTTTCAGATTGGGTCTAAGGAAGCACCCTTTCTTTCAGATTGGGTCTAAGGAAGCACCCTTTCTTTCAGATTGGGTCTGAGGAAGCACCCTTTCTTTCAGATTGGGTCTAAGGAAGCACCATTTCTTTCAGATTGGGTCTAAGGAAGCATCCCTTCTTTCAGATTGGGTCTAAGGAAGCACCCTTTCTTTCAGATTGGGTCTAAGGAAGCAACCTTTCTTTCAGATTGGGTCTAAGGAAGCACCCTTTCTTTCAGATTGGGTGTAAGGAAGCACCCTTTCTTCAGAAAGACTCTAAGGAAGCACCCTTTCTTTCAGATAGGCTTTAAGGAAGCGCCCTTTCTACCAGAAAGTCTCTAAGAAAGCACCCTTTCTTTCAGATAGGCTTTAAGGAAGCTTACTTTCTTCCCGAAAGGCTCTAACGAGGCACCCATTCTTTCCGAAAGGCCCTAACGAGGCACCCTTTCTTTCAGAAAGTTTCTAAGGAAGCACCCTTTCTTTTAGAAAGGCCTTAACGAGGCACCCTTTCCTTCAGAAAGTTTTTAAGGAAGCACCCTTTCTTTTAGAATGACTGTAAGGAAGAACCCTTTAATTCAGCAAGAGTCTATAGAAGCACCCCATCTGAATGATCCACCCTTTCTTTCAGAAATCTAATCTATCGATTACCCCTACATCTATTTTCACAAATATGCCTTTTATTGTTATCTCTCTGTCTCTTCTTTCTTTCCTTTCATTTAATTTTATAGCCTTTTTTCTGATACTTTGCAAAAAAGGCTTCCTCCTTTTTGTCAGACAAACTACATTTACGTTTAAAATAGGTTTACAATAAATTGCTATCACTAACACGTTTACACATACATACATAACAATCACTTGTTTAGAGAGCTCACACATGCCAACATAAATACACAAAAAATTCGCATTCGCTTAGAAAACATGGCATCTCATTGTAAACCTAACATGACAGTCGGGGGTTTTTTATATTAAAAAATTGCTCACATACGCACACACAGTCAGTCTCCAGTACTCGAACATTAACACATTCCAAAAGGAGGAAACAACTCTTCTCTGTTTCTATCTCCCACTAACATTTTTATTCGAAATGCCAAAGACTTGCTTGGCTTGCCTATTTGAAACATTTCTTTACTGTTTTTTCTTTACTTCCGCCTGAAAGTATGCTACAGATGATGTTTGCGATGGTGATAATGATGATTACCCCTGATAATGGCATTGAAACTGAAGAATGATAATCGAGTTTAAATGTAACTGTTATTGATGCTGTGTGTTTTATCTGGCATTTGAAACGTTTATCAGGGAATTATGGTGTGGGATAGGATTCTAAAGGAAGACAATAAAAGTAGGTGAAGTAAACAACTATTTACTCTATTTCAGAAAATATTTGGATCCAAAAATAACAATTAGATATAAGAAACATCCATGGACTACTGAACAATTTAGCTGTAACCGCTTAAAACTACTTATTCTCATGCAGATCCCTAAATGGAAAATGGAATATTTCTCTCATATATATATCCATAAGAGCAGATTGTATTGTATTGGATTGTATTTCAAAGGCCTCTTATATGCTATATTCACTTCATCGCCGAGGTTAATCGGACTATGGAACATAGTGTGATGTCATATGTTAATTTTTAGTCGAAATACTCAGAATATATGGCACTGGAAAAACTTGAAATAGTGCAGAAAATCGGAATTCCTGAAGAAGATCCTGGGCTTATAAAAACTTTTTTGCTCCGATTTTATGCAAAGTTTCATTCCCAGAAATTCTAAACGGAAGTAGAGACAACAGTATAAATGCTTTCTTGCTCTACATGAACTTAATCATAACTTTAACTCTTAATCTTATTGGGCATTATCACAATTATCAAAGCTCTACCTCTCTGTGTGTAGGTGATTTGGTTAGTAAAGCCTCATCATATTCAATGTTGTTGCATTTCATTTATCATGAATCACTGTTGATTCATTTCAAATGCAATTTGACGTTTATGTCAATTAACATAAACTCTGTTAACAGATCAATGGAAATTCTTTTCAACAAGAAAAAGTAAGATAAAACTTTCCAAGAATTTTATTATTGAATTGCAAAATTAGACAATGATTTGCGCTTGGTCAGAACTTTTCTTTTCATTGAAAAAAAAAAAAAATAAATATAAATGATTCATTAAAGGATTAAGAGAGCGAAAAGTCTTTAAAAAGATGCTTCTATAGACCCATTCTCTATGAAAGGGTGCTTCTTTAGACCCTTTATCTAAGAAGGGGTGCTTCTTTAGACCCTTCCTCTAAGAAAGATAACTTCTAGAGACCCTTTCTCTAAGAAAGGGTGCTTCTTTAGACCCCTTCTAAAAGAAAGGGCGCTTCTTCTGACCCTTTCTCTATGAAAGGGTGCTTCTTTAGACCCTTTCTCTAAGAGTGCTTCTTTATACCCTTTCTCTAAGAAAGGGTGCTTCTTCTGACCCTCTCTCCATGAAAGGGTGCTTCTTCTGACCCTTTCTCTATGAAAGGTTGTTTCTTTAGATCCTTTTTCTATGAAAGGGTGCTCTTATAGACCCTTCCTATAAGAAAGGGTGCTCCTATAGACCCTCTAAGAA
This sequence comes from Musca autumnalis, assembly GCF_047663935.1. Taxonomy (NCBI): domain Eukaryota; kingdom Metazoa; phylum Arthropoda; class Insecta; order Diptera; family Muscidae; genus Musca; species Musca autumnalis. The sequence continues at coordinate 217,292,920 of NW_027411977.1, read as the reverse complement.
AGGGTGCCTCTTTACACCCTTTCTCAAAGAAAGGGTGCCTCTATACACCCTTTCTCCAAGAAAGGGTGCCTCTTTACACGCTTTCTCTAAGAAATGGTTCCTCTTTACACCTTTTTTCTCTAAGAAAGGGTGCCTCTTTGCACCCTTTCTCTAAGAAAGGGTGCCTCTTTACACCCTTTCTCTAAGAAGGGGTGCCTCTTTACACCCTTTCTTTAAGAAAGATTACTTCTAGAGACCCTTTCTCTAAGAAAGGGTGCTTCTTTAGACCCCTTCTAAAAGAAAGGGCGCTTCTTTAGACCCCTTCTAAAAGAAAGGGCGCTTCTTCTGACCCTTTCTCTATGAAAGGGTGCTTCTTTAGACCCTTTCTCTAAGAAAGGGTGCTTCTTCTGGCCCTCTCTCCATGAAAGGGTGCTTCTTCTGACCCTTTCTCTATGAAAGGTTTTCCTCTTTACACCCTTCCTCTAAGAAAGGGTGCCTCTTTACACCCTTTCTCTAAGAAAGGGTGCCTCTTTACACCCTTTCTCTAAGAAAGGGTGCCTCTTTATACCTTTTTTCTCTAAGAAAGGGTGCCTCTTTGCACCCTTTCTCTAAGAAGGGGTGCCTCTTTACACCCTTTCTTTAAGAAAGGGTGCCTCTTTACACCCTTTCTCAAAGAAAGGGTGTTTCTTTAGACGCTTGCTCTTCGAAAGGGTGCCTTTAGTCCCTTTCTCTATGAAAGGGTTTTTCTTTAGGCCCTTTCTCTAAGAAATGACCCTGTCTTTAAGAAAGGGTGCTTCTTCTGACCCTTTCTCTATGATAGGGTGCTTCTTCTGACCCTTTCTCTAAGAAAGGGTGCTTCTTCTGACCCTTTCTCTAAGGAAGGGTGCTTCTTCAGACCCTTTCTCCAAGAAAGGATGCTTCTTTACACTCATTCTCTAAGAAAGGGTGCTTCATTAGACCCTTACTCTAAGAAAGGGCGCTTCTTTTGACCCTTTCTCTAAAAAAGGGTGCTTCTTTATATCCTTTCTCTAAGAAGGGGTGCTTCTTTAGACCCTTTCTCTAAGAAGGGGTGCTTCTTTAGACCCTTTCTCTAAGAAGGGGTGCTTCCTTAGACCCTTTCTCTAAGAAAGGGTGCTATTTTAGACCCTTTCTCTAAGAAAAGGTGCTTCTTTAGACCCTTTTTCAAAGAGAGGGTGTTTCTTTAGACGCTTTAGCCCCTTTCTCTGCGAAATGGTGCTTCTTTAGACCCTTTTTCTATGAAAGGGTTTTTCCTTTGACGCTTTCTCTATGGAAAGGTGCTTCTTTAGACCCCTTCGCTAAGAAGGGGTGCTTCTATAGACCCTTTCTCTAAGAAGGGGTGCTTCCTTAGACCCTTTCGCTAAGAATGGGTGCTTCTTTAGACACTTTCGCTAAGAAATGGTGCTTCTTTAGACCCTTTCTCTAAGAATGGGTGCTTCTTTAGACCCTTTCTCTAAGAATGGGTGCTCCTTTAGACCCTTTCTCTAAGAATGGGTGCTTCTTTAGACCCTTTCTCTAAGAAATGGTGCTTCTTTAGACCCTTTCTCTAAGAATGGGTGCTTCTTTAGACCCTTTCTATAAGAAATGTTGCTTCTTTAGACCCTTTCTCTACGAAATGGTGCTTCTTTAGACCCTTTCTCTAAGAAATGGTGCTTCTTTAGACCCTTTCTTAAGAAATGGTGTTTCTTTAGACCCTTTCTCTAAGAAATGGTGCTTCTTTAGACCCTTTCTCTAAGAAGGGGTGCTTCTTTAGACCCTTTATCTAAGAAATGGTGTTTCTTTAGACCCCTTCTCTAAGAAATGGTGTTTCTTTAGACCCTTTCTCTAAGAAGGGGTGCTTCTTTAGACCCTTTCTCTAAGAAATGGTGCTTCTTTACTTTAGACCCTTTCTCTATGAAATGGTGCTTCTTTAGACCCTTTCTCTAAGAAGGGGTGCTTCTTTAGACCCTTTCTCTAAGAAATGGTGCTTCTTTACTTTAGACCCTTTCTCTAAGAAATGGTGCTTCTTTACATTAGACCCTTTCTCTAAGAAATGGTGCTTCTCTAGACCTTTTCTCTAAGAAAGGGTGCTTCTTTAGACCCTTTCTCTAAGAAAGGGTGCTTCTTTAGACCCTTTCTCTAAGAAAGGGTGCTTCTTTAGACCCTTTCTCTAAGAAAGGGTGCTTCTTTAGACCCTTTCTCTAAGAAAGGGTGCTTCTTTAGACCCTTTCTCTAAGAAAGGGTGCTTCTTTAGACCCTTTCTCTAAGAAAGGGTGCTTCTTTAGACCCTTTCTCTAAGAATGGGTGCTTCTTTAGACCCTTTCTCTAAGAAAGGGTGCTTCTTTAGACCCTTTCTCTAAGAAATGGTGCTTCTTTACTTTAGACCCTTTCTCTAAGAAATGGTGCTTCTTTACATTAGACCCTTTCTCTAAGAAATGGTGCTTCTCTAGACCTTTTCTCTAAGAAAGGGTGCTTCTTTAGACCCTTTCTCTAAGAAAGGGTGCTTCTTTAGACCCTTTCTCTAAGAAAGGGTGCTTCTTTAGACCCTTTCTCTAAGAAAGGGTGCTTCTTTAGACCCTTTCTCTAAGAAAGGGTGCTTCTTTAGACCCTTTCTCTAAGAATGGGTGCTTCTTTAGACCCTTTCTCTAAGAAAGGGTGCTTCTTTAGACCCTTTCTCTAAGAAATGGTGCTTCTTTACTTTAGACCCTTTCTCTAAGAAATGGTGCTTCTTTACATTAGACCCTTTCTCTAAGAAATGGTGCTTCTCTAGACCTTTTCTCTAAGAAAGGGTGCTTCTTTAGACCCTTTCTCTAAGAAAGGGTGCTTCTTTAGACCCTTTCTCTAAGAAAGGGTGCTTCTTTAGACCCTTTCTCTAAGAAAGGGTGCTTCTTTAGACCCTTTCTCTAAGAAAGGGTGCTTCTTTAGACCCTTTCTCTAAGAAAGGGTGCTTCTTTAGACCCTTTCTCTAAGAAAGGGTGCTTCTTTAGACCCTTTCTCTAAGAAAGGGTGCTTCTTTAGACCCTTTCTCTAAGAAAGGGTGCTTCTTTAGACCCTTTCTCTAAGAATGGGTGCTTCTTTAGACCCTTTTTATAAGAAAGGGTGCTTCTTTAGACCCTTTCTCTAAGAAAGGGTGCTTCTTTAGACCCTTTCTCTAAGAAAGGGTGCTTCTTTAGACCCTTTCTCTAAGAAAGGGTGCTTCTTTAGACCCTTTCTCTAAGAACCCTTTCTCTAAGAAATGGTGCTTCTTTAGACCCTTTCTCTAAGAAAGGGTGCTTCTTAAGACCCTTTCTCTAAGAAAGGGTGCTTCTTTAGACCCTTTCTCTAAGAAATGGTGCTTCTTTAGACCCTTTCTCTAAGAAAGGGTGCTTCTTTAGACCATTTCTCTAAGAAAGGGTGCTTCTTTAGACCATTTCTCTAAGAAAGGGTGCTTCTTTAGACCCTTTCTCTAAGAACCTTTTCTCTAAGAAAGGGTGCTTCTTTAGACCCTTTCTCTAAGTAAGTATACTCCTATAGACCCTTCCTATAAGAAAGGGTGATTCTCTAGACCCTTTCTCTAAGAAAGGTTGCTTCTATAGACCCTTTCTCTGAGAAAGGGTGCTTCAATAGACCCTTTCTCTAAGAAACGGTGCTTCTTTAGATCCTTTCTCTAAGAAAGGGTGCTTCTTTAGACCCTTTCTCTAAGTAAGGGTGCTTCTTTAGGCCCTTTCTCAAAGAAAGTGTGCTTCTTTAGACCCTTTCTCTAAGAAAGGGTGCTTCGTTAGACCATTTCTCTAAGAAAGGGTGTTTCGTTAGACGATTTTTCTAAGAAAGAGCCACAAATTTGTGGCTTCAGTGAAGGAAAAAGTGTTAAACAAAATAGAGAGAAGTGAACTCAGATAGAAAAACAAATTGAAAAATTTATTGCGGTAATGACACCGGTCAGTTGAAGTGGTTGTTAACAATTTTCAGTAAATAAATAATGAGAGGACTTTCAGTCTGGGCGCAAGAGTTATAACAATTTGTTTTATAAATGAAATTTTTGTAATTTATTGAAAAAGGATGGAAAGAAATGAATGGTTGGTAGGTTGGCAAACATATTTTGGTTTTTATTTTGTTTGGAATGTTTTCAGTTATGAAATAAATCTTTACAAATATTTGCAATAAGTCAAAAACTTTTGTGTAATTGAAGAAGAAAAGTCTAGAAAATAATTGGAAAAATATTTCAAACTGTTTTTAAGACAACAATGATGTAGGAGGATTTTTATATAGGCACGTTTGTGGCCTTTCATTGTTTATTAATAATTATTTTTTTTTAAATAATCCAAACACGGTGCTCTTGAAGCAACTTTGAATTGAAGGTGCTTACACCTTGGAAGTTGTTGCGGATTCTGAAATTACAATGTTCATGGATAAGTAAAAAAAAATAAAAAAAATAGGCGGAGCGCTTTTTAAATAAATCGGGGTTCAAGTTGTCATTTCTAGGGGGTTTTTAGGATTTCACGATTTTGCTTGGAAACGGGGCTAAAGAAAATGTTGTAGCTATGAAAATTCTCTACAAGATAGATTTTTATGATAATTTCGTAGGTTTTACCGTTATTGAGATAAAGAACTTGGGACAATGCATTGACTTTATCGGCTCCTTATAAAATAATGTCGCCGGAGCGCTTTTTAAATAAATCGCGATTCAAGTTGACATTTTTAGGGGGTTTTTTATGTTTTCACGATTTTGGAAACCACAAGTCCTATCGAAAAGGGGCTGCAGAAAATGTTGTAGCTATGAAAATTCTCTACATGATTGGACTTTATGATAATTTCGTAGGTTTTACCGTAATTGAGATATAGAAGTTCAAATTGGCACAATGAATTACTGTTTTCAAGCAATTCGTGAAAACCTAACAAAAAAGCTAAAAATGTGACCTGAACATCTATATATCTCAAAAATGGTAAAATCTATGAACTAATCATAACGGTCAGTCCTCTAGAGAATTTTCACAGCTACAACATTTTCTTTAGTCCGATTTCGATAGGATTTGCGGTTTCCAAGCAAAATCGCGAAACCCCAAAATAAACGAAAAATGTGAATTTTAACCGCGATTTATTTAAAAGCCAATCCAGTGATTTTTTCTTGGTTTTAGATTTTTCTCACCTATGAACATTGCTATTTCAAAATCCGCCAAATTTTCCAGGTGTAAGCACTTTCTATTTAAAGTTGCTTCAAGAGCACCGTGTGTAAAGAAAATCCTGTGTAAATTCCAATTTCAATTAAAACAAATGAACATATTTTATTCAGTGGGCTGGGTGGCGTATACATGTTGACGTCAATAATACGCTCCCCAAGTAAACACAATTTATAAGGCAATTTGATTTGGCTGCAGTGCACTTTTTCTTTCAGAAAGGGTCTGTGGAAGCACCACTTTTTTCAGAAAGAGTCTATAGAAACACCATTTCTTTCAGAAAGAGTCTATAGAAGCACCCTTTTTGCGAAGAGTCTATAGAAACCCCCTTTTTCGAAGAGTCGACAGAAGCACCATTTCTTTCCGAAGAGTATATAAAAACACCCTTTCTTTCACAAAGGGACTATAGAAGCACGCTTTCTTTCAGAAAGGGACTGTAGAAGCACCCTTTTTTGAGGAAGGGGCAATATAGGCACCCTTTCTTTCAGAAAGGGACTATAGAAGCAACCTTTCTTTGAAAAAGGGTATATAGAAGCACACTTTCTTAGAAAAAGGACCTATGGAAGCATTCTTTCCTTCAGAAAGGGCCTATAGGAGCACCTTTCTTAGAAAATTGTTACTGAAGCTCACTTTACTAGAAAAATCGTCTATAACAGCATCCTTTCAATTAAAAAAGGGTCTGACGACATTTGTAGGTAAATTTTCCTCAAAATCTACATTTAAAAGGGTCAATCTTAGTGACAAATGGGTCCCTCAGGGAAAACTTCTTTTTAAATACGCCCGCAAAGGTAGTCGTTATAACATATTTCCCAAAATTATCTATATAAAGGTGGCGTATACGTGTTGATATACATTATAAGCCTACTATACTAACCCGCCAAGCATTAACTGTGGCACCTACCCCAAACGCCTAAAGAATAAGGCTGGAAACTTCCAAAAGATCTTTTGTCACCTATGAAAATACTATTTACTCATAAAATTAAGGAACTGTTAATAGAAAATTTAGGTCCAACACTCTTACTTTTGGCCAACAGAAGTGCTCCTGAAGTCTTCTATGGAGCACAAAGGACGTCTTGAGTTTTTCTATGGATAAAAGAATACCTCTTATCACTTGAGATTTTCTATAAACAAAAAAAAACTCTTGTGGTCTTTTAAAGTACTCTATGGACAACAGAAGAACACTTAAAGTCTTCTATAGGCAACAACAGACGTCTTGAACATTCTTCTGTACAATAGAATACCTCTTGAGATCTTCTATGGGCAACACAAAAATCTTGCTGTAGAAGACCTCTTCTAGCCTTCTACAGGCAACATAAGACCTCTTGGCGTCTTCTATGGGCAACATAATCCTTTTAAGGACTTCAACGGGCAATATAAGACATCACGAGGTCTTCTAGGAGCAACAAAAGGCCTCATGTGGGCAACAGAAGACCTATTGAGCTGTTTTGCGTGCAACAGAAGACACCTTGAGGTTTTCTGGAAGCAACAAAAGGCTTCTTGAGGTCTTTAAGGAACACAGGCACTCTATTGCGATCTTTTATGGGCAATAGAAGACCTATTGAGTTCTTTTTCGTGCACCATAGGACACATTGAGGTTTTCTGGGAGCAACAAAAGGTTTCTTGAGGTACTTTATGGACAAGAGAATATCTCTTCAGATATTTTATTGACTACAAAAGGCCTACTGTGGTCTTAATAGGATCTTCCCAGGACAGGAAAATCGTCGTGAGGTCTTTTGTGGGCAAAGGAAATCCTCTTGAGATCTTATATGAGCATCAGGAGACCTATTGAAAATTATCTCTGTAAAGGTTACGTATACGTGTTGACATCAATTATACGCGTGCTTTTATAACCTAAAAAACAAAGCACCACAAATGATCCCATCATTATTAGCTCCTAGTCAGCCATATCTTCCAATACTGTGAGACATATGCCACATGTCCTAACATGCTCTAGATCTGATGGCTGGCAATAATAAGCAGAATTAGAACGCACACAAAACAGGCATAAATTCTGCAATTTCCAATATGCTCTTTTAAAATGCTTCTCCCCCACTACAGCCATGTATACCATTACATGATTTGGGCCTGCATTCTTTTGCATGTTGTTTCCTTTTTAGCCAAAGTTCTCATAAACAACAATGTAACAACGCTGGTTGTGGTCGTTGAATTGCATACACCCTAGACTACACATTCGCCTTTTAGCCGATGTAGTTATAGCAATATCTTTCTGTTGTAGCTTCTGTGAACAGTGGTTAATGTGTGGCACCAACATTTACCATCCCCTACCCGGTCTGAGCATTGGCATAATAGTCTGGTCTGCCCGCCTCATTTGCCTTGGGCAAACACACGGAATGTGCAACAGCTGTCGTTAGTTAGATTCCATTTTGTTCTGTGTTTCTTTCTGCATTGCATTGCAAAGTGTTCGGCAATACCTAGATCCTAGCACGAAGCATTACAACGACTTCAATATGTAAACATATTTCCCCCCAAAGTGAATGTAATTTTTCTTATTGCATGTCGTGGCTGCGAAAGTCGCTGGCCAAAAAAGTGTTGGCAGGATGGTTTACAGGATATTTCTCTAAATGCGTTGTAATAATTTGTTTCAATGTGTTTCATTTTTTTGCTTCTCCTCTGTGTTTAGTAATAATTTATGAATGACAAATAGTCGAAAGGAAAATGCAAACAAAAGAAGAAATTATTTAAATTATTACTTTGGATTTGCGAAGAACCGCAGGAAATATTCATGAATGTCATTTCTATGCTTCAATAGGGGAAATTTTGAATAGTAAGACAAATTTGAAGAGATATTGAAGGTTATTTAACTTTTATTTGAATAACCGTTTAAATGGAATCTTAAATAAGTTTAGTATATATTAATGTATGAGGCGTATGGCTGATGACAATATTTTCTAATCTACGCCCCTGTAGGGAGGCTTGAAAATATGTAAAAAAAAATTAATGAATTTGACAGGAGGATTGAAAATATTTTTTAAAAAATTCTACACTTTTGGAGGGAGGCTAGAAAATATTTTTTTTTTTTTTTAAATTCCATGTCGTTGGCAGAAGGCTAGAAAATATTTTTTAAACAAAATCTACGGCTTTATAGGGAGGCTAAAAATATGTTTAAAAAACCTACACCTTTTTGAAATATTTTTTTTAATACCACGCCTTTGGTAGAAAATTAGAAAATATTTTTTGAAAATCCTAAACCTTTGGCAAGAGTCTAAATGATATTTTTAAAAATTCCACACCGTTGACAGAATGCTGTTTGACGTATTCGATGGGCAACTGAAGACCTTTTGAGGCCTTCTATGGGCAACAGGAGTTGTCTTGTAGTCGTCGATGGGCAAAAGAAGGCCTCTTGAAGTCTTCTATAAGCAAAAAACACCACTTGAGGTCATCTATGGATATCGGAAGACCTCTTGACGTCTTCTAATGTCAACAGAAGACATCTTGAGGTCTTCTCTGGGCAACAGAAGGCGTCTTGGAGTCTTCTATAGGCAACAGAAACCTCTTAAGGTCTTATATGGACAACATAAGACTTCTTGAGGTTTTCTATGGTCAACACTAAACCTCTTGAAGTCTTCTATGGGTAACATAAGACCTTTTGGGGTCTTCCTTGGGTAATCGAAGAGCTCTTAAAGAGTTCTAGGGACAACAGAAGACAATTTTGGGTTTAGGATTATTCTATTGGCACCAGAAGACCTCTTGAAATATTCTATGTGCAACAGAAGACCTCGTAAGGTCTTCGATCTATCAACAGAAGACCTCATGGAGACTTTTTTGGGCTTCTGTGGTCAACGAAAGTTTCCCTGAGGTCTTCTAAGGGGGAATACAAGAATTCTTTAGGGTTCTTTGGGCTACAGAAGAAGCCTTGTGGTGTTCTATGGGCAAACGAAAACTCTTTTTAGGTCTTTTTGGGCAACCAAATAACTTTTGAGGTCAAATAACTTTTGAGGCCTTGACGTTCTAATTGTTTCTAGGTCTCTAGAGGTTTTCTATGTACCATAAAAGACCTCTGTGGCATTCTATAGACAACAGAAGACGTCTTAAGAACTAATTGAGCTCTTCTATAGAACTTTTTTAGAATATTTATCAATTTTTTGTGTATTCATCACCAACTAAATTCCTCACCCAGGCATGTGCAAGTTTATTTGTATGGTAGAAAATTCCTCCAGCTTTTTAAATATATATAAATCATTCACGGAATGGAAGAATTTAGGTCTCTCCCATCTTTCCTTGAAATAGAAAAACATTCTAATATATACTCCGAGAGTCGCGATTTCCGGCACGTACAGTCTATTTCCGCCAAAAACTAAAAACATGAAGGTATCACATCTTTAATAAAAATGCACAAACACACATTTTCATGTACAACAACACGTGTAAATAAACAAACACACAAGCAAAAAATAACAAAATATCAAAATTTATTACATGCCACGAAGTAGAATATTTATTTTCTAACAATAAAAGCGACTATAAAAATATATTTAAAATCGAAACTAAATACAACAAATACAGAAACTTTATTTTTAACAAAAAAGGCCGAATATTCAGAACTAAAAATATATTAAAAATCAAAACGAACAAAATATCCATTACTTTTCACTATAAGCTGTAACTATTTTTAAAAGCTTAATGGATACCGCCGCACAGTTTTAAATTCAAATAAAAACCCAACAATATTTTTATGTTAACATCCTTTTTCCTGTTTTATGCTAACTGCAGTCCGTGATACTTATTTCTCCTATTCTCTTTCCGCTCCATGCCCAACCATTACATGGCCACATTTATGGGTTCCATTCGCTGCACATTTACTCTCGTCGTACACAATATTTGCATTTTATACTGCAGGATTAAAGGATATTAAATGCTAGATACAAGTTTCGTTTTTTCCTTTATTCCCTTTTTTTTATCAATCTGAGGCCGCGCTGATACTTTGTAATATTTCTATTACCAGTGTTGTTGTTGGTTTTAAGTACTTTGTAGCAAAGTACTTGCAAAATGTTTACAGATTAATGTGTGAAAATAGCTTTGCAATATTTTAGAAAGATGAAAAATGATGGCAAAAAATTATTAAATTGTTAAGGCATCAGTTAGTTTCTTGTCGCAGAAAGGGGTGATGCATAGAAAAGGGGAAAGACGTTCTTGATACCCAACGTATTTTGTAAAACTAATGGGAACAGGAGATTTTTTGAGGTCGTCTATGGGCATCAAAAGACCTCTTGAGGTCTTCTATGGCAGCAGAAGATCTCTTAAGGTCTTCTATGGGCAACGGAAGACAACTTGTGATCTTCTGTAGACAGCAGAAGACATCATGAGGGCCTCTATAAACTACTGACAACTTATTGAGGATTCTAATGTACATCAGAAATCCTCTTGAGTTCTTCTATGGTCAACAGAAGACGTTTTGATGTCATATATGAGCAAGAGATGACCTTTTGGGAAATTCCTTTGGCAACAGAAAACTTCTTAAAGTCGACTATGGGCAACAGAAAAACTCTTGTTGTCATATATGGGCAATAGAAAACCTTTTGAGATCTTCGATTGGCAACAGAAGACCCCCTGAGGCCATCTATGGGTAACACCTCATGGGTTATTCTCTGGACAGCATAAGACCTCTTGAGGTTTTTGTATGGACAACGGAAAACCTCTCGAGGCCTTCTGTGGACGACAGAAGATATCTTGTTGCCATATATGAACCATAGAAAACCTTTGGAGTCCTTAACGGACATCAGAACATCTCTTTAGGTCTTCTATGGACAAAATAAGACCTTTTGAGGTATTATTTGGACAGCAGAAGATGTCTTGAGGTCTTTTATTGGCAACAGAAGACTTTTTGAAGTCGTCTATGGGCAACAGAAGATATCTTGAGGTCTATGGGCAACATATGACCTCTTGAGGTTTTCTATGGACAATGGAAGACCTGTTGAGGATTTCTACGGGTTTCTACAGCAGAAGGGGTTTTCTGCATCCGAAGGTCTCTTGAAGTCTTCTATGGACAGCAGAAGGACTCTTGAATTCTTCTACGGACATCAGAATACCTCTTTAGGTCTTCTATGGACAATAAGACCTCTTGAGGTAGTACATGGGAAACAGAAGACATCTTGAAGTCTTCTAGGAACAACAGGAGAATTCTTGAGGTCTTCTATGGACAGCAGAATACTTTTTGTGGTCTTCTATAGACAGCAGACTATCTCTTGAGGTCTTCTATAGCAGTAGTACCCTTTTGAGATATCCTATAGACATGTATACATTTATTTGTATAAGAGAAACATAAGACCTCTTGAAGACCTCCTTAGGGCATATGGAGACCTGATACTGACCTCCTAAGTTCTTCAATAATAAACATAACGCTTCTGGATGACTTTTTTAGATGACAGAAAACCTAGTGATTTCATGAGACCACTATATAGAATATAGGACCTATTGAGGCCTTCTATAGACTGAAGACAGAAAACCTCTTGATCTCTTCTCTAAAAAGAGGACCTCTTGAAGTCTTCTATAGACAGAAGACATCTCTTGATGTCTTCAAGGGGCAACAAAAGACATCTTAAAGTCTTCCATTGGCAATAGAAAACCACTTTGGGACTTAAATGGCCAACAGAGAAGCTATTTGTGTCTTAAATAGACAATAGAAGACCTCTTGATGTCGTCTATAGGCAACAAAACATCTCTTGAGGTATTCTATGGGTTAAATATAACTCTTGGGTCTTATATATGTATACAACAGAAAACTTCTTGAGATCATCTATATACAATAGAAGACCTCAGATGGCTTCTTGAGGTCATCGATACTCAACAGATGTCTTCTTGAAGTCTTCTATGGGCGGCAGTAAGCCTCTTGAGGTCTTCTATGGGCAACAGAAGACCGCATAGGGTCTTCCATGGGCAACATAAGACGTTTTGAGGACTACTATGGGTAAATAAGACCTCTTGAGACTTTTATAGATATCAGAAGACATTTGAGGCCTTCCATGATCTTCTTTGGATAACAGAAGACCATTTGATGTCATCTTATATATACAACAGAAAATTCTTGAGGCCACCTATATGAAACAGAAGACCTTTAGAGGTCTGTTGATGCTTGAAAAAATATTCTTTAAATTATCCACGAGGTCTTCTGAGGCTTGATAAAATATACTTTAAATAATCGGCTAGGTCTGCTGATGCCTCGAAAAATATTCTTTAAATAATCTGGTTGTATGGTGATGTCTCGAAAAATATTCTTTAAATAGTCCACGAGATCTGCTGAGGCTTGAAAAAATATTCTTTAAATAATCCACTAGATCTGCTGAGGCTTGAAAAATTATTCTTTAAATACTCTACGAGGTCTGCTTAGGCTTGAAAAAATATTCTTTAAATAATCCACGAAGTGTGCTGATGATTGCAAAATTATTCTTTAACCCTTTGTGGCCCGATGTTGCCTGTGGGCAGTTTTGCATGTTTGTGTATATGTATTTCCCACACCGTTTGAGATATTTATAAATACTAAGTGGGTGTCGGTAGATTGATTTCCGAAGAATAAAAAAGCGGAAATTACTTTTAAAAAAATAGCTTGATTGGCAAAGCTATGTCTGTTTAAGTATAAGTAGTCGATTACAAGTTTGGACATGAAATATTTTAGGGATTTTATAAAATGCCGTTAAATGTCAAACGAATTGAATAATTGCAGCCAACATTTTTTGAAAAATCTTACTAAGATGTTGATCTAACAAAATAAAAAAACAAGCATACAATTTACATTTCCAATTAGTAGTTACAAATGTTTGAAATTTGGAAGTTGCTTGTTGCCCATAGGCCATTGTGGTAATAAAGTGGTTACATAAGTGGAAGTCGAAAATGCTGCTTGTGGTATTCAATGAAGTGCAAAGGGTAATTGGGACATACGGGGTTGTGAAAAATTTTGTATTTATATTGTTATTCGAAGATTGGAATTGAATTAAGAGGATATTGACACAGTTTTTGGTGAATATACATATTACATGTTAGGAATTTGTATGATATCAAGCGAATATCTGTTCAAATATCGATGATGATAATTTTATGTATTGGATAAAGTCAATATTATTAGGTTTAGAGTCTGCATACAAAATAAAAAATATTTTTCAAACGCTTCTACTCTAAAAAATGTCAATATGAGCATTTCAGGTTATATGAACACCACCATATACGTCAAAATTGGCTAATTTGTGAACTATATATAGTAAATATAGACCAATTTTCCATTCCATTTCCATAAATTTTCTTCTAGAATTAAACAAACTCATCAGATTATGCTTTTCCACATCATGAATAATGAAAAATTTAACGATTATAAAAAACTTAAGAAACAAACTCTGTTTATTTTAATAACCACAATGACCAAGACTTAAGAAACAAACTCTGTTTATTTGTATAACCACAATGGCCCGATGTTGCCCACAGGCAACATTTGGTACCTCCCTAACCGCAAGGAATTGATATAATTTTTTTTCATAAAGGACTTATTTTTGCGACTACTATCTATCGGAAAAAATTCGGGGTTCAAAGGGTTAAATAATGGTCTGCTGAAGCTTGAAAAAATATTCTTTAAATAATCCACGAGGTCTGCTAATGCATGGAAAAATATTCTTTAAATAATCCACGGGGTCTGCTGATGCTTGGAAAAAATATTCTTTAAATAATCCACGGGGTCTGCTGATGCTTGGAAAAATATTCTTTAAATAATCCACGAGGTCTGCTGATGCTTGGAAAATATTCTTTAAATAATCCACGAGGTCTGCTGATGTCTCGAAAAATATTCTTTAAGTAATCCACGAGGTCTGCTGATGACTCGAAAAGTATTTTTAAATAATCCACGAGGTTTGTTAATATCTCGAAAAAGATTCTTTAAATAATCCACGAGGTCAGCTGATGTCTCGAAAAATATTCTTTAAATTATCCACGAGGTCTGTTAATGTCTTGAAAAATATTTTTTAAATAAACCACGAGATCTGCTAAGGCTTGAACAAAATTTCTTTAAACAATCCACGACGTCTGCCGATGCTGGAAAACATATTCTTAAAATAATCCACGAGGTCTGTTAATGTCTCGAAAAATGTTGTTTAAATAATCCACGAGGCCTGTTAATGTCTCGAAAAATATTCTTTAAATATTCCACGAGTTCTGCTAATGCTTTGAAGAATATTCTTTAAATAATGCACGAGATCTGCCAATGCTTGGAAAATATTTTTTAAATGATCCACGAGGTCTGCTGATGCTTCGAAAAATAGTCTTTAAATAATTAACGAGGTCTGCTGATGCTTCGAAAAATAGTCTTTAAATAATTAACGAGGTCTGCTTATGCTTGAAAAAATATTCCTTAAATAATCCACGAGGTCTCCTAATACTGAACCTAAAAAAAAACCCTTTTTGCTAAACAAAAATATTAAAAATCAAGTGGACCCTGTAGCGTATGATTGGCAACAATGAACATACGCCTTAGGCTACTGTAACATTTGTTTACGAACACTAGATTCATTGCCGATTCATAACATTACATAACTTATTAAAAAGGATTCCACATTGGAATATTAATTTCTAATAACGCCCACACACTAACATATATTTTTAAATATCCAAGTTATTTATGTGATATCATTATTCTTCCTTCAACTTAATGAAGTTCTTCTGACCATTGAAAAGTTTAATCAGATTTAAAAATTTATATAACTGATAATAACCAAAATAGAAGGACACACTCATTTGTTGTTTGAAAATAATATCCCAAATTCCGTACAAAACGACACTAAATTGCAATTCACTCTCATACACACCTTTACATTTATAGTTTACAATCCTATTGAGGAATGCCAAGGTTTTCTGTTGGGGTTCATGGTCATGTCACTTTCCTTAAATATTAACAAAAACAAATAAATAAATAAATCCTTCAATAACTCTGTTCTATGAACTACAACACACACTACACCAAAGAGGTTTACAATTTTTTTTCCTTTCCCCCTATTCACGAAGAACATTGAACACGTGCTAAAACAAATTTACACAAAATAACAGCCCCGACATTGAATGGTCCTTCCCCTTCTTTTGAGTACACCTTCCTTATGTTCGTAGACTACAAAAAATGTGTATGAAGAGTATCACCATCCCTTGTTGTTGTTGCTGATATTCTATGGCCTGAGCTTTTCGTTTATCTTTTCTGCTATATTTTCTGGTTTGTTGAAATATTTTACCTTTTTTATCGTCAGGTTTTGTTGTTTGGGTGGCGGGTCTGAAGGCACATTGTATAGTTATACTGCGTGAGTACGCGTTCATTCATACATTTTTATACGTTGGGGTTTTTCATTTTTATTTTAGCGGTTTAAAATATTTGCTACCTTTTTTAGGTTATTTGTCTGAAGCATGAGAGTTGGTCAGGCATTGTAGAAAACTATGACGTATTTTACGATAAATGGAGAACGTCATAACAACACATGAAAAACAAAAACATGGGTTGGAGCGTAGGGCTAATTCTTCTATAGAAGACCTTTTGAAGGTCTTCATCTTTTCGAGACATTTTGGAGGTGTTCTTCCAAAGAAGACCTCTTGAAAATCTACTCCAAAAGAAAATTGGGTGGGTAGTCTTCTTTCTACTGAAGATTTCTTGGATCCTTTATTCTTTAGAGATCTCGTGGAAGTCTTCTTATATTAAAGACTTAAATAAAATATTTTTTCTAGCAGTAGAAGACCCATAAATGAAATTGTGAATATATTTTCGGATTGTAATATGTATCCGGTAACGTATGAGTGTTGTCATCACTTATACGCATTGTACGCTTCCCAATATTTAAGCATGAAAAGGCCTCCATGCTTCGATTTTAAGAATATAATAAATTCGTGAAGTGAATAAATAATATTTCTCGAGACATCAGCAGACCTCATTGAATATTTAAAGAATATTTTTCGAGACATCAGCGGATCTCGTGGATTATTTAAAGAATATTTTCCAAGCATCAACGGACCTCGTGGATTATTTAGATAATATGTTTTAAAGCAACAGGGGACTTCGTAGATTATTTAAAGAATATTTTTCGAGATATCAGCGTACCCCGTGGATTATTTAAAGAATATTTTTTCCAAGCATCAGTGAAGCTCGTCGATTATTTAGAAAATATTTTTCTAAGCATCAGCGGACCTAGTGGATTATTTAAAACCTATTTTTCAAGCAGCAGTTAACCTCATGGATTATTTAAGGAATAATTTTCCAATCACTTGCAGACCTCGTAGATTATTCAAAAAATATATAAAAGTACCTCGAGGATTATTTACACAAAATATTTTTCGAGCCACTGAATACCTGTCGGATTACTTAAAAAATCACCAGACCTCGTGGATTATTTGAAAAATATTTCTCGAGACATCGGCAGACCTAGTGGATTATTTAAAGAATATTTTTGAGCCACTGCAGATCTGGCTGGAGTAGATCAGATTGAAAAAAATATTAAAATTATTTTTTCTGTTTTACTTATTTCATATGGTTATTAAGGAACGACCAAAGGGATCCTATGGCGTAGTGTAGAGTTAGAGGGATAACATGTTTTACAAAAATGTTTCGCATTGCTTTATGAACTAATTGGTGACCTAAAATGTAGGGATCACGAGAAATATGTATGTTTCAAACTAATGTTAAATTTTCTTTTCCGCTTTTTTGTTTGACTTTTTGAAATATGGGCTATAGAGACCCCTATAGTGTAGACCTAGAATGTTGACATGTTCTTTAAAAATGTTCCTTATGGCGTTGTCAACGATATTGCTTAAAGAAGCATAGGCCTAAAATTCAGGAACCACAAGAAATCTTCTTCCAATTAATGGTCAATTCTCTTTTTCACTTCTTTGGTCTAGTTTTTAAAGAAGGACCAAAGAGGCCCCTACAGTGTTGAGCTAGAAGGTTAATATGTTCTTCAAAAATATGCCTTATGGTGTTGCCAACAATATTGCTGACAAAATCGAGGGCCAGAATTGTAGGGATCACAAGATATATTTTTCGTACAAAAGTTGGAACATGTATAGTATTAGTGTTGACATTAGTCATACGTAGTGATGGCCAAATTGCAAATAGCCGGTAAAAGTGGTTAAGAAATGGCTAAAGCTCCGGATATTAAGAGAAATAAATATTTAAAACATATATTTTTTTCTGTGTTTTTTTTTTGTGTTACTAATTGTATTCGATTTTGAAATGTTTGTCATATACTATACAATGAATGTTTTTTGGATTACAATTTTAAATATATAGACCTTTACCTATATTAATAACCTATTACTTGTGTAACACATTATCCCTATTATACTTATGTATACATACAATTTTTTATCACTCGTGTATTTTTAGTACACATGTCAAACCTTAAATTGAAACAATAAATATATTTTTTTTCTCCTCCTCTATACACGAAATAGGTGTAAGGGGGGATTGTTGTCGCTTGTCTGCCCTCAATATCTAATATTGAGAGCTCAACACTGACAGCTTGTCTGCTCTCAATATAATTTTGTTAAATTTAGCCTACTAATGGCTTTAAATTTAATCCACAAAAAAATAAGTCGTTGTTGTACGACCACAGCAAAAATACAACAACAACAGAATGGCAATCGATAATTTAAGAAGGTAGAAATAAATTCGTTAAGTCAAACATAAGTCAATTTGTTATGGGATTTTTTTTTTCTTTTTATGGCGATTCAGGAACCAGGATATCATAATGGGGTTAAACATAAAATCCAAAAATCTCGTAAACTAATAAATTTGCTCAACAATTTATAGATTGATTGAATTATTTATTGAAGGATTTCGAGGGACCCCGGTGTATTCTTTATTCGCAGTGATGGCAGCAGAGGTTGCCATGAAGAATATTTTGTATTATATAGAATTTGTTATATTATTTTTCCTGTTGAGCAATAAATATTTTTATGCTAATGCCGAAAAGGAATCGCAAATAATGTGAAGAAGAGTTGGTATAATAATGAGTTAAAAGATTTATGTTGATGGGCAATAAAAAAGGGGGAACGAATTTTTAAGTCTGATTTCGTTTATTTTTTATTAGGTGGAAAAGTAGCTGAAGCAACTGAAAAGGTTGGGCATGTAAAGCAGACATCTACAAATAATGATGAATTATAATTTTAAATTAAATCTAAATACCCAGCAAGGAAATTATTGGATTTTAATTGAAAGTAATGCGCGGCGTACGATTAACGTCAACAGCCATACGCCATAGGGTCCAAAAGTAAGTTTTGAGATTTTTGTCATATTTTCCAGCTGATTATCTTGTGCCACCGTGGTGCAATGGTATGCACACCGGCACTCTGAATGTCGTGGGTTCGATTCCCCGGCCAGGGAACATCAAAAATGTTCAACGGTGGCAAAATATCTCTCAGTAATGTTGGCGATATTTTCTGAGTATTTCAGCCATGTAAAACTTCTCTACAAGTGGTGTCTTAAGACACGAAGTTCGGACTCGGCGATAAAGAGTAGGTCCAATATCATTGAGTAGAAAATGTGTTAATTCTTGCGAAAATCCACATTCATCTCTCAAGAAGTCAATGGTCAACAATCAACTCATTATCTAGTTTGTTTGTTGTTGAAGACGGAAGAGGTCTTCCGTCTATAGAAGACCTCAAGAAAAGGTATTGTGTCTAGAAAAGTTGTAAAGAAATGGTCTTCTGTCAAGATGAGGTTTTTACCTATAGACGACCTCAAGTGGAGGTATTTTGTCTACAAAACTCCTCTAGAGAAGGACTCCTTTCTTTAGAAAATCTCAAGTGCAGGTTTTTTGTCTCTGGAGAGCCAATGGAAAAAGGGTCGTTCTTTTGTCAAGAAAACTCCTCAAGAGGAGGTCCTTTTCTATAAAAGACATCAAGAGAAGATCTTTTTTTCTGTATATGTCCTCAAACTGAGCTGTCCTGTCTAAAGAAGGCGTCAAGAAAAAGCCTTCTGTCTATAATGGACCGCAATGGGAGGCATTTTGTCTAGAAAAGATTTCACTAAAAGGTATTTTGTCTAGAAAAGTCTTCAAGAGTAAGTCTTCTGCCTTTAAAAGACTCAACAGGTGGTCTCCGTCGGTAGAAGACCTCAAGAAGAGGTATTTTGTCCATAGAGAACTTGAAGAGAAAGTTTTTGTCCATAAATTACCTCAAGAGAAGGTCTTTTTGTCTACATTGGTCTTCAGTATGAGCTCTTCTATCCAAAGAAGTCGTCAAGAGTCGATCTTCTGCCTATGGAGGACCGCAAGTGGAGGACTTTTGTTTATGGAAGACTACAAAAGGAGGCTTTCCGCCTATAAACATGGTATCATGAAATTGTTTGAGTGCGGCAATAAACGGAAAGAAACAAAACGATTCACGTACCAATCACACAACGCCACAAACTTTTCAGCTTCTCTGAATCGTTTCATTCTCACAACCAAAACAAAAACACAAACTTTTCAACGTAAAAAGATGGAAACCGTACGATTGCACTGTGGTCGAACTTTTATGGGAAGAGCGGCCAAAAATACTTCCTCAGCAGATAACAATACGAAAATTTCAGTAAAGGCTAGTTTAGCAACACAAATAAAAATAAGCAAAAAAATTCAATATAGGTTCAAGGTTAGGTATAGCCCCCATAGAACGGTACCTCATGATTTCAGGCATTTGGAGGTGTTGACCACAGCTTTCAGTGAAATTGCCTAAAATGTGGCTATCGGTATTCCCTAGTGTTAGAAAACCTTCTAGAAAAATTTTTTGAACTGGGTCCACGTTTTGATAGGTTCCCCATGTAATTGTACCGCCCGATTTACGGAATTTTAAGGGTGTCATATAAGTTATTAAATCGAAATGGCCGATATGCCAATTAATCTATCGTGGATGTAGGCTACCCCAGAAAATTGTCGATTAATGTAGGTCCAGCCTTTGATGTTGTCCCCATAAATAGGTACCGCCCAATATTCGGTATTTTTAGGATTCTAGCCGTAAGAATCAATCAAAATGGCAGAATTTTT
Organism: Musca autumnalis; assembly: GCF_047663935.1. NCBI lineage: Eukaryota > Metazoa > Arthropoda > Insecta > Diptera > Muscidae > Musca > Musca autumnalis. The sequence continues at coordinate 217,272,804 of NW_027411977.1, read as the reverse complement.
CAAATTTTACATTGAGGACCACATTTTAACGTATCCTTCATATAACTTAACCTCACAATGCCTCTTCTATATATTTAAAAAGCTGAAATGTATCACCTGCACATTTGAAATGACAAAAACACCCTGAAATGTACCCTTAGTATTTTGTGAACCAGTTGCAAAGATGCGGATAGATGCAGCTGAAAGTTTGAAAAATATAATCCTTAAACTACTACTGATCTTTTAAAAAAATTTTGTTAGGGGGAAAGAGGGGGAACATAATTAAAACTTTACATGAAATTGAATTATATTGAAGAAATGACATTACAAAAGTCCTTTAGCCAAAACACATATTCAATAATGAATCCCAAAAATAACAAACACAAAACTGCATAAAAATTAAGTTAATACATTGTTTTTCAATATTCGAATTAAGTTTGGTCAATATATAGAGTTCATTTTGTTTGATATTGATATTTTACTTTCACCAAAGTTTTGCACTGAATTCACCTAGAAATCCAACCTGTTAAATTTTCTCTTTTTTGGTGCCATTCTCAAAGAGTACAGTAAGAAGTAATCCATAACAAATGTATTTTAGAGAAATTTAACATGTTAGCAGTAAATATGAACACATTTGGTACCAAAAATTACACTTTCATTTTTTAATTTTGGCCAATGGCAGCGACCACTGTGGATTGGTGAAATGTAACTTCGGCTATGCTTTGCCAAGTTGTTTCATTCACCACCGAAACGACAAGTATTTTTGGGAAACGTTTGCCGTGCGTTATGGTCGACACACTCAGACACTCAGACACACACACACATGTGATTGCTTAACAACCCTATAAGTTAGCATCAGCATACCACAGTGAATTGTATCAACCACCAAACGTTTTTGATTTATTCACATGTGTTAAGTACTATTTAGTTTTCTATCTGTTGTTGTGGAGTTGAGTACTTTTCGCTTTTCGTTTTGTTCGTACTCACGAATGTAAACAAAACGAAACTAAACAGCGAGCTCGGCCAACGAGGGTTATGTTTCGTTTTGTATTGTTCCTATGGAAAATACGAAACGATTGGAAATTTTATTTAAAGTATTTTTACGTACTCTGGAGTGCGGTACACCTGACGTATTCGTATTGACGGGAAAGTTATTAGTTATACGCCCCAATGCTCAAATTTAAGTTTTAATCTTGTCTAGATAATTTATTAGAAATTCATAGAAAGAAATGTATTATTATTTATTAAATAAATACGTCATTTACTTTCGTCCTTTAATTTCTTTTCATTTTAAAACATTGTTCTTAAAATTAGATTCCGTCCATTTACATTTACGTCCTTACTATGCCACTAAGTAAAAGTTTATTATTATTGCAATATTGATTAGCTAATTGTATTTACTTTATTAACTATACTTCGTATTTACATTTATCCTTTCGTTTATATTCCAACCTTGAAACAAAGAATGAACAACATGGCAGTTATACTTTCCATAAAAGCGAATTATTTCATAACTAATTAATTTGTCAAAGTATTGAAAAAAAGACAAGCGGGGAAAGTCAACATCCGTTCGCGAACGCCATAATAATAAAAATAAAGGCCAAGGCTGGAAGACGACACACCTTTTTGCTACAAAATGCCTCCCACATAACAAATTGTATCCTTGTTTTGCATTTCTGTCTCTTCTCTTGTCCCGTCTTTATTTCCTGGCACACCTTAAATGGCTGAATGCAATTTTAGTTCGATAAACAGTTGTAGGGCTAATGAAAAATGTTTTGCTGTTGTTGTATTAAAAATAAAAACAGGTACAACAAATACATTTAAATCCGCAAGCAACTGACTGATGGTCGTCCGTGGAATTGTCAACAAATGTTGACTATTTGTTTTTTTACTTGTTGTGTTTTCTTTCTCAAGGTGATAAAAATAACTTTAGAAACTATTTCTTTTGCCAGTCACTCACAAAAGCTATTAAAAATGCATGGCCCTAACCTTTGGTGACGCCTGATGTCAGGCAAAATTCAAGGCCTACAGACAAAGTTTTGTTTCTAGGAAAAGCAAACACATGGTCTGGAAAGTTTGAAAAGGCATTTGAACAAAAAAGAGGCTTGGAGGAGTTGAGCAATATGATAATCAGTGGCAATTCTATAAATTATTGTAGTGAAATGTACCTACGGTACCAGAAGACAGCCACAAGTTCAAGTTTCGTGGAGAAAACATCTTGCGTACATCCCTGATCAGCAGCACGAAGCAATAAATTTGTGGCCACCGTTATCAACAGATATGTCATAGCATTAATTCCATTGTAACGTTTCTTCCTTTAACTCCAGGAGATTCCTAACACCTTCAAGAAAGAACAGATGAACTTCGCTTGCAGTGAACTTCGCCATCTTCACAACTTCTGGGTACGGAATTCTAAAGACTCGCTTTTAATCGTCTAGAAAGACTCCTTTCTGGTATCTTCTGGTTGTCTAAAAGGACTCCATTCTGATCGTCTACAAAGTCACCTTTCTGTTCCTCTATCATCTATGAAGACTCGTCGTCGGAACTATCTTGAGAAAATAATATTTCGAACTTGCATTATTGCCCATCTTCTCAACTTCTGGGTACGAAATTCTGAAGACTTGCTTCCAATCATCTACAAACACTCGCTCCTGATTATCTACAAATATCCTCTTCTGGTTGTATAAAAAGACTCCATTTTGTACGTTCAAAAGGCTTCATTCTGGCCGTCTACAAAGTTTCCCCTCTTGTCCCCTATCATCTATGAAGACTCGTCGTCAGAACTCTCCAGAGAAAATGATCTTTCGAACCTCATAATATTCAGCTTGTTCAGTGAGCAAAATGGACCTTTTCAAATGAACTTTCGGAGATACACCGGAGCATTTTTGTAATGATTTGTGTCTCTGACCTCCTTGATATTCAAGTTAATAGAAGCATTGGATCGTCCTTGGGACTTTTCATGTGCAGTAAATGTATATGACGTGTGGGAATAAGTTTTTTATTTTCGGATGACTATAAAGATTCAGCTGGCAGGGCGTGGTTGATACCAATTGTATCCCCGATCTTATTTCACCATCTTCGATGTTAGCCAGGTACTCCTTAGAAGACATTACCAGAATCACCAAGAAGTATTCAGCTCGTAGTCATATAAGGCCAGAACAAGTAATATATCTTCGGTGTAGTGTCCTGATTACACTGTGCAACGTTTTTATGGTGATCTTGTGCAAACAATACGAACTGTGGATTTTTTGAAAGTACAGACCCAAACGAAAAAAAACCCCTAGTTGGGTTTTGTTGTGTCAGATCCAGCTCGGATTTTATGGTCCCATTATATGATGCAAAATACCGCTGAAACAACATGAAGTAAGCATTTAGAGTTTCAGAATATTCTGAAAAATTGCTGAGAACATTATTTGGATGATTTTTGCAAAAGGTTACTTGGTTCAACTCCCAATAGTTTAGCTGATACCAACCAGAATTCCAGAAATTATGTAAAATTTTCCATATTTTATAGATTTTGATGCCCTAGATGAAGTTTTTCTAGTGTAGTGTGTTCAACAGATAAGTTCAACTAGTTTAGGGCTACAATATTGCTAAAACCAGCAAGGCCAAATTCCTATTCGTTTCTGAGATAAAGGCCTGATAAATGCAAAAAAATGTAGATTTAGCCCGGTTTAGATGAGGCCATAAAATCCGAACTGGATCTGACAGGACAAAACCCAACTAGGGTTTCTGTAGTCTAAATATGTACTTTCAAAAAATCCATACTAGAAGTTGTTTGCATTTTCAGTGTTGCATAGTGTTATGATCCTCTTCTGAAGTTCGATTATCTAACAAATTAGTTAACGACCAATAAAAAAATAGTACTTAGTGTAGTTCTACCGATAGCAATAGTGTTGTCAACTATTATTTGAACTTTTCATTGTTAATTTTGCGTTTTAATGTTACCGAATTTTGACGGTAACTCAAAAAATTAGTTAGACAATCGCACTACTGGTACAAGCCTGTTTAGTTTGTCGAGAAGATTCCTATTTTGTATATTTAAACTATCCTCAAGAGTCTTCAGAGTCGTATGTAGGTTATCACATAAATTTCATTCTGGCTGCAGGATGATCAGCCCTTGAATAACAATTGATGTCCTTGCCACCATATAGCGTTTCCTCAAATATCCTTTCCCAATGTGGCCACAACAACTTTAATCTATGCCTTCATTCGTGTGTAGGTTATCCTCCCTCAAAAGTTTAGTTCTGGCAGCCGGATGATCAGCCATCGAATAAAAATATCACCTCCCTATTACACCATAGTTAATAGCAACCTTGATGCCCATGTCTTCATTCTCCACCAGAGTCAGGCGAATTCATAACTATCCAGTCATCATAACTATCCATCATATCAACACCAGAGTGAGACGAACTCACATCAGTTCAGTCCACTTCAGGTGATCTGAATTCTGAGGATCAAGAATTTTTAGTTTGAGTTCCAAACCCAAAGATTAGCTTTCTCTAGCATTCCCTTAAATACCCTTTCCAGACGTGGTACACTGCAACCTTGAAGACACTACCTGGATTTGCAACCAAATCCAATTTAGGCGGAACAGAATAACCCTGACCTAAAGATTAGGATTCTATAGCATTTCCTCAAGTATACTTTCCTTATATCTACAGCAATCTTAATATCTATGCCTCTATTCTCCTTCAGAGGGAAGGGGTGGCAAATTAATAATAGTACGGCACGCTGTCAGGAGATTGGCATTCTGAAACTTTTTCGGTAAAAGTTTCTCAGAAGCTCTTTAGACCTATTTCGACTACATATGACATATGACAGCCATTGATATTCTCAACGATATTTGCATTTCCAATGATTTCTACCCGAATATTATCCACAGGCATGACTGGCACAGACTTATTGTAAGGTTTTTTGCGGTCTGACTACGGGTATTTGAATGTTGCTCTTCCTGAAGAAGCAACCAATGACTGTCACTGATTTCTCCCTTCTGGAAAAATATTATCAATAATTGCCATTCGAAGGACAACCTGCATAGCTCTTGAAGATGGCATTTCCCAATAAAATAACCAAGGATTTTCACAGCTTTTTCCATCGAAATCAATACTGCCAGTAATTGCAACTCGAAGGTCATATTCGTCTTTAGCTCCCTGATTATGTATCTAGGAGGTCGCTTGCCGGAAGAAGAGTTTTATCCCCTGAAGTAGGTATTTTCTTAATACCTTTTTTGTGAAGAACGAACACGTCATACCATGCTTTCACTTTAGAATCTGTACAGTCTGCGGGCCTACTTATTCCTGGTTACCCATAAGCCTGTTCCCTACATTTTGAACTAGAGGCAGGTCTTCCAACACATCCTTTACCCGTTAGGTTTCGATATATGTTTAGATTTAGCCCTCTTCATGAGCCGTTGATAGTGGGCCCTGAATTTCGTCTTTCGTGAAGAGGAGTTCACCTTTCCAGTACTAAGCATATTCACATTGTTTTTCTGGCCAACGACGTTGGTGGGTTGTGTGTCTGCTACACCATAGCATTCTTGAAGACGGCCGCAGACTTTCGGCATAACGAACACGATCTGATGCTTTTTCAGATAATCAGCTCACCTTAGTCGTTTTGCAGCTTGTGGGCCTGTTTTGGCCAAGGTATCGATCCGCCGTTCAAATACCCTTCTGGATCGCTTGTTTCGAAACACGTCAACCCTACAATAGTTCACGTTAAAGGGTTACGTTAGTTTTAAGGATATACCCTTTGACCATTTTCGGATATCACAAAGCCGGCCTATCGTAGAGCTTTTTGCATCGCAGTCTACTGGGACTTGGAGGTGTTCCAGAAGTAGGGCTTGGCTTCCGAGTACTAAGCTTTTTCCTCATTTATGTTGTCGAAAGTAGCTGCCAAAGATGTGGATGGGTTGACTGCCTGCGATACCATGGCCTTCATGGACGATGACTGTGAATCTTTGGAAGAACGGCTACAGTTTCCAGTTCTATGCCGCGAAGATAGCTTCGCCTTCCTAACAAAAGACATTCGTTTCTCAGCTAAGTCTATTTTTGCGGGTTACCAATCATCGTTCAAATAAAGCAAATATTTCACCTTTAAATATCATGTTCTTTAGCCATCTTCTCAAATTCTGGGTTCGAGCTCGGATTTAAAACAATATTAAGCTCAATTACTTTGCTCCGGTTCCGCCTTTCTCAATTTATGGCTAGAAACTGCTATCACCCTTAAGGTCTTTTAATGATATAAGATCCCTTGAAGTCTTCTATAGATAGAAGACCCCTTGAAGACTTCTGTAGGTAAAAGACCCATTGATGTATTTTCTGGATATACGACCTCAATAGGTGTTCTATGAGGTCCTTTATATATAGAAGACCCCTTCTTCTACAGAGAGAATACCCCCTTGAGGTCTTCTGTAGATAGAGGACCCCTTGAAGTCTTTAGTAGATAGAAGACCCATTGCGTTCTTCAATAGATAAAAGACCCTTTGAGGTCTTTAATAGATAGAAGACCTCTTGAGGTCCCTTGAGTTCTTCTATAGATAGAAGACCCCTTGAAGTCTTCTCTTGATAGAAGGCCCCTTTACGAATTCTTTTGATAGAAGACTCATTGAGATCTTCAATAGATAGAAGACTCTTTGAGGTTTTTAATAGATAGAAGACTTCGTGAGGTCTACTACAGATTCAAGACCCTTTGATGTTTACTATATGTTGAAGACACCTTAAGGCTTCGGCTTCTCTCCTACTTGGTTTAACTGACCGTGTAAGGTCTAATTTTGGTGGTTCTAAAATCTCTGTCCTAGTTGCTCTTGACCTAGAAAAAGCTTTTGATCGTGTCGATCATGCATTATTGCTAACCAAGCTGAGTGTTTTGTATGGATTTTCTAATAATGCTTGTAAGCTCCTTATGTCTTATCTAACGAACAGAAAGCAGGTTGTATGTGCTGGTGGGAGGTATAGTGGCATTCTTCCGGTTAAAAGTGGAGTACCCCAAGGATCGGTGTTGGGTCCACTTTTGTTTATACTGTTCATTAATGACCTATTTCCCAAGCTGCAGAGTTGGTGCATGCCGTTTGCATATGCGGACGATATTAACTTGCTTTTTGTTGGTGAGGTCAGATTTTTACCAGTTCTTCAATCAAAAATTGATCTGGTTATGTCAGTTTTGTACTCTTGGATGTCAGATAACAATTTGAACATCAATCCGTCAAAGACTAAAGCCCTGTGTTTCTCCACTGTTCCGGTTCATGATCTGACATTGAAATATAGCAACACAATTATTGAGTTTGTGCATGAAGTGAGCATTCTAGGCATCTTGTTGGATGATAAACTTAGCTTTAACCGTCATGTTGATATGGTAGTCTCAAGAATAAATTTTTCTTTAAGATGTCTTTATGCCACAGATCTATATTTGCCCATGAGTGTTAGATATCGTCTGGCTCATAGTCTAGTTCTGCCTACTGTTTTGTACTGCTTGGAGGTTTACACTGGTGCAGGTCAGGGAATTATTGACTTGATTACGCTCGCAATTAATAGAGTAGTTCGCTATGTTTACGGCGTTAATAGGCGTGATCACATTACGCCATATACCATTAAATTACTAGGGACCTCTTTTCCAAATTTTATAAAACTTCGATTACTGGTTTTTTTCTATAAGTTGGTTCGTAACCAATGTCCTACTTTTTTAATGTCTTTGTTCAACTTCTCCACTTTTACAAGAAGGAGCCAATTGAATATTTCTAGTGCTATTTTTTTAATGGATAGTTCATTCGAAGTAAGAGTAGCGCGGCTATATAATATTTTGCCCAACAATTTAAAAGTATTTAATATATCACCAGCTTCTTTCTCAAGACATCTTCTGCAACACCTACTCTGACGCTCAGATACTTTCTCTTTCCATCGTTTGATGAACGCCAAATTGTTTTTTTTTTATTATTTTAGTGATCTCACTTATTTTTAACTGTCAGTTCAAATATGAAGGGTTATAACCTTATTATTATCTACAGTTTATTTTTTTTTTTACATTTTTTTTAATCTTTTCTTACGTTTGAGTAGTGGGAATATAAATATTTGTATTTTTTTTTTTTTAGCCTTATGGCTTGGAGTATTTGTAATTATAGGATTATATCATATACCTAGTTTTATATGCACTCTGAGTAGTGATAACATACACATATGTAATATAATGTAATTCATTTAAATTGGCCCGATGGCTTAGAATTATTGTAAAGTTGATAAATAAATAAATAAATAAATAAATAAATAATATACAGAAAGAAGACCTCTTGAGGTGTTTCATGAAACCTTTTGTGATCTTCCAGAAGTCGTACACTAACAAAATACTTCCTCCTGACGTCTTCTTCAGACCTCCTCTAGAGGTCTTCTATAGACAGAAGACAAAATTTAGGCACCTTCTATAGACAGAAAATTCTGAGGTCTGAGGCAGGGAACCTCTTCTTGAGAACCTGTATAGACAAATTCCTTCCCTTGAGGAATTCTATAGAACGAATGCCTTCCCTTTACGATTTCTATACACAAAAACTTTTTCTTAAGGTCTTCTACAGACTGCGGACCACCTCTTGGCACCTTTTGTAGACAGAAGATCTTCTCCGGAGGACTTCTATACACATAGAATCTCCTCTTGCGTGAATATATAACAGAAGACGTTCTCCTCAGTTTCTTTTTTTAGAAAAATTACCTCCTCTTGGGATCTTTTATAGACAGAAGACCCCTTGAGGTCTTCTATTCACAGAGGAGATTTTAGGTCTTCTCTAACAAAATTAGAAAGAAAGAATTTTCCGGACGTTTTCTATAGACAAACATTTTTCCTCAAGGTCATTTATTGATAGAAGGCCTACTCCTGGGGACATTCCCTGGCAAGCGACCTTCTCTGAAATATATTTCAGAAAACCTCGTCTTTTACGGACAGGGGACCTTCTATATACAGACAGAAGATTTCTTCCTCAGATTTTTTAATTAACGGCCTAATCTTCAGGCTCTCTATAGACAGAAGACCTCCACTAGGGGTCTTTTCTAGATCATAGACTTCCTCCGGTGGTCTTCTATAAAAAACTACAAAGGGAGGTAGTCTTTTATAAAGAAAACAACTCCCCTTATAGATTTCTAAAGACAGAAGAACTCCTTCTGGGCTATTACCTATTAAAAATTACCTCCTTTTGAGGCCTTCTATAGACCGAAAAGCTTCTCCTGAGCTCTTTTCATTTCTCTTCTTGAGTTCTATTATATGTCGTCATTATATATAGATTTCTTCTTGTGATATTGTGTAGACTAAAGACCTGCTTTTGATTTCTTCTATAGAGGGAAGACATCCTCTTGAAGTCGTCTAATACCAGAAGACCTTATATAAACGGAACATCTCCTCTTAGAGATTTCTAAAGACAGAAGACCTTCTCTTATGGTCTTTCCTAGACGAAAACCCTTATCTGGATATTTTCCTCCTCTTCAGCTCCGGAGATATTTTCATAGGAAAAAAGACCTTCTAGACAAAGATCCTGCCCCAGAGATTGTCTATGGAGGTATTTTCTTAGGAAAGAAGACCTTCTAGACAACAGACAAAAGTCCTGCTCCTCAGGTCTTCTATAAACAGGAGAGGTAATCCTGAGTTTTTTTTCAAGTCCTGTTGAGATCTTCTATAGACAGAATACTTTCTTAAGATCTTTTATAGACTTTTGACCTTCTTTTGAGATCTTCAATATAAAGAAGACTTCAGGTCTTCTACCGACATAAGACTTCTTGAGGTCTTCTATTGACAGAAGTCCATTGGAGGTTTCAATTAATTAAACAGAAGACCTTCTTCTTCCATAGGCATGAGACTTTTTCAGGTCTTCTATTGAAAGAATCTTTATTTCATTGAAGGACAGAAGAGCTATTGAGGTCTTCTATTGACTGTAGATCTTGTTTTGTTTTAGAGAGTAGATGTTCCTTATTATTTAAACTGTGAACATTCTACTTCTGAGAATTATTCTTCCGCAAAAAGTTTCACCGTATTATCGCATTTTTCCTATTTAAATGTTAAAATTAACATTTTATCTAAGGCAAGGCAGCCCCGACACTGAAATTATTAACAGTAAAGAATTTAAATCCTTGCAAAAATTTTCCTATTTCAACATTTCATTTTTTGAGGCAGTGACAGTTTTCAACACATTTGAGGAAAACATATCTGGAATTTATGCAAATAAAGAATCTTTCTTCCTGTTTACTGAGCGAAAAAAATAATGAAATTATTCCTTCAGCAAAATCTCAAACTGGCATAATTTTGCATAACACAGTTTTACTAGTTCATGATTTTGTTTAAATAAATTAGTCCTCCAGCGCACAGGATAATAAATCTCTAAAAATAAGCAAATCATAAAAATCTAACTTTAAGTTCCCTTAACTTAACTTTCATATTATTTATGATGGCAATATACCGTTCATTCATCATTTGTTATTTTATGTTATCCAGCACACATACACATACACCTCTCACTCATACACAATTTATAAACTATGTGTGTTAGTGTTTCATATCCAAAACCTATTTGACATTCACCACGTCGCCCCGTTACTAAATAGTGAGCGATATGAGATTAATAGGTTGTAGCAGCATATCCTGCAACTATCAGATCTAGTCACGTAAAATGTCCCGGGCATTTAGCTGAAACTACAGGAACATTTAAGAAGCGTAGAGCATTCATTGATGCTGAAGAGATGCTACATCATCATCAGCGTTATCGTCAACATTAATGTATGGTAAACGCATTGAAGAAGTTGTGCTTTTTAGAACGACATCACGTGAATACCAAGAAAATATGAAATTTCATGCCAATGAAAAGTGTGCGGAGCTGTGTATCCACATCACATAAATGTTGCTGCTTTATGGCAACAATGTAAACATCGGAATGATATATCATGTTTGCAATACTTTTTATTTTAATAAGTAGTCATAAAGTTTTGTAGCAGGAATCATAATATGGAAATGTCGTAGAAATTTTAACAAAATAAATAGAAGATCACTTGAGGTCTTCTTCTGTCAATTAAAGACGTCAAGAGGAGGTGTTCTGCTCTCAAGAGTGGGTATTTTGCCCAAAAGAAGAGGTCATCCGTCAATAGAATATCTCAAGAAGAAGTCTTTTGTTCATAGAAGTCCCTGTAATGATAACAACATTGTTCCACAACATCCCATACGGGACAAGGGAGACTTCTCTCATATCAATGAGTGCACCCCGATTCATATTTAGCTCAATGATATGGGACCTACTGTTTATCGCCGAGTCCGAACGGCGTGTCCTAAGACACCACTTGTAGAGAAGTTTTTCAAGGCTGAAATACTCAGGAAATGTCGCCAACATTACTGAGGGGTATTTTGCCACCGTTGAAAAATGTTTGATGTTGCCTGGCCGGGGAATCGAACCCCCGACCTTCTACGTGCAAGGCGGGCGTGCATACCATTGCACCACGGTGATAGAGGAAACCTCAAAAGAGGTATTCCGACTTGACGAAGAGTCTACTGTCTACAAAAGACCTCAACAGGAGGTCTTTTGGCCAGAAAAAAAACAAACAAAAAAGTCAATAGGAGGTGTTCTGCCTCAATAAGAGGGGTTCTGTCTCAAGAAGAGGTGTTCTGTCTACAGAAGATCTCAAGGGAGGTCTTAGGTTTATAGAAGACCCCAAGAAGAAGGTATTGGGTCTATTGAAGACCTCAAGAGGAGGAATTTGCCTTGGAAAGACCTTCAGAAAAGGTCTACCACCTACAGAAGGCCCCAAGAGAAGGCCTTCCATCTACATAAGACCTCCAAAGGATGTGTTCGGTCAACAGAACACCACAAGAGGAGGTCAATAAAAGACTTCAAGAGGAGGTGTTTTGTCTAGAAAAGACCTCAAAGGGAGGTCTTTTGTCTAGAAAGAACCTCAAGGGGGGGTCTTCTGTCCATAAAAGACCTCAAGAGGAGCTCTTTTTTCTAGAAAAGACTTCAAGAGAAGGTCTTCTGTCCATGAACGTTCTCATTGTGAGATCTTTTGCCTAGAAAAGACCTTAAGAAGTTCTCAAGAGGAGGTCTTTTATCTAGAAAAGGCCTCAAGCGGAAGTTTTCTGTACATAAAAGATTTCAAGAGGAAGCCTTTTGTCCAAAAAAATAACTCAAGGGGGAGGCCTTCTGTCCATAAAAGACCTTAAGGGGAGGTCTTTTGGTTAGATACGACTTCAAGAGGACCTCAGAGGAGGTCTTCTGTCTACAAAAGTCCTTAAGAGGACCTCAAGAGTAGGTATTTTGTCCACAAAAGACATCAAAAAGAGGTCTTCTATCTAGAAAAGACCTGAAGAAGAAGTCGCTTGTCCAAAAAAGATCGTAAGGAGAGGTCTTTTGTCTAGAAAAGGCCTCAAAAGAAGGTATTCTGTCCATAAACATTCTCGAGAAGAGGTCTTTTGTTTAGACAGAGTACCTCCTCTTGACAGAGTACCTCCTCTTGAAGTCTTTTATGGGGAGAAGACTTCATGAGGAGGTACTCTGTCCATAAAAGACCTCAAGGGGAGGTCTTTTGTTCCAGAAAAGACTTCAAGGGAGGGTATTCTGTCCACAAAAGATCTCAAGAGGAGACCTTTTCTCTAGAAAAGACTTCAAGAGAAGGTCTTCTGTTCATAAACGTTCTCAAGATGAGATCTTATTCCTAGAAAAGACCTCAAGAAGAATTCTTTCCTCTAGGAAAGGTTTTTTGTGAAGAAAGACCTCAAGAGGACGCCTTTTATCCATAAAAGACCATAGGATGAGCTCTTTTTGTCTGGAAAAGTTCTCAATATCTCTTTAGAAGACTTAAAGAAGAGAATTTCTGCTATAAAAGACCTCAAGCGAAGAAAGAGACCTCGTGGGGTCTTCGATAAACCTAAGAAGACCCCCTGTGGTTTGCTAAAGACCGAAGAAAACCACTGAAGTCTTGGGCAGACCAAAGAAGGCCTCTTGTGGTATTCGAAAGATTTAAAAAGAACAATTGAAGTCTTACTATAGAAAAAATCTTTTGAATACCGACCTTTTGCGCCACTCGAAAGACCGAATAATATCTCTTGAGTACTTCATTAGACAGAAGAAGACCTATTGTGATCTTTGTGGACCATAGAAGACCTCTTGAGGTCTTCGGTAGACGAAAGAAGACATCTTGAGATCTTCGATAGTCTTCGGTAGACCCTTCTATGGTCTTCATTTCATCGATAGTCACTATAAGACTCCTTGTGGTGTTCGATTGACCCAAGAATACCATTTAAGGTCTTCTATAGGCCGAAGAAGACCTCTTGAGGCCATCTAGGCCGAAGAAAATCTCTTGAGGCCTTCTATAGGCCGAAAAAGACCTGTTGATGCCTTCTATAGACCGAAGAAACCCTCTTGAAGCCTGCCGAAAAAGACCCTACGCGGGCTTCGATAGACTAATAACATCCTCAGACAGAAGAAGTCCAATTTAAAATTTTCGTGGATGGAAGAGGATCTTCGATAGACAGAAGGTGACATCTCTTGAGTACATCTTTACATCGAAGAAGACCTATTGTGACCTTTGTGGACTAAGGAAGACCTCTTGATAATACCTCCTAAGGTCTTCCATAGACCGTAACAGACTGCTTAAGGTCTTTGATAGACCGAAGAATTCTTTTATAGACCGAAGAAAACTTCTTCGATAAACAGAAAAAACCTCTTGTGATTTCTTTTAGCCCGAAGAAGACTTCAGGAGATCTTCAATATACAGAATAAGCATACCTACGGTCTTAGATAGATGAATATCTCTTGAGACCACTTAAACATTCTATAGACCGTAGAATACATCTTGAGGTCTTTGATAGACCGAAAAAGACATACTAAGGTCTGCGATAGACCGAAGAAGACCTCTTGAGTTATTAAATGTACCCAAAAAGACCACTTGAAGTCTTCGAACAAGATCTTTTGAAGTTCTCTTTTTATCGAAGAAGACCTATTCAGTTCTGGTATATACCCCAGGAGATATCTTAAGTACTTATATAAATTGAAGAAGACTTCTTGAGATCTTCGGTATACCAAAGAAAACCTCTTGATGTCTTCGATAGTCCTAAAAGACCTCTTGAAGTCTTCAATAGAACGAAGAAGATCTTTTGAAGTCTTCTATATACCGAAGAAGATATTTTCAAGTTGTTTTATAGAACGAATAAAACCTCTGAGGTCTCCATATTCCCAAGAAAATCTCTAAAAATGTTTCTATAGTCGTCTATAGACCGTACAAGAGATCTTGAGGTCTTCCATACACCGAATAAGAACTCCTATAGACCCAGGAAGACTTCTTATGATTAGCTTTAGGCCTAAGAAAATTTGTTGAGGACTTCCATAGACCGAAAATGACCTCGTGAGGACTTCGAAATGCGGAAGGAGACATTTAGAAGTTTCGATAGGCTGGAGAAAGCCTTTTGAGATATTCGATAGAACGAAGAAGACCAATTGGGTTCTTACTATATAACGAAGAAGACATTTTGATGTATTCTATTCCGATGAAGTCCACTACAGTTCTTCTGTGTCTCGTAGAAGACCTCTTCATGTATTTTATAGACCGAATAAGACTTCTGAGGTCTCTTATATATCGAAGCAAATCTTTCAAATTTATCCATATCTTTTGAGGTATTCGATAGACTGAAGAAGATTTCCTGAAGTATTCGATAGACCGAAGAAGACCTCTTGAGGTCCTACTATTGAAGGAAAAAGACATTTTGATGTCATCTCCTCTGATTAGAATCTCATCAGGTCTTTTATATACCGAAGAAGACCTGTTGAAGCCTTTTGTATATCCAAGAAGACACCTTTCGTTAAGTTTAAGTTAAGTTCTTCTATAGACCAAAGAGGGTCTAATTTAGACCAAAGAAGACCTTTTTAAGTCTTCCATAGGCCGAAAAAGGACTCTGAAGATTTGCGGGGTTCGTCGATATACATTCTATAGGAAGGGTTGTGGACTTCACTAGATAGACCTTTGGTCTTCTATAGAAAGACATCTGATCTTCTATAGGAATATCATTGGTCTTCGCTTGAAAAATCTCTGGTTTTCAATAGGAATTCCTTTGGTGCTCTGTAGAAAGACTACTGGTCCTCTGTCGGAAGACCTCTACTCTCCTATATTCTCTCATCAGGACTTCCATAAGAAGACCTTTGGTCTTCTATAGGAACACCTTTGATATATAGGAGGACCTCTTATTTTCTATAGGAAAACATCTGTTCTTCTAGAGCAAGACTTCTGGAACAATGGAAGAAGACCTCGTGTCATCTTATAGAACACCTCTAGTCTTTTATAGGGAAATCTCTGTTCTTCTATAGGAAAACTTCTGGTCATCTTAAGGAAGACCTCTGGTCATCTTCATGAAGACCTTTGGTGTTCTATTACAAGACCTTTGGTCTTCTATGGCAACACGTCTGGTTTTCTATAGGAAGACCTCTAGTCATCTTTAGTAAGACCTCTTGTCTTGCATATGAAGACGCCTGGTCATCTATAGGAAGACTTCTGGTCTTATATTAGAAGACGTCTGGTCTGCTATAGGAAGAGCTCTGGTCTTCTATAGCAAGACCTATGGCCTTCTAGAGGAAGACTTCTGATATATAGTAAGACCTTTGGTCTTTTATACGAAGACCTCTGGTCTTTGATAGGAAGACCTTTGGTCTACTATAGGAAGTCCTATGGTCTACTATACGAATACCTATGGTCTACTTGCGAAGACCTATGGTCTACTAAATGAAAACCTCTGGTTTTCTAGAGGAAGACCTCTGGTCTTCTAAAGGAAGAGCTTTCGTCTTCTATAGGAAGACCTTTCGTCTTCTATAGGAAGACCTCTGGTCTTCTATAGGAAGACTTATGGTCATCTACAGGAAGACCTCTGGTCTTATACCTTTGGTCTTCTTTTGATAGGCTTCTCCTTTTCTAGAGGAAAACTTTTGATCTATAGGAAGACCTTTGATCTTTTATAGGAAGACCTCTGGTCTTTGATAGGGAGACCTTTGGTCTACTATACGAAGACCTATGGTCTACTAAATGAAAACCTCTGGTCTTCTAGAGGAAGACCTCTGGTCTTCTAAAGGAAGACCTTTCGTCTTCTATAGGAAGACCTTTCGTCTTCTATAGGAAGACCTCTGGTCTTCTATAGGAAGACTTATGGTCATCTACAGGAAGACCTCTGGTCTGCTAAAGGAAGACCTCCGGTCTTCTATAGGAAGATCTCTGGTCTGCTAGAGGAAGACCTTTGGTCTTCTGTAGAAAAACTCGGGTCATCTATAGGAAGACCTCTGGTCTTATACAGGAACACCTCTCGTCTTTTATAGGAAGAACTTTTGTCTTCTATAGGAAGACCTCTGGTCTTCTATGCCAACATCGTTGGTCTTCTATAGGAAGACCTTTGGTCTTCTTTTGATAGGCTTCTCCTTTTCTAGAGGAAAACTTTTGATCTATAGGAAGACCTTTGATCTTTTATAGGAAGACCTCTGGTCTTTGATAGGGAGACCTTTGGTCTACTATACGAAGACCTATGGTCTACTAAATGAAAACCTCTGGTCTTCTAGAGGAAGACCTCTGGTCTTCTAAAGGAAGACCTTTCGTCTTCTATAGGAAGACCTTTCGTCTTCTATAGGAAGACCTCTGGTCTTCTATAGGAAGACTTATGGTCATCTACAGGAAGACCTCTGGTCTACTAAAGGAAGACCTCCGGTCTTCTATAGGAAGATCTCTGGTCTGCTAGAGGAAGATCTTTGGTCTTCTGTAGAAAAACTCGGGTCATCTATAGGAAGACCTCTGGTATTTAATGAACCCAAGAAGAAGTTCTTATTCTAGAAAAGGTCTGTCTATAGAAGACCTCAAAAAGAAGTCTTCTGGCTATAGAAGATCTCTGTTGTCTGAGAAGACCTCAAGAGTAGGTCTTCTAGTTATGGAAGAATGTTGGGTCTTTTGTCTACCTCAAGATGAGATATTTTGTCTGTAAGGTCCCCACACAGAACGATTAGGTCCCCAGTAGAAGGTCCTCAGTATATAGAAAACCTCATGGTGATGACCCCAATATGTATACTTTAAAGAAGACTTTAAAAACTATTTCAACATACCTTCTACTTACAGACATACAACTTAAAAAATCCGTGTCATACCTGCAAAAAAAGAAAAGATTGAAATAAAAATTAGTTATCATGTTTGGGATATCTGCAATTTGTTGTTCTTAAACTAAATTTAAGCTTATTTTTCGCCTCCTAGAAGTTTAGACATTTCATAGAAATTCCCCAAGAGACACTAAGTACGACAAACTTTTTTTTTTCTCCCCACCACAAAATAGTTTGTGGTTTTTTTCTTGATAGCATCAAAGGATCAATGGAATTTTAATAATATTATCTGACATGTTTCCACTGAGATTGTTTTGTTTTCATTCTTTCCTTCGTTCGGTTGTTCATTGAATACTTTTTGCAACATGGGAATGGTTGGCGACGAGGACGACGTGTCAGCCAATCGCTCTCTATCTCTGTGTGTGTGTGAATTCCAGTTAAAAATCAATTAAATGCATCGATGACTAAGGGCAACAAAGTGTAAGTGTTGATAAGCTCCCCCAGGAATGTGAGCGGAGGCGAAAAGAAAGCAAAATCAACAAATAAATTTTGCTGGGTGGAAAAACTGTCATTCTATGTACGAGTATGTGTGCATCTGTGGGAGTGTGTATGCGTAGTAAAACACTCACGTCCATTCACATTAAACGTGGCATTAATAACTTTTATAATAATTATTATGTCTAGGAATTAAAGCCAGACACGTTAAAACGGAAAAGGGAGGGACAGTGGAAGAGAGAGAGAAAACGGCGACAATGTGTTGTTGGAGCCGAGAGAGTGTCTGAAGGATAATAATAATGGTAGTTAATAAATATCCCACACTTATTCACCTACTATTAAATCCACGGACAGTGTTAATTATAGAGGCTGTGAAAAAAATAAACAGGAATGACGTAGGATAGGCTATTTAAGGCAATGATGGCCAATTAAAGGAAATATTTTGTTGATATTTTAAAAGCGTACTAATATATTAATCAATATGTGACGTAACATATATGCTGGAAAGACTTATTGATGTCTTCTATAGAGACAAGACCCCTTAAAGGCTTAGAAGAACGAAGGAGACCTCTTGAAGGCTTCGATAGACTTCTTTGAGATCTTCTATATACCGAAGAAGACCTCATGAGTTCTTCTATAGACAGAGGAAGATCTCTTAAGGTATTCTACAGGAAGTAAGGTACCTACTAGGGGTTTAACAGGCCGCAGAAAGCCTATTGAGGTCTTTGATAGAGCGAAGAATACCTCTTAAGATCTTCGATGGACAGCATAAGACCTTTGACCACTTTTATAGATCGAATAAGATTTTTGATGTCTTCTAAGGATCACATAAAACTTCTCGGGGGCACCAATAGACCTACAGAGACCTAAAGTAAAGTCCTCTTGAAATCTTTAATAGAAAGAAGAATATGGCTTAAAGTCTTCAATATACCGAAGAAGTCCTCCTGAGTTCTTCGATAGACCGGAGAAGACCTGTTGAGGTCTTCGATAACATAAGAAGAACTCTTTTATCGACCAAATAAGATCTCTTGAAGTCTTCTTTAGAAGGAAGACGACATCTTGAGGTCTTCAATACAGCTAAAAAGGTCACATGAGATCTCTTACGGATAGAAGGGAGCCTCTTGATATCTTCGAAAAACAATGGAAGACCCATTAGTTCTTCTATAGACAGCAGAAGACTCTTTCAGCTTTTCTTAAGAACGATGAAGATGTTTGCAGGTCTTCTTAAGACTTCTTGAGAATGCTTAGACTTCTTGAGGTTTTCGATAGTGGAAAGAAAACCTTTGATGTCTTCGATAGACGAAAGAGGACCTATTGAGGTCTTTCATAGAGAAAAGAAGGCCACTGAGATTTTTATAGACCGAAGAAGACTGCTTGAGACTTGTTTAGAACGAAGACGACCTATTGAAGTCTTAAATACACCGAAAAATGCTCTTTGAGATCTTGTATAGACCGATACGAGCCTCTTGGGATTTTCAATAGACAAGATAGGACCAATAAGGTCTTCTATAGAAGAGACCTCAAGAAGTTGTCTTTAGCCTTTTATGGACCGAAGAAATCTTCTCGAAATTATCTATAGACCGAAAAGAGCCTCTTGAGGTCTTCTATAGACATAAGAAGACCGAAAGACGCCTTCTTTAAAACGGAGAAAATTTCTTGAGGTCTTTCATAGAATGAATAAAACCTCTTCAGGTCTCCGATAGAAAAAAACCTCCTGAGCTCTTCTTCAGACAGAATAAGTACACTTGAGGTCTTTTATAGACTGATGAAGATCTCTTAAGGCCTTCGATTAACCGAAGAAGACCTATTGAGATCTTTGATATACTCGGAAGACTTCTTGAGGTTTTTGATAGACCGAAGAAAACCTTTCGAGTCGTTCTATAGAATAAAAAAGACATCTAGACATCTATTGATCGAAGAAGATCTCTTGAGGTCTTCTAAAGAATGAATAGGACCTCTAGAGGCCTTTTTAGAACGGAAATAATTTTGGAGACCTCTTCAGTTCTTCGATAGAACGAAGAAGATCTCTTTAAGCCTTCGTTAGATAGAAGAAAACCTCTTGAGATTATATACAGACTGAAGAAGACTTCTGGAGATTTTCAATAGATAGAACATCACACTTAGGTTCTTCAGTAGACCGAAGAAGACCTCTTGAGGTCTTTTTAAGAACAATGAAGCCCTTCAGAGGTCCTCTTTAGAGCTAAAAATGTCTCTGGAAACCTTTTGAGGTTTTCGATGGAACGAATAACGGCTCTTCAGGTATTCTATAGATAGACAAAAATCTCTTGAAATCAACTACACACTGAAGAAGACCTCTGGAGGTCTTCAATAGACAGGAAAGGCACGCTTGAGGTCTTCGGTTGGCCCCAGAAACCCTTTGAGGTCTCAAGACCTAAGAGCTCTTTTTAGTTTTATCGAAGACCTCAAGAGGTCTTCTTCGATAGACAGAAAAAGAACTCTTTAGGTCTGACCAAGACCTCTAGAGGTATTCGATAGACAGATGAAGATCTTTTGAGTTTTTCTTAAAGCGTAGAAGTCCTCTATAGGTCTTCTTTAGTGGCCTTCTATAGACTTTTGAGGTCTCCTATAGACTTCTTGAGGACTCTTTTAGACGGAAAATGACCTCTTGAGGTCTTCTTCAGACCAAAGAAGACCTCCTGATTTTTTTTTAAAACGAAGAAGACCTCGTAAAGTATTCTTTAAAATGCAGAAGTTCTATTGAGGTTGTCGAAGAAGACCTATTCAGGTCTTCTATAGAACGGAAAATCTTAAGGTCTTTAGTACACCGAAGAAGATCTTTTGAATTGTTCTTTACGACGAAGAAGAGCTCTTGAGGTATTCTTTAAAACAAAGTAGACCTATTGAGGTCTTTGATATAACAAAGAAAACCTCTTAAGGTCTTCGATAGACCGAAGAAAACCTCTTAAGCTCATCTACGGACCAAAGAAGACTTTTATAAACGAAAAACTTCTTAAGGTCTTCATTAAAATGGAGAAAACCTCTTGAGATCTTCAATAGACCGAAGAAGGCATCTTGGTTCTTCGACAGATCGAAGAAGGCCTCTTGAGTTTTTCAGTAGATCCAAGAAGGCCCCTAGAGGTCTTTTTTAAACATCTGAGGACTCCTATAGACCGAAAGACCTTTTGATATTTTTTTTAAACGAAGAAGATATTTTGTGATCTTCTATAGACTTCTTGAGGTTTTCTGAAGGCCAATAAGACCTCTTAAGCTTATCTATCAACCGAAGAAGGTATTTTTAGACCTTTTGAAGTCTTCTGAAGACCAAAGAAGAGCTCTTCATGTTTAATATAGGCCGACAAACGTCTTGGATAGAATGAAAAATACCTCTTGAATTATTCGATAGACCGAAGCAAATCTCTTGAGGTCTTCCCTTAAGTATATAGTAATTTTTCACCCAGTACTAAGGGATATTTAAAATTAATAACAATCATACAACATGATGTATCCTTAATACACAATCATATGTAAATTCATCCTTAAATTTTTTATGGGCGTCCAAAATATGTTTATTTACCCCTCCCTGGAACCACAGGCAATAATACATATGACAAAACCATAAGAATCTCATTTTTTATGCCATATGCTCAACATAAAGATTTCCTGCTGACATGTCAATAATTTTGTCACAGCATCAATTATTCTCCACACATGTCTGCCAACAACAACAGCAATTTTTATAAAATAAAAAAAAAAGTAATTTTGAATCCATAGCACGTGTTCGGCCCTAATTTCCTTAAAGCGAGACATCTCGTGTAGGCTTTTAACGAAATTGATATTATCACGAGTAACTTCCCTGACTTGAGGCTTCTCCATTAAGAATTCCTGTCTTATTATGAATTCCATGCTTTATGGCTTTTATCGCCTACTTTAGCAATTACTTGATGTCACCGATTTAAGAATGATGAAACAGAAAGGGAAAGAGAGAGAGAGAGAGTAAGGTAGAGAGTTGCCTGAATGTTAATAAAAATAAATTGTTTTTTATGACACTTTGTTGTTGCTGCTGCTGTAGTCATTATAAATCTCTAGGTATTTTCTTTCCCTTGCAGTGCTTTTTGAAGGATTTCTTCGGGTCGTAAATATTTTATTATCACCTTTCTTTCTTTCACTTTGTAACCAATAAAAATATGACAAAATTGTTGGTGTAGCTTTTAAAATTCTCTGCTATTCGGTTGAGATTTTAATTTATTTTGTCTTCTTTTTGGCTTAGGCGAATGAATTAACTCATTGCCTAATAAAATATCCTTTATGGAGAAGGGAGAAGGAGAGGTAGAGGGCAAATGTTACAGAACAATGATGATGAACACCTTTAAGTGAAATATTATGGCACATAAAAATCTGAGTAGTGAACACTTCCAAGTTCATTAAAATTCTAAAAGAGTATTTATTGCCTTTTTAAAGACCAAAGAACACCTCCTGAGGTCTTCTATAGACCAAAGAAGACCTTCTGAGGACTTTTATAGACCAAAGATGACCCCCCTTTTCTGTAGGCCAAAGAAGACCTCCTGAGGTCTTATGTAGACCAAAGAATACCTCATGAAGTCTGCTATAGACGATAGAAGACATCTTGAAGTCTTCTATAGACCGAAGAAGACTCTTGAGGTCTTCAGTACACCGAAGAAGTCCTACTTACGACTTCTGTACCCTGAATAAATCCTTTTCAGGTCTCCTATACATTGACGAGGGCCTCTTGAGAACTTCTATACACCGAAGAGGACCTCTTGAAGTCTTTTATACACCCAAGAGGACTTCTTGAGGTCTTCTGTACACCGGCAAAGGACTTTTTGAGGTCTTCCATACACCGAAAAATACCTCTTGAGGACTTCTGTACAATGATGAAGACTTCTTGAGGTGATTTAAAGACCGAACAGACCTTTTGAGGTCGTATATTGACCGAAGAAGAACTGGTGAAGTCTACTGTATATCGATGAAAACTTCAGGAGTTCATCTAAACTCAGAAGAAGACTTATTGAGGTCATATGTACACCTAAGAAGACCTCTTGAGGTCTTCTATATTCCGAAGATGACCTATTGAAGTCTTCTATAGAACGAAGAAGACCTCCTTAAGTCTTCTATCAATCAAAGAAGCCGTCTTGAGGTCTTCTATAAATCAAAGAAGACCGTATGAAGACTTCTATAGAACAAAAATAACCGCTTGCTGTCTTCTGTACCCCGAAGAAGACCTCCTGAGAATTTTTGTAGACTGAAGATGATCTCTTGAGGTCTTCTTTAGACCGAAGAAGACCTCTTGAGGTCTTTTGTACACCGAAGAAGACCTACTGAAAGAGAGGTCTTCTTCTGTCTATAGAACCGAAGAAAACCTCTGGAGGGGTTCTATAAACCTCTTGAGGTCTTCAAAACAGCGAAGAAGACTTTTTGAGGTGTTTTATACTTCGAAAAAGATGTCTTGAGGTCTTCTATACCAAAGAAGACCTCTTGAGCTCTTCTATACCAAAGAAGACCTCTTGAGCTCTTCTATACATCGAGGAAGACCTCTTCAAGTCATCTGTAGACTGATGAAGACTTCTTGAGGTCGTCCATAGTCAGATGAAGACTTCTTGAAGCCATATATAGACCGTAGAAGACATTTTGAGGTCGTATATAGACCGAAGTAGACCTCTTGAAGTCTTTTGTAGACCAATGAATACTTCTTGATATCATCTATAGTCAAAAGAGGACCGTATGAGGACTTCTGTAGACTGAAAATGTCCTCTTGAGGTCGTCTGTACACTGAATTAAACATCCTGATGTATTCTGTACTCCGAACAAAATCACCTGAGGTCTTCTATAAATCCAAGAAGGCAACGAGAGATCTACTTCGGTATATAGAACCGAAGAAAACCTTTGAAGCTCTTCTATAGATCGAACTAGACCTCTTGAGGTCTTCTATACACTTATCTTCAGGGGTTCCGTATACCGAAGTAGACCTCCTGATGTCTTCTATACACAGAAGAAAACCTCTTGAGGTCTTCCATACACCGAAAAAGGCCTCTTGAGGTATTCTATACATCGAAGAAGACCTCTTAGAACGTTACGGACCGGGGAAGAACTGCTCATATAGTCTACAGAACGAAAAAGTCCCTTGAAGTCTTCTATAGAGCGAAGAAGGACTCTTGAAGTCTTCTTTAGACCGATGAAGACTTCTTGAGGTTATCTATAGTCAGAAGTAGTCCTCTTAGAACTTTCTAAAGACCGAGTAAAAACTGATCATGTAGTCTAACCTGATCATGTAATCTACACATCTACACACAAAAACCTCTTGAGGCCAATTATACAGCTATACCTTCTATACCCCGAAGAAGACCTCTTCATGTCTTCTATACTTAGAAAAATACCTCTTGAGGTCTTCTATACTTAGAAGAAACCCTCTTGAGGTCTTCTATACACCGAAGAAGACCCCTTGAGGTCTTTTACTCACCTAAGAAGGCCTCTTTAGACCTCCTTTATACCGAAGAAGACCGCTTGAGATCTTGAATAGACCGAAGAAAACCGTTTCAGGTCTTTTATAGATCAAAGAAGACCCTTTAAGGTCTTCTGTACACGGTTAAAGGTCCCTTTTAGGTATTCAGTTCACCGAAAAAACCTCTTGAAGTCTTCTATAGCCCGAAGAAAACCTCCTTACTAATTCTATAGACCAAAAAAGAACTCTTGAGGTCTCCTATATGCCGAAGAAGACCACTTGAAGTCTTCCCACAGAAGTATATCTTCTTTTTATAGACAAAAGAAAACTGTTCCAGATTTTTTGTTCAAAGAAAAATAACTCTTGACTTCCTAAGGTATTCCCTTGAATACTCTTTGGGCTTGGTTAGGGTTTTGGGTTTTGATATCTCCTATAGACCACAACCTCTTTGGGTCCTCTATAGACAGAAAAAAGTTCTTCAGACCCGCCGTTGTATTCTATAGGCAGGAGTAGGCCTGTTTACAGAATTAGAGCTCTTGAGGTGTTCTATTGGCAGTAGAACAGCCCTTGAGGTCTTTTTGGATTGAAGAAGTAAACAGAACACATTTTGCGGTCTTCTATAGATGGAGAAAGGCAGCTTGAAGTATCCTTTACATAGAAGAAAACATTTTTTTGCCTTCGATACACAGAAGGAGATCTCTTTAAGACCTCTGCAGAGAGAAGAAACGCCCTTTGACATTACATTGATGGAAAAGCCCATAAAAAAGCCTACAAGGTCTCTTGAGGAGCTCCAGAGTAACTCTTGACATTGTCTACCGACCTCTTGAAGCATTCTATACACATAAAAGTAACTCCTGAGCTCTTCTGTGGATAGATAAACATTTTTTGAAGAAGAGGTTTAGATAGAGGAAGACTTGGTGCTGTATTTTATAGTCACGGGTAGACCGTTTGAAGTGTTCTTTAGGCAGCTTCTAAAGGATTTAAAGCAAAAAATGTCCTTCCTGAATGCCTTGATTGACATGGAAGGACCTGTTGATGTTTTCTATAGACATAAGTCTTCTGGATGTTGTATACCAGCCTCTTGAGGCTTTCTTTAAATCAAACAGTGCCACTTGCGATCATCTGTAGACAGGAATAGATTTCCTTAGGTTTTCTGTAGGCAAATAAAGACTTCCTAAATCATTTTTGCCGACAGAAGAAGTCTTCTTCTTGTAGCTATTCTGTCTTTAGCAAATATTCTATTTATAGGAGACGTCCAGTGTCCTACTGGGAATCATTCTGTGGTAGAAGAAATGAAAATCCGTCTTATTTCACATAAATGTAACTGATGGGAACATTGTTGCGTATGATTGTTTTTAATTATTTATAGGGTGGCGTATGAACAACAGATGTTAGGTATACATCACAAATATCAATGGGATTTTAAACACGCCATTCGGAATCTCCAATAAAAAGTAGGCCCCATCTCATTGATCTAATATGAATTCTGGTGCACTCATTGATCACGGTGCTCTTGAAACAATTTTAAATGGAAGGTGCTTACACCTCGGAAGTTTTTGCGGATTCTGAAACTACAATGTTTATAGATGAGAACAATCAAAAAAACAAAAAAATCGCCTGAGCGCTTTTTAAAAAAATCGCGATTTAAGTTGAAATTTTTAGGGGTTGTTTAGGTTTTCTCGATTTTGCTTAGAAACCGCAATTCATATCAAAATGGAACTAAAACAAATGTTGTAACTATGAAAATTCTATACAAGATTGACCTTTATGGTATTCTCGTCGGATTTACCGTGTTTGAGATATAGAAGTTCAAATTGGAACAATTCAAATTCAATTCAATTCTGTATCGCCCCCTTATAAAACAATGTCATGCCTGCAAATTCCCAACATAAACTTATATTTAAAAAATTTCAAAAATTAAGATAATTTACTTAAGCCAGTCTTGTAGAGAATTTTCCCAGCTTTAAGATTTTCTCAGGTCCCATATCGATAAGACTTACCGTATTCAAGCAAAATCGCGAAACCCTAACAAAAAACCCTAAAAATATAAACTGAGCTTCTTTATCTCAAAAATGGTACAGGCTGGGAACAAATGATAAACGTCAATCCTCTAGAGAATTTTCACAGTTACAACATTTTCTTTAGCTCCATTACGATTGGACTTGCGGTTTCCATGCAAAATCGCGAAAACCTAAAAAACACCTAAAAATGTGAATTTTGACCGCGATTTATTTAAAAATCCCAACAGCGATTTTTTCTTGTTTTTGGATTTTTCTCATCTATGAACACTGCTGTTTCAGAATTCACAAAAACTTTTCCTGTGTAAGCGGTTTTCATCAAAAGTTAGTTAAGGCGCACCCTCCTTGACATTGTTTTATAAGGGGGCGATACAGTCAGTGCACTGTCCCAATTTGAACTTCAATATCTCAAAAATGGTAAAAATTACGAATCGATCTTGTAGAAAATTTTCATAGCTACAATATTTTATTTAGTCTCATTTTGATAGGACATGCGGTTTCTAAGCAAAATCGTGAAAACCTAAACAATCCTTAAAAATGTCAACTTAAATCGCGATTTATTTAAAAAGCGCTCCGGCGATTTTTTTATTTTTTGATTTTTCTCATCTACGAACATTGTAGTTTCAGAATCCGCATAAACTTCAGAGGTGTAAGCACCTTCCATTTAAAATTGTTTCAAGAGCACCGTGTGATATGAGAGAAGTCTACCTTGTCCCTTCGGTAATGTTTGTGGGTAAATCTTTAACATGTTTATTTATTTCAATCTGCTGTTATCCTTAAATTCATCTACCCTTCGCTAGGGAAACTTTTTGCCTGCCTCGACATCATCATCAGCAGCACCAGGAACAGCAGTGAAGCCTTTTTAATTGCATTAAAAATCAATTTCAATTTGTTGTTGTCATATGAATCCTCTTCCTTATATAAATTGAATCCGTGGATTGCAATGCAAATGTGGGGGCACTTGCCACACAACACTTCACACACACATACACACATCATAAGAGATTTGCAATAAATGAATGGATTGATGATGATGATGGCGACGATGGTCTCTGACGATGCATCAATCCGAGTATTTTATTTATCAATCGACAGAATTGAGCTGAGGCTTAACCAAAAGACATCACATGTTGCACATTATGCATCATGACCGGGAAGGATCGCTGAGGCATTGCTGGCCACCAGTTGATAGCTCATTTTGAGGGGGTGTGTATGGAGCAGATTTCTGAGAGCCAAAAGGCATTATTGATTATGGTATTGATGCCGATGGTGGCGCTGATGCCAGTGATGCCATCCATTCATCCAAAGTGTTGACACATATGATAAATTGTATAATGGAAAATCAAATGAACTTAATGTTTGTTCTTGTGTGTCCATGTGTTTGTGCATATTAATGCACACATGTGCATATGCAGTGGCCTATTCTATTTGTGCCGTTGCATTGTGGAGTTGCATCTTGTAATTGTTTTTTGTGCATTTTTGCGGAAACAAACAGGCGCCAATTGAGTTAAGGTCATTTGTTGATGTGATTTCTCTTCTTTTGTGTATGTATGTGTGTGTTTGTGTCAATCAGGCTCTATGTTTTCAACATCACTGATGACATTGTTCGAAAATTGGCTTAATTGGGGATAATACGTTAAAGGATTTTTCAGTGAAACACTTTTTTCTGCTGAAGTACTTTAAAGCCTTCACACGTTCAGTGGATTTTTAAAGGGTCGTCAGAGCTTTAATTGGAAATTAGTTTAAGAATATTGTTGAATGGACCAAAAATGAGCTTCAAGAACTACACATTTTTTAAACCACAAACTTACCTACCGATTTGACCATAAATCAAACGGTACGTATACGTGTTGACGACATTTATAGGTCCCCCTATTTCTTAAAGAATACAGCTGGAACCGTATTCAGTTTTAATACCTCATTTAGGGGCTTGCTTTATATGGAAGACCACCTAAAGGTGTCTGTTAGAAACTGAAGTACTCTGTAAAACATAGAAGTGTTGGCGACACTCATACGCTGTAACAGCGCTTGCATGGGCATGCCAATATAATGTTCTACCCTTTTGCAAAATGAGTTAAATTAAATTTTGTAACGGACATTTCTTGAGCGACCTCTGCCTCTGATATATTTGAACGATGATTAAAAGCCTTTATCGTTTAGTTGACGTTCTATTGTCATTTATGTTTTATTTTTTTAACCAAATTCTGGAATAAAAACGTTATGAACAAATGTATCCGAGACTTCTTTTGGGCAATTGTGTAAGATCTCGTCCATTTCGTTAATTGATCCTGATAAAGTCAACATCGAGCCGTGGCTGAAAGTTAATAATCATTTCAAGTGTTAAAGTGCATTGAAGATTGAATATATCTTTAAACATAGATCGATTTTAATTTTTTTTCTGTCATTTATTCTTGCTTTTCGCCGGTAAGCGATTTCTTCGTTTTCTTTTTTTTCGTGGCTTATAACAAGTAACTTTCGTGTTTTTAATTGTTTTTCTTTTGCTACGGAATTCAATTTGCAGAACTCTTTTATTTTTGCATTGGGTATTTCATCACTATTTGGCATCTATGCACTGGTAATTATTCTAGTTATTAATAATTATTTTCGCTAGGCTCCTTTCTCATATTCAATAACATCTTCTTGACGTAGGTTGTAAAGCTGAATTGCACATATCAGTAAAATGAAATCATATAATGGATAAAGAAGAGGAATTTTTCATTGTCTGCTTTGCTGTTTTGCACGACTAGTGGGGATCCAGTCAATTGCAGTGTTATTTGGTTCTCGTGTAGCAAACATCGCCTTAATATCATTGTGCTGTTTGTTTGTCTGCCTGCAGTCAACCGTTTGTGCTATCGAAAATACGACATTCAAGGAATTTGTGAAAAAACGTACAAGAATATTGAAGATTACCCTAATTTGTTCAGTTGAAAAAAAAGAAGACCGGTGAAGTGAAACCGATGAAAGAAAGAAAGACAAAAGAGTGACCAGGTGATGTTCATACAATTCCAGCAACGCTTGAATGCAAGAACATTTCTAAACTGTATAAAATTAAGTTTTGATAATTGTATATTTTCCCTATATTTATGATGATAAAACCCGGAAAAAAAAGCAGGGGAAAAAAATTTAATAAATCTCAATGGTAATAACTGTCTTAAACGCAGATGCACTACATGGTCACCCTTATGTTTTTCTTCTGTATGCTTAAAGAGGTAGTGTGTTCCTTGATCAATTAACAGCAACAGATAAACCAAAAGATATTTTGCTATTCATTATCAATTGCTGAAAGGATCTCTTGACTATAAAAATACAGAAAATCGCGTTATCTATACGATTCGAGACAACGTTCAGATTCCACACCATCAAATTTATGTCGGTTCTTTGTGATTCGACACATTGAAAGTAACGTTCCAATTTGGAGTTTGCATCATAGTTACACTGTTTATTTAGTCTTAGTCAATTATGTTAAGTTTACACATCTTAAGCATAGGGAGATTAAATGCTATTATCACCTGAATTTACTTGTTATTAGCTTTGATAGTTCCTTTTGCGCATTGCTTTATAAACTTATAAATGTGTTCGAGTAAATTCATTAGATTTTATTTACATTCTATTGTAATAAGAGCAATCATTGTCATTCTTTGAAATTTTGGCAGAATAAAGAGAAAATGAATTCTGAGTAGAACTGCGATACATCTGTTTGAATGCTCCGGAATGTAGGTAAAGGTTTGCTATGATCGTATTTGGGGTTGCAACAATAGTATTTCCGGCAATATGCTGCAACCAAGGTTGGGAGGGTAAATGTCGCAACAGAACATCTTGTTGCTGAACAACATTCTGCTCCTTTTCCTCTGTCTTATAAACAAATTTCTCTCCCCCTATTTTTTTGTGTTCGTGAGTATCATGTTGTTTGGCATGCATTTTTTTATATTCATTAGTAGCTAAGTGGTAAGGGAATGTGTAAGGTAACCGAACTCCCCCTCCGACGAGCAATAAGGCTGGACTCAGCATGCATCCTTTCAATGAATTTCCCTATAATATCGGCCATGGTACAGTTGTATGCTACAACGCAACATTCTTTAAAGAATATATTTTAGCCCTCCTCAGTTTCAATGCATCATTAAGCGGATTTCTTTTTATAGAAGACCTCCTAAATATTACTTCTAGAGATAGAAAACCTCCTATAGGAAACTTTTATGGACAAAAGACTACCTGAAGTGGTCTTCAATAGACAGAAGACTTCTTTAAGGGGTCTTCAATCGACAGATAAACTCCTATAGGGGTATTCATTTTGAATTTGGATTTAGAGAACTAACTATGAGATTTAATCATGTCTTCCATAAACTAAATTTTCGGGATTATGAATTTTAAAATACATCTCGTATGCGTACTGACAACACTCATACGCATATGTATCTTTCCTCAGATTGAACAATACGAGTACCTGTGCATAATAAGAGAAGAGACAAGAGAACATACCCAATTAAGTAGAAAAAGAGACCTTTAGAAGCTCTTCTTGTCATAAAAGTCCTTTAGAAGGTTTTCCTGACATACAATAACATAAGACGGTTTTCCTGCCATAGAAGACCTTAAGAATGTCATAAATCCAGAGGTTTTAATAGGAGACCTTTAGAAATTGGCCTGGGGTTTTGGAACATTCGGGGCACCCTCGATTATAACATTGTAATAGAGATGACAAAGGCTACCATCAGTAAAAACCTAGCCTTTCGGTGATATGCATTTAAATATACCCATCGTATACGTGCTGATAATACTCATACGCATCCATGTATTTGTTCTAACGTAACATAACAAGGATGCTAAGAGAGAATGTGATAAAAATAAAATGAGTAAAACGAATCAGTCGTCTTTGACAATACCTCAACAATAACAAAAGGAGAGTACCTAAATGTCCTCCCACAGATCAATAATTTAAAAAAAAAATAGGATTTCAATAGATGTTTGACAACAACAACTTCACATCATGCAGATAAATTTGCATCAATGCAAAGCGGCGGCTGCTGAAGTTCTTTAAGACCTCACTAAATCTAAAGTAGTCATCATTCAAGAGCTCCTACGAAGTCTAAAGTAGGCATCGTTTGGCGGCTATCGAACTTCCTTCAGCCCTCACGTTGTCTGAAGTAGTCATCGTTTTAATCCTGGCGCCTTATTTTAACAAAAATTGAGGTTGCTGTGCTAACGGATAGATACTATAACACCATCCCTACCTCCAATGGAGAGGCCCAAAAGAAGCTTAAATTATATCTTTATAACTTTAGAGGAAAGACATCACAGCTGTAAGGATGGAAGATCTCTCACATAAAGTCAAAAATCTTGAGCCACCAGGCCAAGATTTAAAGAGACTCTTAAGGAAACGGAGAGAATGCGCACACATGTATCCTATTCTACCCCAAATTGCAAGGTCAAGAAACACCTTCAAGGTCTCTGTTGTTAATAGAAGTCCCAAGATACCAAAACATCTTCTGTCGTCTACAAAAGTCCTCAAGACGTTTTATTTTGTCTATAGAAGTGCTCAAGTGCTTTTACCTATAGAAGGCATCAAGATATCTTCTGTTGTTTATAGAATCCTTAGAAACAGTCTAAACCTCTAGAGGAATCATTTTGCCAAAAAAGGCGAGAGGTCTTCGGCTGTCTATAGAAGCCTCAAAAGGTCTTTTCTTCTGCTCAAAAGGTTTTCTTTTTTCTTTTGCCCATAGAAGACTTCGAGAGGTCTTCTGCTGTCTATAGAAGCCTCGAGATGTCTCTTCTTCTGCTCCTAGGAAGCGTCTCTAAGAGCACCTTTTCTTACATAGAGGGTCTCTTGGAGCACCCTGTCTTTCAGATAGGGTCTATAGAAAGATCATTTTAGAAAAAGGTCTGTAGAAGCGCCCTTTCTTTCAGAAACGGTCTACATAAGGGTCTACAGCACCCTTTTTTCAGAAAGGGTATTTCTTTCTTGAAGATTGAAAGCACCCTTTTAAACAAAGGGTCTACAGAAGCACTTTTTCTTAAAGAAAGGGTCGGGGTATATGAAAGTACCCTTTCTCAAAGAAAGGGTATACAGGAACACCCTTTCTTGAAGAAGCGGACTTCAGAAGCACCCTTTTTTGAAGAAGCGGACTTCAGAAGCACCCTTTCTAAGAAAGGGTTTATAGGAGCACCCTTTCTTAAAGAAAGTGTCTATAGAAGTACTATCTCTTTGGGAAAGGATCTTTCTTTCAGAAGCAGGCCTTTTTTCATAAAGGCTCTACAGAAGCAGCCTTTTTTCGTTACATATGGAACCTTCAAAAGGTCTTCTTTAAATAAAAGAACGTTGCGAGTTCTTTTTCTTCTTTATTTTTTTCTTCTTTATTTGGTGGACCTCCGAAAGGTCTCATTATACAGAAGACCATCCATAGGTCACCTTTAATAAAGGACTTCCTAAAGTTCTACCTCACAAAGAACAGGTCATAAATGTTTTATTTACATTGAAAACCTCCCAAAGTTCTTGTTTACATAGAAGACCTCCCAAAGATCTTCTTAACATACAAGACATCATAATAGTTTTCCTTGCATCGAACATAGGTTTCCATTCATCATCCATACATAGTGGTAACAGTTAACACCATAATAAACTATACCAATATTTGGTTAAAGGTTACGGGTTTCATGTCGATAACTTGAAATTAGTTTAGAATTATATTTGATGCTCTCTTTACTTTAATGTCAATTATTTAATTAAACGTATACGTATTGGCACCACTCATACGCACCCGTAACTTTGAATAATATCACACCGGAAACTTGCTGATGAAGGAAAAAAATAAAATGAAAATAAAAGAGTTTTTTTTTTTAATAAACAAAGTCCCGTAAAGAACAAAAAATATAGCTTACAATAAAAGTTGTAACCTCTGTAACGTCATCACATAAGTTGCAGAAAAGGTTAAATGAAAACAATAAAAACTTTTATTTAATTATTGTAACTTTCTCTGGTCCTCTCCCTCGAACCCCCAAAAGAAAGAAATAAAATACAATACCTGATTGTCCTTGCATAAGGCTAAATGTTATTGCAGAACTTTTGTGAATTCATATTTTGTAAAGAACTGCAGTAATCCCCACAAGTAAAGAGTCCTTCGAAGGCATGGTAGAGAGAAAGAAGAGCCAACTAAAGGCACTAAAACAATTCTACAACTCAATGATGACAATATATTTTCAAATGTAGCTCTTGCAAAAGGGAAATAGATGAAGGGAAAGCGACTGAAGGAGAGGAAGAGTGAAAGAAGATAGACAAATGTAAACTTTTTGTAAAAACAAAACCCCCAACTGCAAGTGATGCATTTAGTACGTGTTCTTTTTTATTTGTTTATTAACAAAACAATTCTCCACTTCTACTTCTAGGGTCGGGGAGGTGGTAACTCAGCTGCAGTTTTGTAAAACTACCTTTATTCCTCATGAACATCGTAGCCAGCCAGCACAAGTGCAGCACAGTTCACTGAAATACTTTTTAGTTGTCATTACCATTAGCTAAAGAGTTTGTTTAGAATGTCACCTGCATACCGGGGCTATTGTTTTGGAAGTGAATTTAACTTTTTTGCTGTTGATCTTCTTTGTGGTTATTTTAAGTAGATAGTGTAAATAACAAAATTCCATTACAACTTTGAAAAAGGGGTTACAAAATAATGGAAATGTAAATGTTTACTTTAGGGTTTTTGGTAAAACTAAAAGTTTGGATGTTTTTATTTTAGTGCGAGGGGAGGGCTGAGAGGAATATGATATGAAATTGTGTGGTGAAAAATCAATAATAAACATTACTAAAAAATTTACTAAAATAATTTCATCGAAACTATTTTCCTTTCGCATGATTAGGCAACTGAATAACAATCTTATCCCATCTTAAGAAGAAGTAATAATTAACAGTAAATCCCTACAACAGTATTATGCCTCTAAGAAACTGCCGCACTAATTGCATTCAAACTACCATGTGCGGATGATGACAATGAAGATGATAATGACGAAAATCAAAACCATTGCTGGTAGGTCCTTAAGAAGTTAAGTGGCCATAGTGGTGTTAAGTGGAATCTTGTAAAGCGAATGAGTTAAGAACATGGCTAAAGGACTTGTTAATTAAATGAAATGTATAGAAGAGGAAAATGTTGCCATAGGAAGACAAACACACATAATTAAGCATAAGTCTTTAGATGGAAAACTGTTAGAAGTGTTGCAGGAAGTTATGACAAGTACCTGACCAAAGGAAATGAATTAAAAAGATTTTTATAAAGAGAGATATGATTCCCTCGTACACATAAGCGTATGATTCATATTATTGTGGTCAGTGGTAGCGTATGACTATTGACAATAAGTATACCCAATGATATGCAGTGAATTAATTCGGATCAACAAAACGAGGATTTTTTTTATATTTTTTTTAGTTTTTAGGAAAATTAAAACGGAGATTTTTTAATTCTTTTCTAGGACCTACAAAACGTGGATTTTTTAATAGCTTTTAGGATCTACAAACCGTGGATTTTTAAATAGTTTTCAGGATCTAAAAAACGTGGATTTTTTAAATATTTTAGGACCTACAAAACGTGGTTTTTTTAAATATTTTTTAGGACCTACAAAACGTGGATTTTTTAAATATTTTTTAGGACCTACAAAACGTGGATTTTTAAAAATTTTTCAGGACCTACAAAACGTGGATTTTTTAAATATTTTTCAGGACCTACAAAACGTGGATTTTTTAAATATTTTTTAGGACCTGCAAAACGTGGATTTTTTTAAATATTTTGTAGGACCTACAGAACGTGGATTTTTTCAAATATTTTTTAGGACCTACAAAACGTGGATTTTAGGACTTACAAAACGTGGATTTTTTAAAATATTGTTTAAGACTTACAAAACGTGGATTTTTAAATATTTTTTAGGACCTACAAAACGTGGATTTTTAAATATTTTTTAGGACCTACAAAACGTGGATTTTTAAATATTTTTTAGGACCTACAAAAAGTGTTTTTTTTAAACGTGGATTTTTAAATATTTTTTAGGACCTACAAAACGTGGATTTTTAAATATTTTTTAGGACCTACAAAAAGTGTTTTTTTTTTAAACGTGGATTTTTAAATATTTTTTAGGACCTACAAAAAGTGTTTTTTCTTATACGTGGATTTTTTTTAAATATTTTTTAGGACCTACAAAACGTGGATTTTTTAAATATTTTTAGGACCTACAAAACGTGGATTTTTTAAATATTTTTTAAATATTTTTAGGACCTACAAAACGTGGATTTTTTAAATATTTTTTAGGACCTACAAAACGTGGATTTTTTAAATATTTTTAGGACCTACAAAACGTGGATTTTTTAAATATTTTTTAGGACCTACAAAACGTGGATTTTTTAAATATATTTTAGGACCTACAAAACGTGGATTTTTTAAATATTTTTTAGGACCTACAAAACGTGGATTTTTTAAATATTTTTTAGGACCTACAAAACGTGGATTTTTTAAATATTTTTAGGACCTACAAAACGTGGATTTTTTAAATATTTTTTAGGACCTACAAAACGTGGATTTTTCAAATATTTTTTAGGACCTACAAAACGTGGATTTTTCAAATATTCTTTAGGACCTACAAAACGTGGATTTTTCAAATATTCTTTAGGACCTACAAAACGTGGATTTTTTAAATATTTTTTAGAACCTACAAAACGTGGATTTTTTAAATATTTTTTAGAACCTACAAAACGTGGATTTTTTAAATATTTTTTAGAACCTACAAAACGTGGATTTTTTAAATATTTTTTAGAACCTACAAAACATGGATTTTATCAAATATTTTTTAGGACCTGCAAAACATGGATTTTTTTCAAATATTTTTTGGCAGATAAATATATCTCCTGTGGTTTCTGTGGACAACAGAAAAACTATAGACGTCTTGCATTAAAACAGAAGATTTCTTAAGGTCTTCTGTGGGCAACAAAAGAGCCCCTTTGGAATTCATGGTTTAACAGAACACCTTTTGAGATCTCAGAAGACCTATGGGCAACAAAAGACCTCTTGAGGTTTTCTATAGAAAACCTTAATTCTATAGACAACAGGAGACTTATTATGGCCTTCTATGGTCAACGAAAGACCTCTTGTTGTCTTTTAAGGACTACAGAAAACCTACAAAGATTTTCTGTGGTCAACAAAAGACTTTTTGAGGCCTTGTATAAACAACAGAAGACCGTTTGACATCTTCTCTGGGCAAAGAGTTCTTGTTGAGGGCAACAAACGACCTCTTGATTTTTTTAATGGCAACAGAGAACCTCAAGAGGTTTTTTTTTGGACAATATAACCCCTTTGTAGTCTTATGAGAGCAGCAGAAGACCTCTTGTGACCTTATATGGCCAATATAATACCTCGGAAGTTCTTGCATGGACAATTTAATAATGGACTACCTCATGAGGTCATCTATAGACAACAGTAAATCTGTAAAGTTCTTCTATGGGCAAGAAAGTACCTTTTTGGGTCTTTTTGGGAAACCAAAGACCTTTTGAGCATTTCTATGGATAACAGATCACCTCTAAAGCATTTCAATGGAAAACAGAAAGCATATAGGGTTTTATCGACAATAGGTTTCCTCCAGTGAACTTTCGAGGTCTTCTATGGGCAATGGAATACCTCGTGAGGTCTTATATGGACAACAAAAACCTTTTTAGGTCTTCCATGGGCAACAAAAAACCTTTTTAGGTCTTTTTTACCTTTTTATACCCTCAGCCTTTAGGCTAAAGAGGGTATTTACACTTTGATACGACCAAAAATGTGCCTCATCGAAATAATGGTTTTAGACCCCAAGTATGTTTGTACGATATCCGTTTCAGACAATTTTGAGTAGATCTAGCAATGTCCGTCCGTCTGTCTGTCTGTCTGTCTGTCTGTCGGTCTGTCTGTCTGGCTGGCTGGTGCGCACGATAACTCTCGAACGGATCAATCGATTCGGTTCAAATTTTGGGTATCAAAATATTTTGCCCAGATTCGATTTAAGTTCGATGATGGGCCATATAGATCCACTCCTTCAGGTACCTCCCCCACAAATGTTCAAAAATTACCGCAAAACTTGTGCGCACGATAACTCTTGTAGGGAATAACCGATTTGGTCCATACTTTGCACATCGTGTAATTTCTACCAAACTTAGATGAGGTTCCAATATGGACTCAATCGGTCCACTCCTTCGGGTACCTCCCACACAAATTTTTGGAAAAGTTAAGTTTAGGACCTGGTCTCGAATCGCCTTGGTTTTTGTTTACGCAAGTTGTATTCGCTGTCCTCTATACGACGCTGTAAGTTTCATTAGGGGCAAGTCCATACTTCCTGATAAAATAGCCTGAAAGTTACAAAAAAGCCTATGACACCGTGTGTAGTGGTTGGAGCGCAAGATAAGTCTCGAACGAATCTGCCGATTCGGTCCAAAACTTGGCTTTCGTAATATTTTGTCCAAACTTAGTTCAAGTTCAAAGATTAATTATATCGGTCCACTCCTTCCGGTACCTCCCCCACAAATGTTCAAAAATTGTCGCAAAACTTGTGCGCACGATAACTCTTGAAGGGAGTAACTGATTTGGTCCATACTTTGCACATTATGAAATTTCTACCAGACTTAGATGAGGTTCCAATATGGACTCAATCGGTAAACTCCTTCGAGTACCTCCCACACTAAATTTCGGAAAAGTTCAGTTTAGGACCTGCTCTCGAATCGCCTTGGTTTTTGTTGTAGCATATTGTATTCACTGTCCCCTATACTAATGTAAAAGTTTCCTCAGGGGCAAGTCCATACTTCCTGAAAAATAGCCTGAAAGTTGAAAAACAAACCCTATGACACCGTGTTTATGGGTGGAAGCGCAAGATAATTCTCGAACGGAAAGGCCGATTCCGGCCAAAATTTGACCTTCGTAATATTGTTTCCAAACTTACTTTAAGTTCGTAGATAAGCCATATCGATCCACTCCTTCAGGTACCTACCCCACAAAAGTTCAAAAATATTCGGAAAAATTGTGCGCACGATAACTCTTGATGGGAGTGACCGATTTGGTCCATACTTTACACATTCTCATAATATCTACCAGATATAGATCAGGTTCGAATATGAACTATATTTGTCCACTCCATCCCGTACCTCCCACACAAAATTTTGGATAAGTTCACTTTAAGACCTGCTATTGAATCACTTTAATTGTTGTTGAAGCAACTTACATTCGCTGCCTCAAGTACGATGGTAAAAGTTGTTTCAGGGGCAAGTCCATACTTCTTGAGAAAACAGCCCGATGGGTGCAAAAACCCCCTATGGCTCCCCCATGGTCTATGTCGGTCCATTCCTTTAAATACCTTTTCAGCAAAATTTTTGAACTTTAATCCTAATCAACATTTCTGTCGGTTCATACGATCAAAATTTTGAAACCCCCTAAATACATACGTTTTTTTGTGAAATAAGTGTTTCAATTTGCACAGGCTGAGGGTATATCTCTGTCGGCAAAGCCGACTGATACTTTTTTACTTGTTAGGTCTTCTTTTTCTATGGATAACAGATCACCTCTAAAGCATGTCTATGGACAACAGAAGACCTATATGGTGTTGTAGACAACAGGTTTCCTCCATTGAACTTTCTTAGACAACAGAAGACCTATTGAACTCCTATAGACAAAAGAAAACCACCTGAGGACTTCCAATGATGACAGAAGACCTTTCGATACCATCAAAATACAACAGAAGATCTTTGACGACTTTGTAGCCGACAAAAGATCTCTTCTAGACTTTTTTGGACTGCAAAAAAACTTCTAGACGTCTTGGTTTGGCTTGTTTTTGGCGTTCATATTGTTTCTAAGGATTCTATAGACCATAGATGGCTTCTAAAGGTCTTCTATGGACAACAAGATACATCCTGAGGCTTCGTATCTACCTAGGAAAACATATCATGAAGTGTTTACCAAACTTGTATACCTTAAATACCCTCAATGTGTTTAATCATCACTTGATCAATCATGTTTTCAACTAGACCATGGTAACGTATGATTTATTTTAATAGCAATGGGCGTATAATTTATTGGAATGCCAACAAATTAAGTATACGCACATAAGTTCATTAATGAACCTATTTTGCGAGTTCCCAACAGCAGGCCACAAAACGTAGAATTTAAAGAAATTTTTGAAAGAAATTTTTTTTGAAACGTGAATTTTTTAAGAAATATTTTCTTATCGATCACAAAACGTGGATGTTTTAAAGTATAACTTTCCATGCACCATCAACAGCCCACAAAAAGTGGATTTTTAAGGAATATTTTTCATGGACCTCAAGACCAAGAAACGTGGGTTTTTAACGAATATTTGTCCATGGACATCAAGTCCATAAACGTGAATTTATAAAGAATATTTTTCCATACTATTTGTTCTCTTATAATTAGGTAATTTCCTTTCCAACAGGTGTAACATCTTTCGGCACGCTTTCTATCTGTAAACACTACTTTAGAAGGTCTTCTATTTAGTGAATGGTTCTTCTATATATAATACCTTCCAAAGAGGTCATCTATATATGAAATACCTCCTAAAGGGGTCTTCTATAAGAGTATTTCTATCAAGACTAGATTTGTTATATCTACATATAAAAGACTCCCTTAGGTAGTCTTCCCTTTAGATCGTATTCTATCTACAGAAGACCCCTTTAGGAACTTTTTAGTTGTAGAAGGCCTATTAAGGTTTTCTAGAAAAACCCATTTTAGGAAAAATGCTTACAAGATCCACACTTGCTGCTAAAAATTCTTTAAAATCATAATGACGTATGATTCATATTAATGTCATGCCGGGGCTCAATTCTGTTACATGAAAATGTGAAATGAAAACTTTAACAACGGAAACAAGTAAGAAAAGCGTTAAGTTCGGTCGGGCCGAACTTTTTATACCCTCCACCACAAATTTCAGCCATTTCGGTGGATTAATGTGGCCACAACCTTCAAAATACCGAAATTCGGAAGGTACCGTTCTATGGGGGCTATATGATGGCGTGGACCTATACCTACAAATTTCTGGGGGAAAGTTTTATACGCCTAAAGAAGACTAAATACCAAATTTCAGCCATATCGGTATGATAATGATGCTAAAACGTTCAAAATATCGAAAATCGGGAGATATTGTATTATGGGGGCTATATCAACACGTGGACCTATATAAACATTTTATGGTAGAAATGTTTCTTAGCCTCTGGAAACACAAAATACAAAGTTACAACCGATTCTTTGGTCAAATGGGTCTAATACATTCAAAATATATTAAAATGACGCGTACTTTATAAGGGGCCTTATGTGGGGCTATACCAAAACGTGGACCTATATAACCCAACTTTGATAGGAATGTTGTCTGGCCTCTGAAGACACAAAATACCAAATTACAACCAATTCTGTGGTCAAATGGGTCTAATAAATACATTCAAAATATATTAAAATGACGCGTACTTTATATGGGGCCTTATATGGGGGCTATACCAAAACGTGGTAGGAATATTTGTTGGCCTCTGGAGACACAAATTACCAAATTACAACCAATTCGGTGGTAAAATGGGCCAAATATCTTAAAAATTCCCTAAAACGACGACGCGTCATTTTGTATGGGGGCTATACGAAAGCGTGGACCTACATAGCCCGCTTTCAATACTAAAAGTCCTACGTAAATATAACATATTTTCCCAAAATTTCATCAACCTACGTCAATCCGACCGGACGCTAGAGTGATTTCCACAGACGGACAGACGGACGGTCATATCTATATCGATGTAGAATTGCACGCTGATCAAGAATATATATACTTTGTGGGGTCTACAATGATTATTTCGAGTAGTTACAAACGTAGTGACAAACTTAATATACCCCCATCCTGTGATGGAGGGTATAATAAATGTCAAATGAAAAAAAAAAATTATAAAGGAAATATTTTTCATTCCAAATTTTCATAGAACAAGAATCCAGGGCCTGGATTCGTATGAATGATGACACTACGTATACGCAACTATGTATTTCCTTTAAAACAGGTTTCACAATTTTCCCCATATAGATTTTACACAAAATTTCATAAAAATTGTTTTTTCAAAAGCACGAATTGAAATCAAAGACTGCCAAAAAGTTTCAAATTATCAAAAAACTGACCTCATCAGAAAAAATATTTGAGGCTGTTTGGCAAATACATTGGCCGTTGATTTCCAAAATATTTTGCAAAATATTGGGGTTCTTTAATTTTTCAACCAAAGAAGCGGTGAAGAGGTAAGTAAAGTAAATGGAAATGGAATCAGGAAGTAGAGGAAAAATCGAATATAGACACGTACAATTCAATGGAAATCGTGTCACTAAGATACGATCCCAGTAACGTGTATAAAAAATACTTTCCACAAAAACAAATCAATATTTTGGAAACACAAGAAGAAATTGAATGGGAGGAGATTGAGAGATAGCGAATGGAAAGGCATAAACTAAGAAAATGATTCTGTTTATGCCAAGTAATGTTTAGCACTCACACATACACTCATACACCACCAATGCCTAGATTATGCATTGCCACAAATAGAGTCAACAATAACTTTAAAAGCAATTGCGGCTTTCTTGCCTCTTTATTTTTTGTTTGGGGTTTCTTTTATAAAAGGCCACAAGAAAAGGGGAAGTAAAGAGTTCCATTAAAAAATACATTTTCTATTTTCTTACCTTTCATTGTTAGCCATTAATTGAAATCTGTTTATGCCAAACAACATTCATATTGGTTTCCTGCTTTTTTTCAAAAATGGAGACAATTGAAATTCTTAGCCAAGCAAATGTATTGAAGAAAATAATCACCAATGTTTTTCTTCTTTTGTTTGAGAAAATAAATCGATTAAAAATCGTTAAAATCCCATCTCGTTTTGTATCTGTCATAAAAGTTGATTAAAAAAGTGCTACTCTCACAAAAACAGAAAATTGATTGACCCCAATTGTATTACAAAACAATTGCAAGGACGAGAAAATCAAAAACAGAAAAACAATAACAGACATAACAGACAGAACCATTTATTTTCTCAGCGAAATATGAGGCTTAAGAGGAATAAAAACAGAAACTTGAAGGTATTTTAGTTATTTTATTTTATTCAATCCAATTTATAAATGAATTATCGGTGGCGTATACATGTTGTCAGCATTTATACGCCACTAGGGATAGCATTAATTTAATCGTATTATACACATCGTAGCTTTACAAAGGAGGCTGGAAAAAGTCTTATAAAGACAGCGATTTAGTTTCCACAAAACAGGCTTGAACATTTAAGAATTCATCTATCTGTGGCAGATCCCTTGAAGAGGTCTTTATCTATAAAATAATTTTTTAGGAGGTCTTCTATCTATAAAAGACCCGTTTAGGAGGTCTTCTACCTATAAAGACCAGTTAAGGCGACCTGCCATATATAGAGACTCCTTAAGCATGCCTTCTATCTATAGGTTACCACATGAGAACGACTTTTATCTAAAGAAGACCCCTTCAGAAAGAATTCTATCTATAAGAGACCCTCTTTGGAGGCCTTCTTTTTAGAGAAGGCCATTTAGGAGGTCTTTTATTTACAGGGAAGTCTTTAATCTACCGACCCGTAATATTGGAGACCCCCATAGGGTCTTTTAAGTAAAGAAGTCTCATTTAGGAATGCTTATACTTTTATACGACCCCGTTATAGAAGAACATCTTAAGAGGTCTTCTTAATAAACAAGTCCCCTTTAGGAGTTCTTATATGTGTAAGAAACGGGTATCCATAGAAGACCCCCATAGGATGCCTTCTATCCATAAGATAGCATTTTAGGAGGTTTTCTATAAATTAAGAAGTATTCAATCTATTGAAAACCCCTTAAGAAGTTGTTCTACCTACAGAAGATACATCTGGGAGGTCTTCTACCTAAAGAGGAACCCTTTGGGGTCTTCCATATATATTTTTGGTGGCCTCCTATATATAGAAGACCCCTTTAGAAGATCTTAGAGTACAAAAAGAATCTTTAGAAAGCCTATTTGTTCCAGAGCACCACAAAACGTGGATTAAAAAAAATCAAGGACCTCCTTACCAAGGAACGTGGAATTTAAAGAATATTTTTAATGGACCTCAAAACCACAAAACGTGGATTTCTGTAAAGAATTTTCTCAAGGACATCTTAAAAGGACATTCTTAAAAAATATTATGGACCTCATGACCATAAAACGTGGTTTTTTTAAAGAATATTTTTCATAGACCCCAAGATCACAAAACGTGTTTTTTTTTAAAGAATATTTTTCGTAGACCCCAAGATCACAAAACGTGGATTTTTTAAAGAATATTTTTCCATGAACTTCAAGACCACAAACCGTGGATTTTTTAAATAATATTTTCCATAGACCTCAAGATCACAAAGCGTGGATTTTTAAAGAATATTTTTCTAGGACATCAGACCACAAAACGTGGATTTTTAAAGAATATTTATTCATGGACCTCAGGGTCAAAAACGTGGATTTTTTAAAGAATATTTGTCTATGGACCTCAAGACCACAAAACGAGGATTTTTTAAAGAATATTTTTCTATGGACCTCAATACCACAAAACGTGGATTTTTTAAAGAATATTTTTCTTTGGACCTCAAGACCACAAAACGTGGATTTTTTAAAGAATATTTTTCTTTGGACCTCAAGACCACAAAACGTGGATTTTTTAAAGAATGTCTGTTCCATAAACCTCAAGACCACAAAACGAGAATTTCGTAAAGATTTTTTCGATTGTGACTTGAAAAATTCTTTAAAAAAATT
Organism: Musca autumnalis; assembly: GCF_047663935.1. Classification (NCBI taxonomy): domain Eukaryota; kingdom Metazoa; phylum Arthropoda; class Insecta; order Diptera; family Muscidae; genus Musca; species Musca autumnalis. Next base: position 217,229,054 of record NW_027411977.1, on the reverse strand, counting down.
CACGTGTTGTGTGGAGGTCCTTGAGTAAATTCTTTAAACAATCCACATGTTGTGTGTAGGTCCTTGAAAAAATTCTTTAAAAAAATCCACGTGTGGGGGTCCTTGAATAAATTCTTTAAAAAAATCCACGTTTTGTGGTCTTGAGGTCCATGAAAAATTCTTAAAAAAATCATCGTTAAGGTCCATGAAACAAATTCTTTAAAAAATCCGCTATGAGGTGCATGAAAAGGTTCTTTAAATAATCCATGTTGAGATCCAACAAAAAAATCTTTAAAAAATAAACGTTTTGAAGTCTTAAGGTCCGTGAAAAAATTTTTCAACGAATCCACGTTTTGTGGTAGTCCATGAAAAACCGAATCTTCAAAAATTCACGTTGTGAGGTGCATGAAACAAAATCAATCATGAGGTCCATGAAACATTTTTTTAAAAAAATCCAAGTCAGTTCCATGGCAAAATATTCTTTAAAAAGTTTACGTTTTGTGGTCTTGAAGTCCATGGAAAAAAATTAAGAAATCCACGTGCTGTGGATTAAAAAATTCTTTCAAATATTGAGGTCCATGAAAAAAAATTAAAGATCCACGTTGTAAGGTCCGTGAAAAATTCATCTTGAGTTCCATGAAAAAATTCTTTAAAAAATCCAAGTCAGTTCCATGGCGAAATATTCTTTAACAAGTAAAAAAGTGCCGACAGATATATACCCTAAGCCAATTTGAATCGAAACTTGTCCGATCGAATGTATTTAAGGCCTCTTCAGAATTTTGTGCCTCTTCATTCAAGTGATATCATCCTAGCATTTTAGTGAAATTTTTTTAAATATTGGGGAGAAGTACCGAAAGTTGCCCATGAAACTAACTGGATATAATATGACGAATACAAAATGTTGGACCAAATCGGTTGAACAGTTCGACCGCCACATATGGCATAGGGGTTTTTAACACCTTTCGGGCTGTTTTCCCAAGAAAACTGTTACCGTCGTAATGGAGGTATCGAATGCAAATCGCTTGAACAAAAATCAAAGTGATCCGAGAGCAGGTCTTAAAGTGAACTTATCCGAAATTTGTGTGAGAGGTACCAGAAGGAGTAGACAAATATAGTCCATATTCGAACCTGATCTATATCTGGTAGATATATTAGGATGTGCAAAGTATAGATTACATCGGTCACTCCCTTCAAGAGTTATAGTGCGCAAAATTTTTCGGAACATTTTTGAAGTTTTGTGGGGGAGGTACCTGAAGGAGTGGACCGATATAGCCCATCTTCGAATTTAAACTATGTTTTGATAAAATATTACGAAGGCCAAATTTTCTTGCGCTCCAACCACTACACAAGGTGTCATATTGGTTTTTGCAACTTTCAGGCCATTTTCTCAAGAAGTATGGACTTGCCCCTGATGAAACTTGCACTGTCGTGTGGGGGGAAGTGATTACAAGTTGTTGCAACAAAAATCAAAGCGATTCGAGACAGGTCCTAAACTGAACTTATCCGAAACTTTGTGTGCGAGGTATCCGAAGGAGTGGGCCGATTGAGTCCATGTTGGAACCTTATCTAAGTCTGGTAGAAATTTAACGATGTGCAAATTATGGACCAAATCGGTTACTCCCTTCAAGAGTTATCATGCCCGCAAATTTTCCGAACATTTTGGAACTTTTGTGGGGGAGGTACCAGAAGGAGTGGACCGATATAGCTCATATTCGAACTTAAACTAAGTTTGGACAAAATATTACGAAAGCCAAATTTTGAACCGAATCGGTTCATCCGTTCGAGAGTTATCGTGTGCACCAGCCAGCCAGACAGACGGACAGACAGACAGACGGACGGACATTGCTAAATCAACTCCAAATTGTCTGAAACACATTTCGTCCAACCATACTTGGGGTCTAAAACCATTATTTCGATGAGGCACATTTTGCCCGTATGAAAATGTATATACCCTTTCTAGCCTAAAGGCTGAGGGTATAAAAAGGTTACGTTTTTTGGCCTTGAAGTCCATGGAAAAAAGTAAAAAATCCACGTGTTGTGGATTGAAAAATTCTTTGAAAATTCGTTCAAATGGTTTCATAAAGAAGATAAATATATTGCGTATACGTTTTGTCAACAGTCATACGCCACTCTGGACTCCATTCATATTATTCATACGACAGTATTAACGTTTCTTAGAGGTCGCTTAGAAAAAGATATTTAAGGAACTTTTGTTACTTTTAAACCCCATGTTTCACAAAAGACTACTTCCCCCATTCATAATGCTTCCAACATTCTGTTTTCAGTTACTTTCAAATTTATCCTTTTAATATTTTTATTATTCTAGGGAAGAAGAAGAAAAAACAATATTGTTCATTGCAACTGTGCAACACGTGCATGCCTCACAACCCATAAAACAATTTTTATAACTTTTTAAATACAACTTAGCATATATAATGTTACATTATACTCGTTTCAACATGCTTAACACTGCTTCTAGCTTTTGTTTTATTAAAACTTTAAGTTATCTTAAATCTCAACACACTTCTGTTACTCAGACAAGCAAGTTAACTACTTACAAAGCTGAAGACATTTTACAAGGATAACAACAGGAAGAAAAAGAGCAACAAGAAAAACAACAAAAATAAGTCATTCTCAGATTGAAACGTATAATCTACAAAAAACAGGAATTCTAAATCATGGCATATCTTCAGCAGTACTCTCCCTTCAACAAAACGCTTCTCTGTAGCTATATAATCACATTTTACAACATTATTAGCTATTATGGCAAAAGAAAATGGGTCAAAAGATAGAACACTAAATTGTCAGTAAGCGCAATATGGTATGCTTTATCAAAAGCCGGAGTAGGAACAGGAGAAGTGGGTTCTAATGGAAAATTGTATAAAGCCATTGCTAAAATGTAACACAAAAGTAATCTTTCATCTTCAAATGGCCAGGATAATATTTCAATGTTCCATTTGATTGCACCTCCGATTTGTTTTGTAATAAATTTATTTCCGTGTCCAATACTTAATAAAGAATTGCGAGGAAGTAAAAAAGTTTTGAACAAATGTTAGTGATACACTTTATGGTGATGGATTTGATTGTGACCTTAATTGAATTATAAGTTAAGTTTTCAGTTGTAAATCATAAAAAAACACTTAAAGTTCAATAAAAACGAAAGTTGGAGCGTATTATTATTAGTAATTGGTTACATGGTAGCGTATACTTATTTTTGAGGTTGTGAGCTAAATACGAGCCACCATTACACTAGTTTAAGATCCCCCCATGGTCCATACTGTCTTATGATTAATATTAATAAATTTCATGGTGTCGGATGATTGTTGACAGAACTCATACGCATTTGATTATTTCACGCCTCATTCAAATCCATAAGCCTCATTTTTTAAAGAATATCCGTGGAATATTTTTTGACCAATCTTAAGGTCCGTGGAAAAATATTTTTTAAAAAATCACTTTTTGTGGTCTTGAAGAAGAATATTCTTTAAGAAACCTACGTTGCTTGGTATGGAGTCCTTGAAAAAAATATTAAAAAAATCTATGGAAGATCCCTTTAGGAGATCGTCTTTTGTAGAAAACCCATTTTGGGAGTTCTTCTATTTATAGAAGACTCCATTGGAGGTTTTATATCTACGGAAGACCACTTTGAAAGAATATTCTTTAAAAACCACGTTTTTTTTAAATACTCTTTGAAAAAACTACGTTTTTTCTGAATAACACTGTTTAAAAAATACACTTTTTTTAAACATTCTTTAAAAATTCACGTTGTTAAAAAAAATATTCTGTAAAAATACACGTTTTTTAAATATTCTTTAAAAAATCCCCTCTTTTTGAAAATAATCTTTAAAAACCCACGTTTTTTTCTTTTTGGAAAATATTCTTTAAAATATCCATGTTGTTTTTAATATTCTTTAAAAAAATCGACGTTTTTTGAAAAATATGCTTTAAGAAACCTAAGTTTTTTTTTAAATATTATTTAAAAATATCGAGTTTTTGAAAAAATTCTTCATTATATCCACTTTTTTGAAAAATGTTTTTTTTTTTTAATTTTAAATTAATTTTGTTTTTTTTTTTTCGTTTTGAAAAACATTACTCTCTGTAATAGAGGGTAATAAATGAAGTTGAGCCAATGGGGGAATACTCCACTCAAGCAATCGAAAATGAGATTGAATCTTCAACAATAAACAAAACAAACATTAATTTTGTTTTTAATATTTGTCAAAAAGTCAACGTTCTTGTTTTGAAAAATATTCTTAAAAAAAATCTACGTTCTTTTTTTTTTGAAAAATATTCTTTAAAAATTCCACGTTTTTTATTTTTTGTAAAATGTTCGTTAAAAGTCCACTTTTTATAAATAATATTTGTTAGAAAAACCATGTTTTTTTGAACAATTTTTTTCTTTAAAAATCCACGTTTTTTTGAAAAACATTCTTTAAAAAACTCACATTTTTTGTTGAAAAATATTCTTTAAAAAATTCACGTTTTTTGCTGACCATTCTTTAAGAAGTCTACGTTTTGTATAATCTTCTTTTAAGTCTATGTATGTTTTGTGGTATTTTTTCCATTATTTATATTATTATAATTTTTTTGTTTAAATATTCTTTAAAAAATCCATATTTCTTTTTTAAAAATATTCTTTAAAAAATCCAGGTTTTTTAATATACTTAAAAATCCATTTTTTTGAATAATAATCTTTAAAAAATTCACTTTTTAAAATCCCCTCTTTAAAATATCCCCTTTTTGTTTTTAGAAATATTCTTAAAAAAATCTACGTTTTTTTTGCAAAAATATTCTTTAAAAATTCCACGCTTTTTTTTTTGTGTAAAATGTTCGTTAAAAGTCCACGTTTTTTAAATAATATTTGTTAGAAAACAGTTTTTTTTTGAAAAATTTTCTTTAAAAATCCTCGTTTTTTTCAAAAATATTCTTTAAAAAACTCACGTTTTTGTTGAAAAATATTCTTTAAAAATTCACGTTTTTGCTGAACATTCTTTAAAAAGTCTACGTTTTGTATAATCTTTTTTTAAGTCTATGTTTTGCGGTATTTGTTCCATTATTTTATTATTATTATTATTATTATTATTTTTTTTTTTTTTTGAAAAATATTCATTAAAAAATCCATCCAAAATCTTTAAAATATACAGCTTTAAAAAAAATATTCTGTAAAATATCCACGTTTTTTTTTTTTGAAAAATATTCTTTAAGGAGTCCACTTCGTTTTTTACAAATATTCGTTAAAAAATAAACCTGCATTTTTTTTTTTTTTTTTTTTTTTTGAAAAATATTCTTTAAACAATCAAGATTTTTTTTTAATATTCTTTCAAAAGTCCACGTTTTTTTGAATTCTTTTTTTAAAAAATCCACTTTTTTCAAAAATATTCTTCGAAAACTCCACGTTTGTTTGAAAAATATTCTTTTAAAAATCCATTTTTTTGAATAATATTCTTTAAAAACTTCACATTTTTGAAAAATATTTTTTAAGTTTTTTTGAAAATATACTTTAAAATGTCCAACATTTTTTAAATCAATTTTTCGTTGCAATCAAGATTAACGATCATTCTTATATTCTTTAAAAAATACTTTTTTTTAATATTCACGTTTTCTTAATATTTCGTGTTTTTTAAATATTCTTTAAAATATCCAAGTTTTTTTATATATATTTTTTTTTTTTTTGTTTGAAAAATATTCTTCAAAAAATACAGTTTTTTTTTTAAAAATATTTGACATAATATTCACGTTTTTGTGTTTTTTTAATATTCTTTAAAAAAATCCACGTTTTTGTTTTTTTAAATATTGTTTAAAATATCCACGTTTTTCTTTCTTTAATATTTTAAAAAAAAATCCACGTTTTGTTAAAAAAAAAACTTCAAAAACAACACGTTTTATTGAAAAATTCTATAAAAAATTCACGCTTTGTTGAAAAAACGTTTTTAAAAATTACGTATTGTAAAAAAGTCTTTGAAAAATCCACGTATTTTGAAAAATAGTTTTATAAAAATCCGGGTTTTGTTGAAAAAAATCTTTAAAAAATCAACGTTTTAAAATCAACGTTTTGTTGAAAAATGGCTTTAATCCTTTTACTTTCATTTCAGTCAAGTCCTCCTTAAATTATTATTTTGTATACTCTTGTGCGTATACTTTATTTTCTGTCATTTAAACAAATTATACGCCCATTGCTATTAAAATGAATCATACGTTCCCAAGTTCGTTTTTTCAAACATGTTTGATGTGATGAAGTGATTTATTAAGCGTATTTAAGACTTAACTTTGATAAACACTTGCTGTATTTTGCCAAACCAACCTTTTTTAATTATACACGGATTAATCGCCAGCACTACATTAAGGCATTTGCCATTTGAATGTCGAGACTTGAATCGTGAAATTTCACAAGAATATAACTTCAATGCCTCTGATTTAATTACAGCGTGTGTTTTAACTACCCTTTGGCAGATGAAGAACAACTTGTTCTAATTACTGGCGTTGAACTCATGAATGTCTTACTTGAAATGTCATTTGCCTTATCCCCTCCAACCTCGACGACAAGGTGCATATTCAGTTAATACAATGAAAGCAGATTTTGCAGAAATAAAATTGACTTCACATTTAATCAGGGGATTGTTCATGGGTGACAAACGATATTCTCTCTTAGATGTTGCTTTTAATTAAATGTGGATTCGTTTTTTGTGGAGTTCTTGGAACTGTGGCAGGAGTTCTATATTTGTTGGTAGTATTTATTTATTTTTTATTTATTTAAATATTTATTACAATTAAAAATTATAGTAAACTTATAGCTAAAAGCAGTAGCGACTACGGCTATCGGCTTGTTGTTGGTAGTAAGGCTCAAGCATATATCTGAGGTGAAAACATCACTTGAACTCTGTAAGCACATATGTTAAATAAGCACTGCGTCTCATTTTCGCTAAATATGATGCCCGTCCCGTAAGCTGATGCCTTAATTTCAATGTCATTAAACAAATGAGGCCTGCTTGTTAGGGACTAAAGCTTTGGCAATATAAGTTTATTAACTAGAAATTTGTTTGGCTCTCAAACATTTTCTTTATGCATCTTCAAATGTCATTTGAAACGCGGTACCATATGTGAAGGAGAACGAATGCTAGACTTGGATTCAAATAAACGAAACGAAAAAAAATTAGGGAAACTCTACATAAAAACGATTTTCCATTATTTATTATTGACTGTCTTATAAGACGCGCAACCAATGTAAAAACAGAGAAACCACGAGAAACCGGCGAGATAATATATAAACCTATGACGTACATACGGGGTTTTTCAGAAAGGCTAAAAGATGCAAATATATATGACCATACCAAATACGAGCTGGCATTTAAATCTACCAACACACTGAACAATGTGTTTAGCAAATTGAAAAATAAAGTAAATGACGAAGAAAAGTCTAACCTAGTATACCGTATAAATTGCAAGGGTGACAAGTCCAACATATGCCAGAAGGTATATGTTGGCACTACTAAAACGAAATTAAAGACAAGGATATCCGCACATAAATCTGACCATAAAGCACAGAATAAACCTATAGAGCAAAAGACGGCATTGGCTGCTCATTGTACATCGACGGGGCATACCCCTGATTTTAATGATGTCAAAGTTCTCACGCAAGAGAACAACTAACAAAAACGATTCACTCTTGAGATGCTACACATAATTAACACTCCTACCAATATAAGACTTAACTACAAAACTGATACTGACAACTGTGCTCATATTTACAGACACATAGTTAACAAATACAAATCTGACAAACATTAGTTAAAGTAAGTTCGCTGACAATTACACAACGTTAACTCCCTTTAAGTAAGTTTGCAATTGGTATTTTTTGTAAAACTCTTTGCTGATATATGTATACATTTGTAGTTCCCTGATGATGATTGGAGATTCCAATCGAAATATTGGAAATAAAAGAAATCATTAAAAATCACAACATCGATTTTTATTTATAAAAAGCCTATAGCCAAACGATAACAAAAGCAAGCATGAGAATATTCTTATAAACATCCATACATATGTATGTGTGCGAATCCAATGTCATGAAAAAACATTTTCATTTTCTGAAATCAAATTTAAAAACAAAATTTTTCTTTAATGAAATCCTAGAGACCAAAGATGTAATTTTATACAGACACATGTGAAAAATATAAATGTTGTAATTAAATGCCTGTGAATTGAAGAACTTTCTTCTTTTGCACACTCTATCAAAAAGTTTTGTTTTGTGGAATTTCATGATTACATTGTCGGCATTTAAATGCCAAATGTTTTCGTAAAAATGTTTAGGAATTAATGGCAACCCACATGGAATTGAAATGCAATTTATTAAAAGAAGAAGCTGTTTGCTGGATGGAGAATATTTTCTGGCAATTAACAAAAATTTACTCACAAAAACAATGGTTATTGTTGGTTTGAGGTTGGCCCAAGAGAACAGAAGGGTTATATGTATTTACACTGCTTGACTGGTCCTGAGTTAAGGCTAAAACCCTTTCATAACTGTGACTCTTTGCTTAATCATGAACGTAAATAATCTGAGGGAGGGTATAACTAATATTAATACTAATGACGTATACTTGATTGAGGAGTGAAGTATACGCACCGTGGTTTCAAAAAATTAAGAAATCAAATTAAACATATTTTTTAAAAAACTTGAGGACTTTGAAAAATATTCTTTAAACAATTCACGTTGTGTGGTCAGTCGAGCCCTGAAAAATATTCTTTAAAAAAATTCACGTTTTGGGGTCTTGAGGTCTATGAAGAAATTCTTTACGAAGGCATTTTAAAATTTTTTAAAAAAATCCAGGTTTCTGAAGGTCCTTCAAAGATTCTTTAAAAACACCCACGTATTTTTATTGAAAAAATTCTTTAAAAAGTCCATGTTTCTTGGTGCGGAGGTCCTTAAGAAATTCTTTAAAAATGCACGTTTTTTGACATGAAGGTCGTTGAAAGACACTTCTGACAAATATATGTTTCTTGTTGTGGAGGTCCTTGAAAAAATTTCTTTAAAAATTCCCAAAAAAAAAACAAAAACATAACAATTCTTTAAAAATCTACGTTTCTTGGCATGGAGAACTTTAAAAAAATTCTTTCAAAACCCCACAAATTTTAGAATAAAGTTCTTTGAAAAAAAATATTAAAAAAACAAGTTTTCTTAATGCGGAGATCCTTGAAAAATTCCTTTAAAAATACACGCTTTTTGGAAACAAAAAATCATTAAAAAACAGGTTTCTTTTCATTCCATGTTCCTTAGTGTGGAGGTTCTTGAAAAAAATTCTTTAAAGAATCCAAGTTTCTTGGTGTGGGGTCCTTGAAAAAATTCTAAGCTCCTTAGTGTGGAGGTTCTTGAAAAAAATTCTTTAAAAAATCCGTGTTTCTTGGTATAGTGTTCCCTGAAAAAATTCTTTAAAAAATCTAGGTTTGTTGGTGTAAGGGTCCTTGAAAAAAAATTTAAAAAAAAAATCCAAAAAATCTTAGTACTGAGATCTTTGAAAAAAATCTTTAAAAAATGCATGTTTCTCGGTGGGAAGGTACTAAGAAAATTCTTAAAAAACTAGGTGTCTTAGTGCGGAGGTCCTTGAAAAAGAATTCTTTAAAAATTCAAGTTTCTTGCTATGAAGGTCCTTCAAAAAAATTGTGTGCTGCTGGTCTATCTGGCTAGTCTTCTGTTGTTTATATAAATCTGAAGACGTCAAGTGATTTTCTGTCATCTAAAGAAGCCTGCAAAGGTTTTCTTTTGCCTATACCAGAAGAATTCCTCAAGTGGTATTCTGTTGTCTACAGAAGCCTCAAGCGGTCTTCTTCTTTTACCTATAGAATACCTCTACAGGAAGTCTATGGCCTACAGGATCCTTAGGGACAATCTGAACATATAAAGGAATACTTCTGTTGTACATAGAAGACCTGAGCATGCCTTCTGTTGCTTACAGAAGACCTCAAGATGTCTTGTGGTGTTCACAGAAAACTGTAAGTGCATTATGTTGCCCATGAGAGACCTCAAGAAGGTCTTTTGTTGCCCATGAACGACCTCAAGTTGTCTTCCGTTGCCTAAAGAAAACCTCAAGAGGTCTTCTGTTGCCCATAGAAGACCACAAGATGCTTTTTGTGCTCATATAAAACCGCAGAGGTCTTCTGTTGCCACTAGAAGACCTCCAGATATATTCTTTTGTCCATTGAAGAGGTCAATAAGTATTCTGTTGCCCATGGAAGACCTCAAGAGGTATTATGGCACCAATACAAGACATCCAGATATCTTCTGTGCCCCATAGAAAATATCAAAATGTATTATGTTGTCAATAGAAGACCTCAAAATATCTCCTGTTGCCAACAGCAGACCTCCAAATATCTTCTGTGGCTCAGAGAAGACCACAAGATATCTTCTGTTGTCCATGGAAGACCTCAAGCTTACTTCTGTTGTCCATAGAAGACCTCAAGATGTCTTCTGGAGTTCACAGAAGACTTCAAAATGTTTTTTGTTGCCAGTAGAAATTTTCCAGATGTCTTCTATTGCCCATAGAAGACCTCAAAATATATTATGTTGCTCATGAAAGACCTCCTGATGTCTCCTGTTGCCTATAGAAGACATCAGGAGATCTTCTGTTGTCTTTAGAAGCCTCTTCTGATCTGCAGAGAACTTCATGAGATCTTCAGTCGTTTATAAAAGTCGTAAACAGATTGTCTGTCGTTAATAAACTCGCCAACATTTCTTGTCTACGAAAGTTCTCTGGAGGAAAACTATTGTCTAAAGAAAGTCTCTGGAGGACTGCTAGAAAAAATCCAGACCTCTAGAAACCTGTTGCCATAGAAACTTCAAGAGATATTTCCTTCTGCTACCCGGAGGACTTGAGTCGTTTGTAAAAATCCTCAAGATATGTTCTGTTGCCTATAAAGTTATCAAAAACTCAAGAGTTCTTCTTTTGTCTGTAGAAGGTTAAGAGGTCTTCTCTTGTCTACGAAAGACCTAAAAAAGACTATACAGGACTACTATAACAATACAGATCTCTAGTGATCTCCTGTTACCCACAGAAAAGCTATAGAGGTGATGTGTTGTCCATAGAAACTTCAAGAGGTCTCTCCTTCTGCTCCCCAGAGTACTTGGGTCGTTTATAAAACTTTATAAAATGTTCTGTTGTCTATAAATTCATCAAGAGTTCTTCTGTTCTCCATTGAAGTCTTCAAGAGTTCTTTTGTCGTCTTTGAAAGTCCTCATGAGGGTTTTTTTGTCTAAAGGTGGCCTAAGGAGGTCATCTTCTGCCTATAGAAGGTTAAGAGGGCTTCTGTTATCTACAAAAGTTCTCTGGATAAAAACTGTTATCTAACCTATGTCATCACCATATGCCACCATCGCCATGATTGCGGGAAGTTCCTGAGAACTCTATTGGAACTAATGCAGGGGACTCTAGTCAAACGTGTGAGATAGGCAGACCACCACGACCATAAGGTGAATCAATCAAAGACAGTGCTGGTTCTGTGTACGATTAAGAAAAGAATCGAGTAATTCACCCTACCAATGCCGGATGATGTCACCTTGTAGCTCTCCTCCGAAGCCAAGTACCACGGTAGCACTTATTTTACTTAATGTTCTACTGGATCTGCATTAGTTTCTGGTATGATGTTGCGTATAATTATTGCCAACAGTTATACGCCACCAATGACTATATTAATATAACTCATTATCTCTCTATAAAAAAGGCTTATTATACTCTTCATTTCGCCAGAGATTTGCCATAATCTTCTATAACACTTCCAATAGTCTCCCATCTAAAGACTTATCAACCTATTTGTGTGCATTTGTCTTCTTGTGCCGTCAACATTAGCCTCTTCCGCACATTTCATTTAATTAACAAGTCATTTAAGCTCTGTTCTCAACACTCTCACTTTACAAGATTCCACTTAACACCACTATGACCACTTAACTTCTTTATTACTTATCCATTGCTAGGTTTTGATTTTCGTCATCATCAACACATCGTAGTTGAAATGAAATTAGTGCGGTAATTTCTTAGAGACATAATACTCCTGTAGAGATTTATTTTTAGTTATTATTTCCTCTAAAGATGAGATACGGCTTCTAATTTGCCTGTGTAATCTTGGGAAAAGAAAAAGATTACGATGTCTCACAATTTAGGTTAATGTATCCAGGGGCTAAATTCTGTTTTTATGAAAATGTGAAATGAAAAATGTTATAAGAGGAAAAACTATCAAATAAACAAAAATTTCATAGAAAAAAATCCGGCCCCAAATCGAAGCATTATCAACGTGCAAACAGATAAGTTCGTACTTGAAGTGTTTGAGAGATAATATCTTCGAGAGATTAACCGACCTATCCCTGTTGATGGAGAATATTGGTGCCGTATACATAGTGTCCACACTCATACGCCCTGATGCACCATATTAAAATAATTCATGTGCCACTGGGAACTAATAATAATTTATTCTAAAAAATAAGTATTTTTAATTTCTTTTGACTTTTCTTCACACAAAATATCAACGTAAATTATATTTGAGGTTGGTAGAGGTCCCCCAAAAGTAGAAAATAATGAATTTTGCACACATAAACACCGAACATCAATCTGCCTTCAATTGTTCCTGTACATGGCATATATTACTGTCAAGTATTATATGTTACGATGATATGAGTATACACTTTAGCTGTAATGACTTCCCATCCACCAGAAATTCTTTTAAAATATTCTTTCATTTCCACATATGTACATCCTTTTGTTTAATATCCACCCAACCTAACATTGGAAACGCCAAAATATTTTATTTTCGACTACAGAACAATTGAAGAATTCTCAAAAGTGTTGGCGAAAGATATTTATGTCAAAATCACTCAATGACTTGCTATTGTGTTGGAGAAGATTTCTGCAAGTAATGAGGAAGCAAAAGGAACGCAAGTGAATATTCATTCTGACTGACTTTAAGCATTATGACCTCATTTTTTTGTACAGATGCCAAGGCCTGAGAGCTTAATGAAGGGATCCAAATGATTTACTAGTACAAAGGTCTTCAATTTTTAATTTCATTGAAATGATAAAACAAAAACATTTTTTTCGTCAGAGATCAAAAGTCACTGCCCCAAATTCCGGTATTTTTTGTACTCCACCTCCTATCCTTACTTTTGTATTTCAATATTTTGTCTTATTTATTTTTAGCTGGTGTTATTTATGCCACTCCTGCAGGATATATTATTTTACATGCATACCAATGAGAAGCCTTGAGCAATGTGTGTCTCTTCCTTCCTCTTCTACAACCACCATAACCTGTCAAGATATTACCTTAATAAATATTGGCAACATATAATATGTTAAGCCCTTAACGAGGGAGGACACAGGCATCATTATTCTCAATTCCATTATCGTGAATATATGAATGGAGCAGTAGCATGCGTAGTATTATCTGAATATTGTATGTCTACAGGGAATAAAAAGACACGAGCAAAATATCTTCAATAATATTTCAGACAAACTTCCTTGATATGAAAGGCGCCTTTAAAAAAAATCAAGTATTCTTCCCCTACACAAACGCCACATTCTTTACATAATTTTTTAAACTCCCACCTGCCTATTTGAAGCCCTTTACCTATTTCAAAGCACAGAAAATTGTGCCACATCGGGTACACGGATGCGTATACATTACGTCAACATGTATACGACACCTCCCATTCCAAGGGGTGGACTTTTTAATAAAATATTTTCAAGGCACCCCCAAAGGGGTGGATTTTTTAAAAATTAATGTCACGCCAAACAAACGAAAGCGTGTTTTTTTAAAAAAAATTCAAGCCCAACACACAAACGCGTGGATTTTTTAAAAATTAATTCCAAGCCAAACAAACAAAGGCTTTTTTAAATTAATTTCAAGCCTCCATTTCTTGATTGTACTTTTTAAAATTAATTTCAAGCATCCCAATCATAAGCTTGGATTTTTTTAAAATTAATTTCAAGCCCCCAAACTAAAGACATGCTGGGATTTTTTTTTAAATTATTTCAAGCCTCCCAACCAAAGGCTTGGATTTTTTTTTAATTAATTTCAAGCCTCCCAACCTAAGAATTGGATTTTTTTAAATTAATTTCAAGCCTTGCAAACAAAGGCTCGGATTTTTTAAAATAAATTTTTTAGCCAAAGGCGTGGAAAATATTTTCAAGCTTTTCTACAATGGCGTGGATTTTTTAAAAAATATTTTCAAGCTTTTTTACAAAGGTGGAGATTTTTTAAGAAATATTTTCAAGTTTTTCTATAAGGCAAAGGAGGGAAGTTTTTAAAAAATATTTTAAAATTTTTTGCAAATAAAAAAAAAAATACTTTCAAGCCCACCAACAAAGGTGCGCATTTTTTAAAAGAAAATTTTCAAGCGTGGATTTAAAAAAAAAAAAATTGAAGCCTTTCAACAAAGGCGTGGATTTTTTAAAAAATATTTTCAAGCACTTCTACAAAGGCGTCGATTTTTTTTTTAAATTTTTCAAGCCTTTCTCTGAAGGCGCGAATTTTTCAAAAAATAGTTTCAAGCCTCCCATAAAGTTGGGAATTAAAAAAAAAATATTTTCAAGCTCCCCACAGATGTGTGGATTTTTTTTTTTTAAATATTTTAAAGGCGCGAATTTATTAAAAAATAGTTTCTAGATGATGGGAATTTTTTAAAAATATTTTCAAGCTCCCGACAGAGTTGGGAATTTTATAAAAAATATTTTCAATCCTTTTACAAAGGCATGGATTTTTTAAAAAATATTTTCAAGCCTTTATAAAAAGGCGCGAATTTTTTAAAAAAAATAGTTTCAAGCCTCCCATAAAGTTGGTTATTTTTTAAAAAACTATTTTCAAGCTCCCCACAGAGGTGGTGATTTTTTAAAAATTGTTTTTAAGCCTTTCTACAAAGGCGCGAATTTTTTAAAAAAAATGTTTTTAGCCCCCATAAAGTTGGGAATTTTTAAAAAAAAAAATTTAAGCCTTCCCACAGAGGTGAATATTTTTTAAAAAATATTTTCAAGCCATTCTACAAAAGACCCCCACAAAGTTGGGGATTTTTTTACAAAATATTTTCAACTCTCTGCAAAGGTGGGGAGTTAAAAAAAATATTATCAAGCCTTTCTACAATGGCGTATATTTTAAAAATATGTTTAAGCCCCAACAAAATGTTGTTGTTTTTTTTTAAAGTCCACTTCCAAAGAC
This sequence comes from Musca autumnalis, assembly GCF_047663935.1. NCBI lineage: Eukaryota > Metazoa > Arthropoda > Insecta > Diptera > Muscidae > Musca > Musca autumnalis. The sequence continues at coordinate 217,213,889 of NW_027411977.1, read as the reverse complement.
GCTGCGTAGACACAGTGTCAATATTCACACGCCATCGTGGACATCATTATTACGAACCATTCGTCATCCTCCCCCGTATTCATTACCTTCCAACTTTTCCTCAAGACAAGTGTCTTCATCAACAACAAAGTTCTTTGCCTAACTTTCTCTGCTATTGCTGAAACTTGAAGTGGTTAAATTTTCAACTTTTTCTAGCAAAGTTGTTCGTTTGGTCATGTCAAAGCCCTGTAGTCTCAAAAAGTGTTGATTGCTCATATTCATGGGAAATTCGAAAACAAAAGCCAGCTCAGCAACGGCAACATGGACACACAGATAAACACCCTGGCAATTACCTACATCATTATGACCTCCATACAAACTATATTTTTGTAGCCTCTAAATATAAAATATCATCGTCATCATCATCATTGCGAACAGCCTCAAAATTTGTGGTGTGAGAGAAATGGGAAATGTTTTTATCGCTTTCATTGTGTGCGGGTTAGTGACCATGACTTTGAGATACTTGTTGAACGTTTTGGCAAATATGACAGGGGTTGAATGGGTAAAAGTAGGGAGGAAGTATGGTAATTTAGGGAAAATGGAAACAATATCATAGATTACTTCAAAAAATTCCGTATTGAAATTTTATCGATAATATCGGAAAAATTTCCTATAGAAATTTTATCGATAATATCGGAAAAATTTCCTATAGAAATTTTATCGATAATATCGGAAAAATTTCCTATAGAAATTTTATTGTTGTAATTTTTTTATTGTTGTAAAATAATTCAGCTTAATCTCGGGGTTTGTTGTTTTTAAATTTTAAAAAACAACAAGTTTTATTCAAAGTGGGATGTAGTTAAAATTGAATTAAAATTTCCTATTGAAATTTTATTGATAATATCGAAATAATTTCCTATTGAAATTTTATCGATAATATCGAAAAAATTTCCTATTGAAATTTTATAGATAATATCGAAATAATTTCCTATTGAAATTTTATCGATAATATCGAAAAAAATTCCTATTGACATTTTATCGATAATATTGAAAAAATTTCCTATTGAAACTTTATCCATAATATCGAAAAAATTTCCTATTGAAATTTTATCGATAATATCGGAAAAATTTCCTATTGAAATTTTATTGGTAATATCGAAAAAATTTCATATTGAAATTTTATCGATAATATCGAAAAAATTTCATATTGAAATTTTATCGATAATATCGAAAATATTTCATATTGAAATTTTATCGATAATATCGAAAAAATTTCCTATAGAAATTTTATCGATAATATCGAAAAAATCTCCTATAGAAATTATATCGATAATATCGAAAAAATTTCCTATTGAAATTTTATCGATAATATCGAAAAAATTTCCTCTAGAAATTTTATCGATAATATCGAAAAAATTTCCTATAGAAATTTTATCGATAATAAAATTTCCTATAGAAATTTTTTCGATAAAATCGACAAAATTTCCTATAGAAATTTTATCGATAATATCGAAAAAATTTCCTATAAAAATTTTATCGATAATATCGAAAAAATTTCCTATAGGAATATTATCGATAATATTTCTATAGGAAATTTTGTCGATTTTATCGAAAAAATTTCTATAGGAAATTGTGTCGATTTTATCGATAAAATTTCTAGAGGAAATTTTTTCGATAAAATCGACAAAATTTCCTATAGAAATATTATCGATAAAATTCCTATAGGAAATTTTTTCGATATTATCGATAAAATTTTTATAGGAAATTTTTTCGATATTATCGATAAAATTTCTATAGGAAATTTTTTCGATATTATCGTTAAAATTTCTATAGGAAATTTTATTATCGATAAAATTTCTATAGGAAATTTTTTATCGATGATCGATAAAATTTCTATAGGAAATTTTTTATCGATGATCGATAAAATTTCTATATGAAATTTTTTATCGATGATCGATAAAATTTCTATATGAAATTTTTTATCGATGATCGATAAAATTTCTATAGGACATTTTTTATCGATGATCGATAAAATTTCTATAGGACATTTTTTATCAATGATCGATAAAATTTCTATAGGACATTTTTTATCGATGATCGATAAAATTTCTATAGGAAATTTTTTATCTATGCTCGATAAAATTTCTATAGGAAATTTTTTATCGATGATCGATAAAATTTCTGTAGGAAATTTGTTATCGATGATAGATAAAATTGCTATAGGAAATTTTTATAGATGATCGATAAAATTTCCATAGGAAATATTTTATCTATGATCGATAAAATTTCTACAGGAAATTTTTTATCGATGATTGATAAAATTTCTATAGGAAATTTTTTATCGATGATCGATAAAATTTATATATGAAATTTTTTATCGATGATCGATAAAATTTCTATAGGAAATTTTTTGTCGATGATCGATAAAATTTCTATAGAAAATTTTTATATTTTTTATTATCGATAAAATTTCTATAGGAAATTTTGTAGATTTTGTCGATAATCGATAAAATTTCTATAGAATTTTTTTTTTTAACGATTATCGATAAAATTTCTATAGGAAATTATTTATCAATTTCATACTTAAATTTGATCGATAATCGAAAATTCGACAAAAAAATCCTTTAGCAAATGTTATTGAATTTTATTTATGTTTAAGTAACTTTCGTCCCATAATAGTCAACATTATTTCCTTCCTCCTTCCATGGTCTGAACTTGTTGTAATTGCCTTCGTTGTTGTCACTTTAAACATGAATAACATGATACCCTCACAAAGCCCCAGGGCAACAGAACCAAATGTATAAAACGAAACATGAAATAAATATTGCACGCCATGCTGCGTGTAGAGGAAATAACTTTTGTGCGGGACAGTTTATGCTACAATTTAATTCTTAATTAATTTATAACATCCCAACCTGTCTCTCCCCCTGCGCTATCACTCATCACAAATAGCACCTTTTTAGAAAATCCGATTATAAACTTGACCGCTTTTATATTCGAGGGGAACAATGGGGAAATTTGAAAAAAAAATGCTAGGGGTCAACCACCACAATCCTCCTTTAATTTAATAATTCAATTAAACCTAGCCTCAACTAATGATGATCACAGTTTAATGGACATTTAAGGGGCCAAGATAGATATACATTAAGCCCTTCCTTATCTTCTATTTCATCACTTACCTGTGGTACCATTTTCACCGCCATCATTTAAATCCTCCGTATCCGCATTGCCATTTGCCGCCTTATTGGTCATTTTTGTTTTCAACGCACCACCTCCAGCTCCAGCAGATGCTGCTGCTAGTCCCTGTGTCTTCGCTGCGTTTACGCCATTTTCTGTTTTCACAATCTCCACATTGTGTTTAACCATGGTTGATATCAAAAATATTTTTTTTTTTATTTCGCTACTCCCCTCAATTTCACTTCTTTACGTCACTGGGAGTTTCAAACATATTTTAAATGGTTGGTGTTTAAATAACTGCAAAGGGGATTTTAATTTGATTTATTAATTTCAGACGTTTTGCTCGTTATGTTGAAATATTTTCAGGATAGGGGGCATAGCATCTTAATTAACCTGTAATGAGAAACAAATTGAGATATAATGGAAATTAGTTTCCTTTTTAAATTTAAATATTAAATATTTAAAAATTTTGATATGAAGGGAGGCTTGAAAATATTTTTTAAAAAATCCACGCCTATAATGGGAGGCTAGAAAATATTTTTTAAAAAATCCACGCCGATAATGGGAGGCTAGAAAATATTTTTTAAAAAATCCACGCCGATAATGGGAGGCTAGAAAATATTTTTTAAAAAATCCACGCCTATAATGGGAGGCTAGAAAATATTTTTTAAAAAATTCACGCCTATAATGGGAGGCTAGAAGATATTCTTTAAAAAATCCACGCCTATAATGGGAGGCTAGAAAATATTTTTTTAAAAAATCCACGCCTATGATGGGAGACTTGAAAATATTTTTTAAAAAATCCACGCCTATAATGGGAGGCTAGAAAATATTTTTTAAAAAATCCACGCCTATTATGGGAGGCTAGAAAATATTTTTTAAAAAATCCACGCCTATAATGGGAGGCTTGAAAATATTTTTTAAAAAATCCACGCCTATAATGGGAGGCTAGAAAATATTTTTTTAAAAAATCCACGCCTATGATGGGAGACTTGAAAATATTTTTTAAAAAATCCACGCCTATAATGGGAGGCTAGAAAATATTTTTTAAAAAATCCACGCCTATTATGGGAGGCTAGAAAATATTTTTTAAAAAATCCACGCCTATAATGGGAGGCTTGAAAATATTTTTTAAAAAATCCACGCCTATAATGGGAGGCTAGAAAATATTTTTTAAAAAATCCACGCCCATGATGGGAGGCTTGAAAATATTTTTTAAAAAATCCACGCCTATGATGGGAGGCTAGAAAATATTTTTTAAAAAATCCACGCCTATGATGGAAGGCTAGAGAATATTTGTTTAAAAAATCCACGCCTATAATGGGAGGGTAGAAAATATTTTTTTAAAAATCCACGCCTATAATGGGAGGCTAGAAAATATTTTTTAAAATATCCACGCCTATAATGGGAGGGTAGAAAATATTTTTTTAAAAAATCCACGCCTATAATGGGAGGCTAGAAAATATTTTTTAAAAAATCCACGCCTATAATGGGAGGCTAGAAAATATTTTTTAAAAAATCCACGCCTATTATGGGAGGCTAGAAAATATTTTTTAAAAAATCCACGCCTATAATGGGAGGCTAGAAAATATTTTTTAAAAAATCCACGCCTATAATGGGAGGCTAGAAAATATTTTTTAAAAAATCCACGCCCATGATGGGAGGCTTGAAAATATTTTTTAAAAAATCCACGCCTATGATGGGAGGCTAGAAAATATTTTTTAAAAAATCCACGCCTATGATGGAAGGCTAGAGAATATTTGTTTAAAAAATCCACGCCTATGATGGGAGGCTAGAAAATATTTTTTAAAAAATCCACGCCTATAATGGGAGGCTAGAAAATATTTTTTAAAAAATCCACGCCTATAATGGGAGGCTAGAAAATATTTTTTAAAAAATCCACGCCTATAATGGGAGGCTAGAAAATATTTTTTAAAAAATCCACGCCTATAATGGGAGGCTAGAAAATATTTTTTAAAAAATCCACGCCTATAATGGGAGGCTAGAAAATATTTTTTAAAAAATGGGAGGCTAGAAAATATTTTTTAAAAAATCCACGCCTATAATGGGAGGCTAGAAAATATTTTTTAAAAAATCCACGCCTATAATGGGAGGCTAGAAAATATTTTTTAAAAAATCCACGCCTATAATGGGAGGCTAGAAAATATTTTTTAAAAAATCCACGCCTATAATGGGAGGCTAGAAAATATTTTTTAAAAAATCCACGCCTATAATGGGAGGCTAGAAAATATTTTTTAAAAAATCCACGCCTATAATGGGAGGCTAGAAAATATTTTTTAAAAAATCCACGCCTATAATGGGAGGCTAGAAAATATTTGTTAAAAAATCCACGCCTATGATGGGAGGCTAGAAAATATTTTTTAAAAAATCCACGCCTATAATGGGAGGCTAGAAAATATTTTTTAAAAAATCCACGCCTATAATGGGAGGCTAGAAAATATTTTTTAAAAAATCCACGCCTATAATGGGAGGCTAGAAAATATTTTTTAAAAAATCCACGCCTATAATGGGAGGCTAGAAAATATTTTTTAAAAAATCCACGCCTATGATGGGAGGCTAGAAAATATTTTTTAATAAATCCACGCCTATGATGGGAGGCTAGAAAATATTTTTTAAAAAATCCACGCCTATAATGGGAGGCTAGAAAATATTTTTTAAAAAATCCACGCCTATAATGGGAGGCTAGAAAATATTTTTTAAAAAATCCACGCCTATAATGGGAGGCTAGAAAATATTTTTTAAAAAATCCACGCCTATAATGGGAGGCTAGAAAATATTTTTTAAAAAATCCACGCCTATAATGGGAGGCTAGAAAATATTTTTTAAAAAATCCACGCCTATAATGGGAGGCTAGAAAATATTTTTTAAAAAATCCACGCCTATAATGGGAGGCTAGAAAATATTTTTTAAAAAATCCACGCCTATAATGGGAGGCTAGAAAATATTTTTTAAAAAATCCACGCCTATAATGGGAGGCTAGAAAATATTTTTTAAAAAATCCACGCCTATAATGGGAGGCTAGAAAATATTTTTTAAAAAATCCACGCCTATAATGGGAGGCTAGAAAATATTTTTTAAAAAATCCACGCCTATGATGGGAGGCTAGAAAATATTTTTAAAAAATCCACGCCTATGATGGGAGGCTAGAAAATATTTTTTAAAAAATCCACGCCTATGATGGGAGGCTAGAAAATATTTTTTAATAAATCCACGCCTATGATGGGAGGCTAGAAAATATTTTTTAAAAAATCCACGCCTATGATGGGAGGCTAGAAAATATTTTTTAAAAAATCCACGCCTATGATGGGAGGCTATCATAAAATTAACAAAATTGCCCAAATTTTGCAATAATTGGGTATTTTTCCATGGTAACATTCCTGGGCCATAACTTCTAAAATAAAAGGTAGATATCAATGAAGTCAGCTGGTTTTGAAAGAAGAACGCCCTTTTTCTTTAAAATTTGTATGATATATTTTGATGTAGCTGACCCAATACCAGAGATATCGTAAGAAGAACACAATTGTCCAAATTTATTAATAATTGTACATTTGTCCATGCTCACAATCTAGGGGCCATAACTTGGGAAATAATCAAAGTATTTCAATAAAAAAAATTAACTTTGGAAGAATAACATCTTCTTTTCAAAAATGAACAAATAACGTTGATATAACTGACCAAATACCAAAGATATCACGAAAATTGAAAAGTTCCCAAATTGATTAATAATTGGTATTTTCTCCTTATTCACATTCTAGGGCCCATAACTTCTGAAATAAATAATGGATATCAATGAAATAACATGATTTTGAAATGTGATCACGTCCTCTTCAAAATTGCCACAAATTATTTTAATGTCGATGACCAAAATGTCCGAGCTATCGCCATATTAACAAGCTAGCCCAAATCTCTCAATAAATAGACATTTTTTCAAGGTCACTTTCCGGAAGCCATAACTTCCGCTATGGTCTATATCTGTTGGGGAAAATTATTTTTAACAGGTTTTCACTGCCTTCTCTCATTATGAATTAATTTTTAATGACTTCATAATCTATCATTTCACATATGACTATCCTCATCGTAACAATTAAATAAAAAATATTTAAAACAGAATTTTAATACGCATTTAATATACAAAATAATTTGGTTTAATTTGAAATGATATTCATTCAAATAAATATTTCAACAGATTATAAAAAACCACCTATCAGAGCACGTTCCAATGGCGCACTTTTTCCACCATCAATTTTGTGATATGTGATCTCGTTATGGAGATAAACAAATGTGAAAAATCCCATTTAATTCATTTAATTATTGCTTGCTTGTAAATTAACAACAAATTAAAGGTAATTATAGAAGAGATTATCAAGAAGAAACTAAATAACAACAACACATAAAATTAATAGAAATTTATTCGAAAATATTGGATTATTTTAAATCAATAAATTCAGGTGATGAGGTCGACTCCTCAACCTCATCATCAGGTGATTATAAAGAGGTTTTCAATTTATAGAAAAAAACTGTGGTCTGATTTAAGGCTACAGATTTCCAAAAATATGTTGCATAGTTTCAGGTCGTATATTTTTAGGCATCAAATTTATAGAGAATGTGGTATTTAGGCTTTGTGGTATAATAAGGTAAGAGTGACATAAATTGCTCAAAAGCTCTAAATTGCTAAAAATAGATTTTAAGGCCTAATTTTTTGGGAAAGAATGACAAATATAAAAGCTCTTAATTCCTAAAAATAAACGAACTTTTTTTGGCCCCTTTATTTATCTATATATATAAAAGAGCTGTGAGGTGAGGTATTCACTGACTGACTGATTCATCACCGCCCAGACGAAACCGCTGAAGATAGAAAGTTGAAATTTTGCGTGTAGGTTGCTGTTAGTGTGTAGGGGTGAGATAAGGCTGGGTTTTTGGAAATTCGACCTAGAAGTGTACGAAATGTACTAAAAGGTACTAAATATGGTACCCTTTGTATTAGGCAAACGGGAAGAGCTAGAATTCTGAAATTTTGCATGAGTCACTGATGGAAAGTTAGAAAGATGTACCAAAGGGTTTTTGGAAATTCGACGTCGAAGTGTACTAAAAGTTACCAAATTTAGTACCAATTGTATATTTTGATCGGGTATAGCTAGAATCTTAAAATTTGGTATGGAAAAGAAGGTTGGAAAGTGTTGTTTAAAAACGCAAATGGTTTGGGAAATACGCACTCGTACGAAAAGTACTAACTGGTACTAAATTTAGTACAATTTGTATTTGGGTGAAAGGATAGAGCTGGAAACCTGAAATTTGGAATTGAGCTACTGTTGAAAACGAAGTGTGGGTAGTTTTGGAAAATCGTACTTATGTGTACGAAAAGTACTAAATGGTACTAAATATGGTACCCTTTGTATCAGGCAAACGGTAAGAGCTAGAATTCTGAAATTTGGAATGATGGTAACTGATGGAGACCTAGAAAGGTGTACCAAAGGGGTTTTGGAAATTCGAACTACAAGTGTACGAAAGGTACTAAAATTTACTAAATTTAGTACCAATTGTATATTTCGAATGGATACAGCTAGAATCTTGAAAATGGTACTAAATTTAGTACAACATGGATTTGGGTAAACATATATAGCTGGAAACCTGAAATTTGGAATTAAGATTACTCTTAGAGTGTAGGATTAAGGTAGTTTCGGAAAATCGTACTTATGAGTACGAAAAGTACTAAATGGTACTAAGCTGGGTAAAATTTGGATTAAGGTGGACAGAGACAGGTGGAATACTGAAATTTGGAATTAAGATTGTTGTTGGATTGTAGGATAAATTAAGTTTTAGACATTAGTACTTATGGGTACGGAAAGTACTAAATGGTACTAAATTTGGCACAATTTATATTCGGGTGAACGGAGACACGTTGAATGCAGAAATTTAGAATTAAGATTACTGTTGGATTATAGGATAGAGGAAATTTTGTATATTCGTACTTATGGGTAGAAAAAGTACGAAATGGTACAAAATTTGGTACAATTTGGATTTGGGTGAACGGAGACAAGTGGAATGCAGAAATTTGGAATTAAGATTACTGTTGGATTGTAGGATAGAGGAAGTTTTGGATAATTGTACTTACGGGTACGAAAAATACTAAATGGTACTAAATTTAGAACAACTTGGATTTGAGTGAAAGGATAGAATAGGATCCCTGAAATTTGGGATCAGGTTACTGTTGGAGTGTAGGATTAAAATATGGTGGTTTGGGAACTCGTACTAATGTGTACTAAATGGTACTAAATTTAGTAAAAAGTGGATTTGGGCGAAGAGATAGAGCTGGAATTCTGAAATTTGGAGTTAGGGTCATTGATGAAGAATAACAAAGAATTACCGTAGGGTTTTTAAAAATTCGAACTATAAGTGTACGAAAGGTACTAAATTTAGTACAATTTGGATTTGGATGAACGGATAGAGCTGGAGTCCTGAATTTTAAATGAGGGCCTCTGATGGAGAGAAACTACGATAGACCAAAAGTCGAAAGTACTAAATAGTACTAAATTTAGTACAATTTGGATTTGGGTGATAGAATAGAGCTGGAATCCTGAAATTTGGAATGCGCTCAGTGATGAAAAGTAACAAAGATTGGCCAAAGGTCGAAAAGTACTAAATGGTACTAAATTTAGTAAAATTTGGATTTGGGTTAACGGATAGAGCTGGAATCCTGTCATTTGGAAAGAGGGTCTCTGATGAAGAGCAACAAATATGTTTTTGTACATTCAAACCATAAGTTTACGAAAAATACTAAATTTAGGACATATTGAATTTGAGCTGGAATCCTGAAGTTTGGAACGAGGGTTACTAATGAAGAGTAAGAAAGATGTTCCAAAGGATTTTTGGAAATTCGAATCATAAGTTTACGAAGTGTATTATATGGTACAAAATTTAGTACAATTTGAGTTTGAGAGAACGGGTAGAGTTGTTAGTTAGTAGTTTTTGATTTTTATTTATGCGAGAAGTTCTAATTAGTTCAATAATTTGTTTTAGGGTAACAGAACGAATAGTAAAGTGCGATTGGGAAATAGTTGGGATATAAATAGGTTCTTTTTTGAAACTTAAACCTATGTGTAGGAAAAGTATTACATTCGGTACCACTTTCGTATTGTATAAACGGATTGGATTTGAATTCCAAATTTTTGTATAAGGGTCAAGGTTTTTGTTTAGGTAAGGAGTTTTTAAATGCGTACAAAATCTGAAATTATGCAAGGACGTCGCTGAGATAAAGTCCTGAGTTTGAAAAACGAATATTGTTCCATTGATATTATGTTCACCGAAGGTGGTTTCTAAATAATGTACTGAAATCATGTAGTCAAACGTGAAGTATTTTTTCAACAACGTTTTAGGAAGTTAATTCAAGGACCACGTCTGTGCGACAATTTTATGTTGTCAGGGGTATATGTCAAGGCATGCACATTAAGCAAATTTTTTTCGTATGCAAAATATGCATAAAATCTTCAAAATGCTCTAAATCATCAAAATGTCCGTCCTATGAAATGTGAGAGAATTCAAGGTCAAAATTTAAAAGATAATAGTAGAATTAGACGTGACATAACCATAAAGCCATAAGGTTATATCAACCAGCTGATTCAAACAAACCTATGGAAATCAATATATTCGATTAGTAGTAACATAACATATTGCCATAGACATAACCATAAGAAACCAATTGGGTTTTGGTTTTTCTACGGTTATGGCGTTATGGCTATGTCACGTCTAATTCTACCTTAAAAATGGGACACTATAGGTATGTTATATTTCTAAAATTCCCAAAGTCGATATGTAGATATAGAAAACGTGGATTTCTATGGCCATTTTGAATACCGAAAATTGAATGTACGCTATTGTTGGGAAAGGTTAAGCTAAAATTTCCATTTTGAAATATTTTTTTTCATATAAAATATTATTTATTTATATTTTATTCCCTTTCCGCATACGAAGTAGCGGGTATTTGCTAGTAATTTATCAAATTGATTTGAAATAATTTTTGCAATTAATTTCACAAAAAAAAAAAAAAAAAACAAATATTACACAATATTTATAACAGATCCAAACACTTAATACATATTTCTGTTCATTCATCTAAGTTGTACGAATGCATGTTCCAACAATTATCTAATTAAATTTTGAAATGCCATAACAAGCGGATCGTTTTGTTGGTAGCTGTGAGTTTTTCATGAATTGTTGTCATTTTTTGTTGTTGCTAAAATAAAATTATTATTAATTGCCAACAGTGTCGCAATTAAAGATAAAATCAATTTTGTGTTAAACGGGATAGAGCCGATAGCTTAACTCTTAGACACCTGGCAAAGCTGATGTAATTCAAATCAAATTGGTATTTGACCTTTTCTTATATACATTTTTATACAAAAATTATTTTTCATTATAAATTGTTAATAATAGACCCCGTAAGGCTTAACTTAGTCTTAAGCAAGTCTCTTAGTCCTTGGCGTTTACTGAGAAAAAGGGATTCCTTTTAATAACTAACTTCTGCTCTTAACTTTTAAAGCCTTAACACCAAACATCACAATTTGTTGTTCTATTTATCTTATCCCCTTGGGTTGTTTTATGCTTTACCACTGGCTTAATGTTGCTGCTCATTATTAACGCCACATAAAGTTAGCTTCCATTTGTCTTAACCACATTTTTGTTTTGTCAGTTCAGCAACAGTTTCATTGTTAGCCAGCCTCTCACTTAACTATTTGTCATTTATTGTAAATGATTTTGTGTTATTATTGTTGTTGCTTTGATTTAAACAGCAAATAAATTAATTACACTAAGCGACAAAGGGATATTTTGCAAGCAGGGGACTTAAAATAGGAATAGAATATTTTCTAGCCTCCCATCATAAGCTTGAATTTTCAAAAAATATTTTCTAACCTCCCATCATAGGCGTGGATTTTTTAAAAAATATTTTCTAACCTCCCATCATAGGCGTGGATTTTTTAAAAAATATTTTCTAACCTCCCATCATAGGCGTGTAGTTTTAAAAAATATTTGCTAGCCTCCCATTATAGGCGTGGATTTTTTAAAAAATATTTTCTAGCCTCCCATCATGGGCGTGGATTTTTTAAAAAATATTTTCTAGCCTCCCATCATGGGCGTGGATTTTTTAAAAAATATTTTCTAGCCTCCCATCATAGGCGTGGATTTAAAAAATATGTCTAGACTTCCATCATAGGCGTGGATTGAAATAAAAAAATATGTCTAGCTTTCCATCATAGGCGTGGATTTTTTAAAAAATATTTTCTAGCCTCCCATCATAGGCATGGATTTTTTAACAAATATTTTCTAGCCTCCCATCATAGGCGTGGATTTTTTAAATATTTTTTCTAGCATCCCATCATAGGCGTGTTTTTTTTAAAAAAAATATTTTCTAGCCCTCTACCATAAGCGTGGATTTTTTTAAAAATATTTTCTAGCCTCCCATCATAGGCGTGGGTTTTAAAAAAATGTCTAGACTTCCATTATAGGCTTGGATTTTTTAAAAATTATTTTCTAGCCTCCCATCATAGGCGTGGATTTTTTAAAAATTATTTTCTAGCCTCCCATCATAGGCGTGGATTTTTTAAAAAATATTTTCTAGCCTCCCATCATAAGCTTGGATTTTTAAAAAATTTTTTCTAGCCTCCCATCATAAGCTTGGATTTTTAAAAAATATTTTCTAGCCTCCCATCATAAGCTTGGATTTTTAAAAAATATTTTCTAGCCTCCCATCGATAGCTTGGTTTTTTAAAAAATATTTTCTAGCTTCCCATCATAAGCTTGGATTTTTAACAAATATTTTCTAGCCTCACGCCTCCCATCAACTCTTTTTTTCAAAATCATACAATTTCAGTTTCAGAAGTTATCGCCTTCAGAATATGACCTTGGAAAAATATCCAATTATTGATCAATTTGGGCAACTTCAAAATTTTGGCGATATTGCTGGTATTTGGTTGTTTTATCAACATAATTTATAACAATTTCGAAGAAAAGATATCCTACCTTCAAAATCAAGTCACTTCGTAAGATGCACTTACAATTACAGAAGTTACGGCACCTAAAATATGATCATGGCAAAATTCCCAATTAATGACAAATTTGGGAAATGTCAATATTTTTACTATATCTCTGGTATTTGGTAAGCTATGTTAACATAATTAATTTACATTTTAAAAAAGAAATCACCATCTTTTGAAATCGGGTAATTTCTTTAAGATGCATTAATTATTTCAAAAGTTATGGCTTCATTACCGTGGTCATCGAAAAATGTCCAATTATAGATAAATTTGGTAAATTTAATTTTTGTACGATATCTCAAGCATTTGGTAAGCTATATCAAAATAAATAGTACCAATTTTCAAAAACAAGTATCCCTCTTTCGAAATCTCTTAATTTCACTGAGATCCACTTATTATTTCAGAAGTTATGGTCTCCAAAATATAAACTTGGAAAAATATCAAAATATTTATCAAGTTGGGCAATTTTTAAATTTTGACTATATCTCTAATACCTGGTCGGCTATATTAAACTAGTTCATATCAGTTTTCACCAAGAAGTTTTCTTCTTTCAAAATCATTTAGTTTCATTGAGATCCACTAATTATTTCAGAAGTTATAGCCTGCATATTATAAACATGGAAAAACATCCAATTATTGATAAATTTGGCCAACTTTATAATTTGGGCCATATCTTTGGCATTTGGTCAGTTATATCGACAAATTTTTTCTTAGTTTTACAGAAAATATACTCTCCTTTCAAACTCAGTATATTATATTGAGCTGCACTGATTATTTCCGAAGTTATGACACCTGGAAAATGTCCATGGAAAATTTTCAATTATTGATAAATTAGGTCAATTTTGGTCTTTTTTACGATATCTCTGATAGTTGGTCAGTTACATCAGCATAGTGTATATCAAATTTCAAGAGGAGACACTCGTCTTTCTAATTCAGGTAATTTCACTTACGTACACTGATTATTTCAGAAATTATGGTCTCCAGAATATCAACTTCAAAAATATCCAATCATTGATCAACTTGAGCATCTTTTAAGTTTTGGTCATATCTCCTGTATTTGGTCTGCAATACCAACATAATTTTTATCAGGTTTCAAGGGGAGAAGCCCTTCTTCCACAATCATGTTATTTCATTAAGATGCACCGATTATTTCAGAAGTTATGGCCCTCAGAATATGACCACGCAAAAATATCCTATTATTGATCAAATTGCTCAACTTTCTTCTTTCTCCAAAATCTCTTGTATTTGGTCCACGACATCAACATAATTCATCCAAATTTTCAAGAGAAGACATCCTTCTTCCAAAATCAATTAATTTCATTGAGATTGACTAATTATTTCAGAAGTTATAGCCTCCATTTTATAAACATGGAAAAACATACAATTATTGATAAATTTGGACAACTTTATAATTTGGTCCATTTCTTTGGTATTTAGTCCGTTGTACCGACATAATTTATTTTAGTTGTACAGAAAAGATAATTATTTTTAAACCCGATATATCTTATTGATATACTCTGATTTTTTCCGAGGTTATGGCTTCTTGAATGTCAGCATGGAAAAATGCCCAAATATTAATATATTTGGCCATTTTTATTGATTTTACAATATCTATTCAATTTTGACAACTACGTCAACATAGTTCACTTCAGTTTTGAAGAAGAGATCATTATCTTTTAAAATCCGGTAACTTCTTTAAGATCCATTGAATATTTCGGAAGTTATGGCCTCCAGAATATAACCTTTGAAACATATGCAATTATTGGTCAACTTGGGCTACATTAAAATTTTGACCATATTTCTACTATTTGGTCAGCAATATCAAGATAATTCATATCAGCCATCAAGAGGAGATGGTCTCCTTCCAACATCATATTATTCATTTAAGATGCACCGATTAGTTCAGAAGTTATGGCCTATGGAATATGGTCACCATATGACCATGCGAAAATATCCAATCATTGATCAACTTGAGTAACTTTAAAATTTTTACCATATCTCTAGTAATTGATCAGTAATATCAACATAGTTCATATCAGCTTTCAAGAGTGGATACACGTCTTTTAAAATTATGTTATTTCATTAAGATGCACTGATCAGTTCACAAGTTATGTCCCCAAGAATGTAAGCATGGAAAAATTCCCAATTATTGAGAAATTTGGGAAATTTTATTATTCTCACGATATTTGTGGTATTTGGTCAGTTATGTCAACTAATTTCATTCAAATTTTGAAGAAAATACTATCGTGTTTAAAAAACAGATAACTTCTTAAAATCCATTAATTATTTCAGAAGTAATGGCCTCCAGAATATAGCCGTGGAAAAATATCCAATTATGGGTCAGTTTGGGAAACTTTAAAATTTTGGCGATATCTTTTGTGTTTGGTCAGGGATAGCAACATAATTCACATAAGATTTCAAGAGGAAGTTTTCTTCTTCTAAAATCACTTAGTTTTATTGGGATCCACTAAGTATTTCAGAAGTTATGGCCTTTAGATTATGAACTTGGAAAAACATCCAATTGTTGATAACTTTGGGCAACTTTATAATTTGGGTCATATCTATGATATTTGGTCAGTTATATCGACATAATTCATTTCAGTTTTATATAAAAGGTGACCCCCTTGCAAACCCGATATATTTTATTGAGATACTGCAATTATTTTCGATGTTATGGCTCCCTAAATGTCAACATGGAAAAATGCCCAAATATTAATATATTTGGTCATTTTTATTAACTTTACAATATCTCTGGAATTTTGACAACTACGTCAACATAATTCATTTCAGCTATGGAGAGGAGATCAGTATTTTTAGAATTCGGTAACTTCTTTAAGATTCAATGAATATTTCAGAAGTTATGGCCCCCAGAATATAACCTTGGGAACATATTCAATTATTGGTCAACATGGGCCACTTTAAAATTTTGCCCATATTTCTAGGATTTGGTCAGTAATATCAACATAATTCATATCAGCTATGTAGAGGTGATGCTCTCCTTCCAAAATCATATTATTCCATTAAGATGCACCGATTCGTTCAGAAGTAATGGCCTCAGAAATATTTTCATTGAAAAATGTGCAATTATTGATAAATTTTGGCAAATTTATAATTTTGGCGATATCTCCGAAATTTGGTCAGCTATGTCAACATAATTCATTTTAGTTATAAAACAGATTTAATCATCTTTCAAAATCGGGTAAATTCTTTAAGATTGATAAATTATTTCAGAAGTTATGGGTTCTTGAATATGTTCATGGAAAAACATCTAATCATTGATAAATTTGGGCACCTTTATAATTTTGGCGATATCTCTGAAATTTGGTCAGCGACATCAACGCAATTAATAAAAATTTTGACGAAGAGGTGCCCTTGTTTCAATATCAGTCAATTTCTTTAAGTTTGACTAAATACTTAAGAAGTTATAGCCTCCAGAATATTACAATGGGGAAATTTGCAATAATTGATAAAATTGGGTAATTTCATTATTTTTCCTATATCTCTAGAATTTGTACAGCAATGTCAACATAATTCGCTTCAGTTTTAAAGAAGATTTGATTTTCTTTCAAAATCTAGTAATTTTGTTAAAATCCAATTATTATTTTAGAAGTAATGTTCCTCAGGATATGTCAATGGAAAAATTTCCTATTACTGAGAAATGTGCGAAACTTTTTAATTTTCGACATATCTCTGGTAGTTGGTCAGCTATATCAATATAGTTCATATCAGTTTTCAAGAGGAGACGTCCTGTTTTCAATATCACATCAATTGAGTAAGATGCACCGATTATTTCAGATGTTATGACCTCTGGAATAAGACCATGGAAAAATATCCAATTATTGATCAATTTTGGGCAACTTTATAATTTTGGTCATATCTCTGGTTTTCAGTCGGCTATATAGAAATAATTGATATTGGTTTTCAAGAGGAGACCCCATTCTTTCAAGATCTCGCCATTTCAATAATATTAACCCATTGTTTAAGATATTATGGCCTCTGGAATATGGCCATGGAAAAATATCCACTTATTGATAAATTTTGGGCAACTTTTTAATTTTGGCGATATCCCTTTTTATGGTCAGCTATATACAAATAATTTATATTGCTTTTCAAGAGGAGACGCCATTGTTTCAAGATCTCGCCATTTTAATAGTTTTTACCCATTATTTCAGATGTTATGGCCTCTGGAATATGATCATAGAAAAATGTTGAGTTATTGATACATTTGGGCAACTTTATAATTTTGGCGATATCTCTCGAATTTGGTCAGCTTCATTAACATAATTCACGCCAATTTGGAAGAGGATATACTCTCCATTCATAATCAGTGGAATTCTTTAAGCTTTCTAAATCATTCCAGATGTTATGGTCTCTTGAATGTGACCATGGAAAAATAACCAATTATTAATAAATTTGGGCAAATTTATAATTTTCAAAATATCTCTGATATTTGTTTAGCTACGTCAACATAATTCATTCCACTTTTAAAAAAGAATTGATCTTCTTTCAAAATCACGCAATTTCTTTAAAATCCACTACATTTTTTAGAAGTTATGGCCTTTAGATTATGGCCAAGGGAAAATTTCCTATTACTGTGAAATTTTGGGCAACTTTATAATTTTGGTCATATCTCTGGTTTTTGCTCTGCTATATAAAAATAATTTATATTGGTTTTTAAGAAGAGACGCCATTCTTTCAAGATCTCGCCATTTTAATAATATTTACACATTATTTAAGATGTTATGGCCCCTGGAATATGACCATGGAAAAATATCCAATCATTGATTATTTGACAATTTTATAACTTTTGGCGATATCTCTGATTTTTGGTCATCTATATACAAATAATTTATATTGCATTTAAGGGGAGACGCCATTATTTCAAGATCTCGCAATTTCAATAATATTTACCCATTACTTCAGAGGTTATGGCCTCTGGAATATGATCATAGACACATATTGAGTTATTGATACATTTGGGCAACTTTATAATTTTGGCGATATCTCTCGAATTTGGTCAGCTACATTACCATAATTTACACCAGTATGGAAGAGGAGATACTCTTCTTTCAAAACCAGCTAATTTCTTTCAGATCTATATATTATTCTAGAAGTTATGGTCTCTTGACTGTGACAATGAAAAAATATCCAATTGTTGATAAATTTTGGAAACTTTCTAATTTTGACGATATCTCTGAAATTTGGTCAGCTACATCAACATAATTCATACCATTTTTAATACAAAGATGATCTCCTTCCAAAATGACGTAATTTTTTTAAAATCGACTAATTATTTTAGAAGTTATAACCTCTGGAATATGACCATGGAAAAATATCCAATTATTGATAAATGTTGGGCAATTTTATAATTTTGGCGATATCTCTCGAATTTGGTCAGCTACATTAACATAATTCACGCCAATTTGGAAGAGGAGATACTCTTCATTCATAATCAGCTAAGTTCTTTGAGCTCTCTAAATCATTCCAGAAGTTATGGCCTCTTGAATGTGACCATGGAAAAAATATCCAATTATTAATAAATTTGGGCATCTTTATAATTTTGACAATATCTCTGATATTTGTTTAGCTACCTCAACATAATTCATTCCACTTTTAAAAAAGAGTTGATCTTCTTTCAAAATCACGCAATTTCTTTAAAATCCACTACATTTTTTAGAAGTTATGGCCTTTAGATTATGACCATGGGCAAATTTCCTATTACTGTGAAATTTGGGCAACTTTTTTAATTTTGGTCATATTTCTGGTTTTAGGGCTGCTATATAAAAATACTTTGTATTGGTTTTCAAGAATAGACTGCATTCTTTCAAGATCTCGCAATTTCAATAATATTTACGCATTATTTCAGATGTTATGACCTCTGGAATATGACCATGGAAAAATATGCAATTAATAATAAAAATTGGGCAACTTTATAATTTTGGTCATATCTCTGGTTTTTGGTCTGCTATATAAAAATAATTTGTACTGGTTTTCAAGAAGAGACGCCATTCTTTCAAAATCTCGCCATTTCAATAATATTTTTACATTATTTTAGATGTTATGGCCTCTGGAATATGACCATGGAAAAATATCCCATCATTGATTAATTTGACAATTTTATAACTTTTGGCTATATCTCTGGAATTTGGTCAGCTACATTACCATAATTCACACCAATATGGAAGAAACGATACTCTTCTTTTAAAATCAGCTAATTTCTTTCAGATCTATATATTATTCTAGAAGTTATGGTCTCTTGACTGTGACAATGAAAAAATATCCAATTGTTGATAAATTTGGGTAACTTTATAATTTTGGCGATATCTCTGGAATTTGATCAGCAATATTAAGATAATTTATACCATTTTTAATAAAGAGATGATCTTTTAAATTGGCGTAATTTCTTTAAAATCCACTAGTTATTTTAGAAGTTTAGGCCTACAAAATATGACCATGGAAAAATGTCCTATTAGAGAAATTTGGGCAGTTTTCTAATTTTGGATACAGCTCTGATATTTGGTCGACTAAATCAATAAAGTTTCTATAAGCTTTCAAGTGGAGATTTCCTTCTTTCAGAATCACTTCATTTCAATAAGATTCACAAAATATTTCAGAAGTTATGGCCTCTGAAATGTGATCATAAAAAATATCCAATTTTTAATAAATTTGGGCAACTTTATAATTTTGACAATGTCTCTGATATTTGTTTGGCTACCTCAACATAATTCATTCCACTCTTAAACAAGAGTTGATCTTCTTTCAAAATCACGCAATTTCTTTAAAATCCACTACATTTTTTAGAAGCTGTAGCCTTTAGATTATGACCATGGGTAAATTTCCTATTACTGTGAAATTTGGACAACTATATAATTTTGGTCATATTTCAGGTGTTTGGTCTGTTATATACAAATAATTTATATTGCTTTTCAAGAGGAGACGCCATTCTTTCAAAATCTCGCCATTTCAATAAAATTTACTCACTATTTCAGTTATTATGGCCTCTGGAATATGACAATGGTAAAATATTCAATCATTGATTAATTTGGGCAACTGTATAACATTTGACGATATCTCTAGAATTTGGTCAGCTACATTACCATAATTCACACTAGTACGGAAGAAGAGATACTCTTCTTTCCAAATCAGCTAACTACTTTCAGATCTATAAGGTATTCTAGAAGTTATGGTCTCTTGACTGTGACAATGAAAAAATATCCAATTATTGATCAATTTTGGATACTTTCTAATTTTGGCGATATCTTTGAAATTTGGTCGGCTACACCAACATAATTCATACCCTTTTTAATATAAAAATTATCTCCTTTCAAAATGACGTCATTTTTTTTTAAATCCTCTAATTATTTTAGAAGTTATAACCTCTGGAATATGACCATGGACAAATATCCAATTATTGATAAATTTGGGCAACTTTATAATTTTGGCGATATCTCTGGTATTTGGTCCGCTATATTGACATAATGCATTCCAGTTTTAAAGAAGAGATAACCATCATCTTATGTCATAAGATTTTAGTATTCGAATCTTTGTTGCCTTGTGTATGTTTCCGTTACAAATATATCCTTTGTAATGAATCGACATGTCTGGCATCTGTCTTTGCACATCCACGAACTGTGGTAGGCCATTGGTTTTGCCTTCCTTCCTTTTTGTTTTGTTTCTTTGTATTCTCCATTACGCCTACCACTTTGTTTTTTTGGTTTGTGAGTTTTTCCCATTACCTTTAATTTCGAATAACAGCATCAGAATTCTAATCTTTGGAGAGGCCCAAAAAGTGCAAAGTAAGTTTTAGCTTAATCAAAACGTTTTTTGGGCGGGCGTTTAAGTGGAAGAATGGATGAATGTTAATGAGTGCTGATAAATGGTTTTGGTTAAAAGGCATTGCCATAAATAGACACAAAGGCCACAAAGCGTGGATTTTTAAAGAATATTTTTCCTTGGACCTCAATACCACAAAGCGTGGATTTTTAAGGAATATTTTTCCATGGACTCAATACCACAAAGCGTGGATTTTTTAATCCATTGACCTCAAGACCAGAAAACGTGTATTTTTTAAAGAATATTTTTCCTTCGACCTCAAGACCAGAAAACGTGAATTTTTTAAAGAATATTTTTCCATCGACCTCAAGACCAGAAAACGTGGATTTTTTAAAGAATATTTTTCAATGGACCTCAAGACCACATAGCGTGGATTTTTTAAAGAATATTTTTCAATGGACCTCAAGACCACATAGCGTGGATTATTTAAAGAATATTTTTCAATGGACCTCAAGACCACATAGCGTGGATTTTTTAAAGAATATTTTTCAATGGACCTCAAGACCACATAGCGTGGATTATTTAAAGAATATTTTTCAATGGACCTCAAAACCACATAGCGTGGATTTTTTAAAGAATATTTTTCATCCAACTCAAGACCACAAAACGTGGATTTTTTAAAGAATATTTTTCATCCAACTCAAGACCACAAAACGTGGATTTTTTAAAGAATATTTTTCATCCAACTCAAGACCACAAAACGTGGATTTTTTAAAGAATATTTTTCATCCAACTCAAGACCACAAAACGTGGATTTTTTAAAGAATATTTTTCATCCAACTCAAGACCACAAAACGTGGATTTTTTAAAGAATATTTTTCATCCAACTCAAGACCACAAAACGTGGATTTTTTAAAGAATATTTTTCATCCAACTCAAGACCACAAAACGTGGATTTTTTAAAGAATATTTTTCAATGGACCTCAAGACCACATAGCGTGGATTTTTTAAAGAATATTTTTCAATGGACCTCAAGACCACATAGCGTGGATTTTTTAAAGAATATTTTTCAATGGACCTCAAGACCACATAGCGTGGATTTTTTAAAGAATATTTTTCAATGGACCTCAAGACCACATAGCGTGGATTATTTAAAGAATATTTTTCAATGGACCTCAAAACCACATAGCGTGGATTTTTTAAAGAATATTTTTCATCCAACTCAAGACCACAAAACGTGGATTTTTTAAAGAATATTTTTCATCCAACTCAAGACCACAAAACGTGGATTTTTTAAAGAATATTTTTCATCCAACTCAAGACCACAAAACGTGGATTTTTTAAAGAATATTTTTCATCCAACTCAAGACCACAAAACGTGGATTTTTTAAAGAATATTTTTCATCCAACTCAAGACCACAAAACGTGGATTTTTTAAAGAATATTTTTCATCCAACTCAAGACCACAAAACGTGGATTTTTTAAAGAATATTTTTCATCCAACTCAAGACCACAAAACGTGGATTTTTTAAAGAATATTTTTCATCCAACTCAAGACCACAAAACGTGGATTTTTTAAAGAATATTTTTCATCCAACTCAAGACCACAAAACGTGGATTTTTTAAAGAATATTTTTCATCCAACTCAAGACCACAAAACGTGGATTTTTTAAAGAATATTTTTCATCCAACTCAAGACCACAAAACGTGGATTTTTTAAAGAATATTTTTCATCCAACTCAAGACCACATAGCGTGGATTTTTTAAAGAATATTTTTCAATGGACCTCAAGACCACATAGCGTGGATTTTTTAAAGAATATTTTTCAATGGACCTCAAGACCACATAGCGTGGATTTTTTAAAGAATATTTTTCAATGGACCTCAAGACCACATAGCGTGGATTTTTTAAAGAATATTTTTCAATGGACCTCAAGACCACATAGCGTGGATTTTTTAAAGAATATTTTTCAATGGACCTCAAGACCACATAGCGTGGATTTTTTAAAGAATATTTTTCAATGGACCTCAAGACCACATAGCGTGGATTTTTTAAAGAATATTTTTCAATGGACCTCAAGACCACATAGCGTGGATTTTTTAAAGAATATTTTTCAATGGACCTCAAGACCACATAGCGTGGATTTTTTAAAGAATATTTTTCAATGGACCTCAAGACCACATAGCGTGGATTTTTTAAAGAATATTTTTCAATGGACCTCAAGACCACATAGCGTGGATTTTTTAAAGAATATTTTTCAATGGACCTCAAGACCACATAGCGTGGATTTTTTAAAGAATATTTTTCAATGGACCTCAAGACCACATAGCGTGGATTTTTTAAAGAATATTTTTCAATGGACCTCAAGGCCACATAGCGTGGATTATTTAAAGAATATTTTTCAATGGACCTCAAAACCACATAGCGTGGATTTTTTAAAGAATATTTTTCAATGGACCTCAAAACCACATAGCGTGGATTTTTTAAAGAATATTTTTCAATGGACCTCAAGACCACATAGCGTGGATTTTTTAAAGAATATTTTTCAATGGACCTCAAGACCACATAGCGTGGATTTTTTAAAGAATATTTTTCAATGGACCTCAAGACCACATAGCGTGGATTTTTTAAAGAATATTTTTCAATGGACCTCAAGACCACATAGCGTGGATTTTTTAAAGAATATTTTTCAATGGACCTCAAGACCACATAGCGTGGATTTTTTAAAGAATATTTTTCAATGGACCTCAAGACCACATAGCGTGGATTTTTTAAAGAATATTTTTCAATGGACCTCAAGACCACATAGCGTGGATTTTTTAAAGAATATTTTTCAATGGACCTCAAGGCCACATAGCGTGGATTATTTAAAGAATATTTTTCAATGGACCTCACAACCACATAGCGTGGATTTTTTAAAGAATATTTTTCAATGGACCTCAAGACCACATAGCGTGGATTTTTTAAAGAATATTTTTCAATGGACCTCAAGACCACATAGCGTGGATTTTTTAAAGAATATTTTTCAATGGACCTCAAGACCACATAGCGTGGATTTTTTAAAGAATATTTTTCAATGGACCTCAAGACCACATAGCGTGGATTTTTTAAAGAATATTTTTCAATGGACCTCAAGACCACATAGCGTGGATTTTTTAAAGAATATTTTTCAATGGACCTCAAGACCACATAGCGTGGATTTTTTAAAGAATATTTTTCAATGGACCTCAAGACCACATAGCGTGGATTTTTTAAAGAATATTTTTCAATGGACCTCAAGACCACATAGCGTGGATTTTTTAAAGAATATTTTTCAATGGACCTCAAGACCACATAGCGTGGATTTTTTAAAGAATATTTTTCAATGGACCTCAAGACCACATAGCGTGGATTTTTTAAAGAATATTTTTCAATGGACCTCAAGGCCACATAGCGTGGATTATTTAAAGAATATTTTTCAATGGACCTCAAAACCACATAGCGTGGATTTTTTAAAGAATATTTTTCAATGGACCTCAAGACCACATAGCGTGGATTTTTTAAAGAATATTTTTCAATGGACCTCAAGACCACATAGCGTGGATTTTTTAAAGAATATTTTTCAATGGACCTCAAGACCACATAGCGTGGATTTTTTAAAGAATATTTTTCAATGGACCTCAAGACCACATAGCGTGGATTTTTTAAAGAATATTTTTCAATGGACCTCAAGACCACATAGCGTGGATTTTTTAAAGAATATTTTTCAATGGACCTCAAGACCACATAGCGTGGATTTTTTAAAGAATATTTTTCAATGGACCTCAAGACCACATAGCGTGGATTTTTTAAAGAATATTTTTCAATGGACCTCAAGACCACATAGCGTGGATTTTTTAAAGAATATTTTTCAATGGACCTCAAGACCACATAGCGTGGATTTTTTAAAGAATATTTTTCAATGGACCTCAAGACCACATAGCGTGGATTTTTTAAAGAATATTTTTCAATGGACCTCAAGACCACATAGCGTGGATTTTTTAAAGAATATTTTTCAATGGACCTCAAGACCACATAGCGTGGATTTTTTAAAGAATATTTTTCAATGGACCTCAAGACCACATAGCGTGGATTTTTTAAAGAATATTTTTCAATGGACCTCAAGACCACATAGCGTGGATTTTTTAAAGAATATTTTTCAATGGACCTCAAGACCACATAGCGTGGATTTTTTAAAGAATATTTTTCAATGGACCTCAAGACCACATAGCGTGGATTTTTTAAAGAATATTTTTCAATGGACCTCAAGACCACATAGCGTGGATTTTTTAAAGAATATTTTTCAATGGACCTCAAGACCACATAGCGTGGATTTTTTAAAGAATATTTTTCAATGGACCTCAAGACCACATAGCGTGGATTTTTTAAAGAATATTTTTCAATGGACCTCAAGACCACATAGCGTGGATTTTTTAAAGAATATTTTTCAATGGACCTCAAGACCACATAGCGTGGATTTTTTAAAGAATATTTTTCAATGGACCTCAAGACCACATAGCGTGGATTTTTTAAAGAATATTTTTCAATGGACCTCAAGACCACATAGCGTGGATTTTTTAAAGAATATTTTTCAATGGACCTCAAGACCACATAGCGTGGATTTTTTAAAGAATATTTTTCAATGGACCTCAAGACCACATAGCGTGGATTTTTTAAAGAATATTTTTCAATGGACCTCAAGACCACATAGCGTGGATTTTTTAAAGAATATTTTTCAATGGACCTCAAGACCACATAGCGTGGATTTTTTAAAGAATATTTTTCAATGGACCTCAAGACCACATAGCGTGGATTTTTTAAAGAATATTTTTCAATGGACCTCAAGACCACATAGCGTGGATTTTTTAAAGAATATTTTTCATCCAACTCAAGACCACAAAACGTGGATTTTTAAAGAATATTTTTCAATGGACCTCAAGACCACATAGCGTGGATTTTTTAAAGAATATTTTTCATTCAACTCAAGACCACAAAACGTGGATTTTTAAAGATTTTTTTTCCATGGACCTCAAGACCGCAAAACGCGGATTTTTATAGAATTTTTTTCCATAGACCTCAAGACCACAAAACGTGGATTTTTAAAGATTTTTTTCCATGGATCTCAATACCACAAAGCGTGGATTTTTTAAAGAATATGTTTCATTGAAGCCAAAATATTCCTTTCATCTGAACTTTGTCCGGCGTCTTGCTATGCAAGTTACTTCGTGGCATTCTAAATTTGTGAACAAAAGATCACAACAACAAACACGATTCTATTAAAGATTTGAAAAACTAAACACATTTGAATAAATAAGTGAGAATCTCGTTGAGTATCATTGCGCTCAAGAAGCAGCTCGGTGTTAACAGGCTCCACATATCCACCCATTCTGCTTCTGAATGCATTTGTCTTCATTTTAGATTAAGAAATTGATAAGCGACAACAACAACAAAATAACAACAAAATCGTTTTTGTTAAACGTTTTGTGTGCGACGGCAATTGTATGCAAATTGTGGGGCATTTTTTGCGGATTCACAAATTGTTGGAATTTTTTTGCAATTCGGTTTCCTTTCTTTGCGCCCCAAAGCTAAGAGAACAACTCATGAAGAAAACTGACAAAAAAAAGTCGCAAATTGCTAACACATTGCAATTTATATACAGACAATGAAATGCTTAATAGATGGACATACATGCCTACATACATATGTATGTATATAATTATCTATGTATGTGTGGAGATATGCATATTTTGTTTCTAATCAAGAGATTGAAGCCAAAAAAAAAATCTTAAGAAGTTTCTTCTTTTTTGCATAAAAAATTTTGCAGAAAAAAATTCATTTGAAATATTGAATATTTCAGTAAATTTGAATATATTTCAAGGACACGACAAATTCTTTTTTAAAGATTTTTTTATGAAGGCTCAAGGATCAACAAAACGTGGATTTTTTAAAGATTTTTTATGAAGACCCAAAGACCAACAAAACGTGGATTTTTTAAAGATTTTTTATGAAGACCCAAAGACCAACAAAACGTGGATTTTTTAAAGATTTTTTATGAAGACCCAAATCCAACAAAACGTGGATTTTTTAAAGATTTTTTTATGAAGACCCAA
Source organism: Musca autumnalis (assembly GCF_047663935.1). Classification (NCBI taxonomy): domain Eukaryota; kingdom Metazoa; phylum Arthropoda; class Insecta; order Diptera; family Muscidae; genus Musca; species Musca autumnalis. The sequence goes on along the minus strand of NW_027411977.1, from coordinate 217,186,783 downwards.
AGACCAACAAAACGTGGATTTTTTAAAGATTTTTTATAAAGAAACAAAGACCAACAAAACGTGGATTTTTTAAAGATTTTTTATGAAGACCCAAAGACCAACAAAACGTGGATTTGTTAAAGATTTTTTATGAAGACCCAAAGACCAACAAAACGTTGATTTTTTAAAGATTTTTTATGAAGACCCAAAGACCAACAAAACGTGGATTTTTTACAAATTTTTTATGAAGACCCAAAGACCAACAAAACGTGGATTTTTTAAAGATTTTTTATGAAGACCCAAAGACCAACAAAACGTGGATTTTTTAAAGATTTTTATGAAGACCCAAAGACCAACAAAACGTGGATTTTTTAAAGATTTTTATGAAGACCCAAAGACCAACAAAACGTGGATTTTTTAAAGATTTTTATGAAGACCCAAAGACCAACAAAACGTGGATTTTTTAAAGATTTTTATGAAGACCCAAAGACCAACAAAACGTGGATTTTTTAAGATTTTTAAAAAGACCCAAAGACCAACAAAACGTTGATTTTTTATAGATTTTTTATGAAGACCCAAAGACCAACAAAACGTGGATTTTTTAAAGATTTTTTATGAAGACCCAAAGACCAACAAAACGTGGATTTTTTAAAGATTTTTTATGAAGACCCAAAGTCCAACAAAACGTGGATTTTTTAAAGATTTTTTATGAAGACCCAAAGACCAACAAAACGTGGATTTTTTAAAGATTTTTTATGAAGACCCAAAGTCCAACAAAACGTGGATTTTTTAAAGATTTTTTATGAAGATCCAAAGACCAACAAAACGTGGATTTTTTAAAGATTTTTTATGAAGACCCAAAGACCAACAAAACGTGGATTTTTTAAAGATTTTTTATGAAGACCCAAAGACCAACAAAACGTGGATTTTTTAAAGATTTTTTATGAAGACCCAAAGACCAACAAAACGTGGATTTTTTAAAGATTTTTTATGAAGACCCAAAGACCAACAAAACGTGGATTTTTTAAAGATTTTTTATGAAGACCCAAAGACCAACAAAACGTGGATTTTTTAAAGATTTTTATGAAGACCCAAAGACCAACAAAACGTGGATTTTTTAAAGATTTTTTATGAAGACCCAAAGACCAACAAAACGTGGATTTTTTAAAGATTTTTTATGAAGACCCAAAGTCCAACAAAACGTGGATTTTTTAAAGATTTTTTATGAAGACCCAAAGACCAACAAAACGTGGATTTTTTAAAGATTTTTTATGAAGACCCAAAGACCAACAAAACGTGGATTTTTTAAAGATTTTTTATGAAGACCCAAAGACCAACAAAACGTGGATTTTTTAAAGATTTTTTATGAAGACCCAAAGACCAACAAAACGTGGATTTTTTAAAGATTTTTTATGAAGACCCAAAGACCAACAAAACGTGGATTTTTTAAAGATTTTTTATGAAGACCCAAAGTCCAACAAAACGTGGATTTTTTAAAGATTTTTTATGAAGACCCAAAGTCCAACAAAACGTGGATTTTTTAAAGATTTTTTATGAAGACCCAAAGACCAACAAAACGTGGATTTTTTAAAGATTTTTTATGAAGACCCAAAGACCAACAAAACGTGGATTTTTTAAAGATTTTTTATGAAGACCCAAAGACCAACAAAACGTGGATTTTTTAAAGATTTTTATGAAGACCCAAAGACCAACAAAACGTGGATTTTTTAAAGATTTTTTATGAAGACCCAAAGACCAACAAAACGTGGATTTTTTAAAGATTTTTTATGAAGACCCAAAGTCCAACAAAACGTGGATTTTTTAAAGATTTTTTATGAAGACCCAAAGACCAACAAAACGTGGATTTTTTAAAGATTTTTTATGAAGACCCAAAGACCAACAAAACGTGGATTTTTTAAAGATTTTTTATGAAGACCCAAAGACCAACAAAACGTGGATTTTTTAAAGATTTTTTATGAAGACCCAAAGACCAACAAAACGTGGATTTTTTAAAGATTTTTTATGAAGACCCAAAGACCAACAAAACGTGGATTTTTTAAAGATTTTTTATGAAGACCCAAAGTCCAACAAAACGTGGATTTTTTAAAGATTTTTTATGAAGACCCAAAGACCAACAAAACGTGGATTTTTTAAAGATTTTTTATGAAGACCCAAAGTCCAACAAAACGTGGATTTTTTAAAATTTTTTATGAAGATCCAAAGACCAACAAAACGTGGATTTTTTAAAGATTTTTTATGAAGACCCAAAGACCAACAAAACGTGGATTTTTTAAAGATTTTTTATGAAGACCCAAAGACCAACAAAACGTGGATTTTTTAAAGATTTTTTATGAAGACCCAAAGACCAACAAAACGTGGATTTTTTAAAGATTTTTTATGAAGACCCAAAGACCAACAAAACGTGGATTTTTTAAAGATTTTTTATGAAGACCCAAAGACCAACAAAACGTGGATTTTTTAAAGATTTTTATGAAGACCCAAAGACCAACAAAACGTGGATTTTTTAAAGATTTTTTATGAAGACCCAAAGACCAACAAAACGTGGATTTTTTAAAGATTTTTTATGAAGACCCAAAGACCAACAAAACGTGGATTTTTTAAAGATTTTTTATGAAGACCCAAAGACTAACAAAACGTGGATTTTTTAAAGATTTTTTATGAAGACCCAAAGACCAACAAAACGTGGATTTTTTAAAGATTTTTTATGAAGACCCAAAGACCAACAAAACGTGGATTTTTTAAAGATTTTTTATGAAGACCCAAAGATCAACAAAACGTGGATTTTTTAAAGATTTTTTATGAAGACCAAAAGACCAACAAAACGTGGATTTTTTAATGATTTTTTATGAAGACCAAAAGACCAACAAAACGTGGATTTTTTAAAGATTTTTTTATGGACACACAAAGACCTACAAAACGTGGATTTTTTAAAATTTTTTTATGAAGACCCAAAAACCAACAAAACGTGGATTTTTTAAAGATTTTTTATGAAGACCCAAAGACCAACAAAACGTGGATTTTTTAAAGATTTTTTATGAAGACCCAAAGACCAACAAAACGTGGATTTTTTAAAGATTTTTTTATAAAGACCCAAAGACCAACAAAACTTGGATTTTTTAAGGATTTTTTTATAAAGACCCAAAGACCAACAAAACTTGGATTTTTTAAAGATTTTTTATAAAGACCCAAAGACCAACAAAACTTGGATTTTTTAAAGATTTTTTATAAAGACCCAAAGACCAACAAAACGTGGATTTTTTAAAGATTTTTTATGAAGACCCAAAGACCAACAAAACGTGGATTTTTTAAAGATTTTTTATGAAGACCCAATGACCAACAAAACATGGATCTGTTGGTCATTGTTTATCTCGGATATTTTTTATGTGTCTATTTCTGTTTTGTTTTCGTTTATTTATCGTTCATCGCTTTTTACACGTGCTGGGGGCTGTTTAACGTTAACATACAAATAACAACATACAACAACGACAACATACAACAACAATAACACTAGCAACAACAATAGTTCACTATTATTATTTAAATTTATTGCATTTTCTTTAAAAAGTAACAGTACAAAGAACAACAGAAACAACAACAATAAAAACAACTAAAACTATAAAACATTCATTGTTGTTGTATTTGGGATTTGTTATTGCTTTTAGTTTTGGCTGGCTAGCTGTCCCCCGTGCTGGTGGTGGCTGCCTAAGGTGGTGAATATTTACTTTTAGAATGGAGCGGATAATGGCTTTCCTCGATCTGCATTCAATTGTATGGAAACTAAAGCAACAACAAGTAAAAAAGTATCAGTCGGCTGGGCCGACAGAGATATACCCTCAGCCTGTGTATATTGAAACAATTTTTTCCCAAAAAAATGCATGTATTTAGGGAATTTTTGGACGTTTGAACTGACAAAAATGTTGATTAGGATTAGAGATCAAAAGTTTTGCGGAGGAGATACTAAAAAGAATGGATCTCCAGCCACTACATATGGTACCATAGGGGTTTTTTACAACTTCAGGGATGTTTGCTCAAGAAGTATGGACTTGCCCCTGAAACAACTTTTACCATCGCAATTGAGGCAGTGAATGCAAGTTGCTTCAACAAAAATCAAAGTGATTCGAAAGCAGGTCTTAAAGTGAACATGTATCCGAAATTTTGTGTGGGAGGTACCGGATGGAGTGGACAAATATAGTCCATATTTGAACCTGATCTATATCTGGTAGATATATTAAGATGTGTAAAGTATGGTCCAATTCGGCCACTCTCTTCAAGAGTTATCGTACGCACAATTTTACCGAACATTTTTGAACTTTTGTGGGGGAGGTACCTGAAGGAGTGGGCCGATATGGGTTATCTTCGAACTTAAACTATGTTTGGACAAAATATTACTAAGACCAAACTTTGGACCGAATCGGCAGACCTGTTCGAGAGTTATTTTGCCCTCCAACCTCCTCACACGGTGTCATAGGGGTTTTTTGCAACTTTCAGGCTATTTTCTCAGGAAGTATGGACTTGCCCCTGATGAAACTTATACCGTCGTATGGATGGCAGTGAATACAAGTTGTTAAAGCAAAAATTAAAGCGATTCGAGAGATGGTCCTAAACTGAACTTTTCCAAATTTTTGTGTGGGAGGTACCCGACGGAGTGGACCAATTGAGTCCATATTAAAACCTGATCTAAGTCTGGTACACGCTCCACGATGGGCAAAGTATGGACCATATCGGTTACTCCCTTCAAGAGTTATCGTGCGCACAAATTTTCCGAACATTTTCGAACTTTTGTGGGGGAGGTACCGGAAGGAGTGGACCGATATAGCTCATCTTCGAACTTAAACTAAGTTTGGGCAAAATATTATGAAAGCCAAAATTTGAACCGAATCGGTTCATCCGTTCGAGAGTTATCGTGCGCTCCAGCCAGCCAGACAGACAGACAGACAGACGGACGGACATTGCTCAATCGACTCCAAATTGTCTGAAACACATTTCGTCCAAACATACTTGGGGTCTAAAACCATTATTTCGATGAGGCACATTTTGCCCGTATGAAAGTGTATATACCCTTCATAGCCTAAAGGCTGAGGGTATAAAAACAACAGCAATCAGAACAAACCCAACAAACAAAAACAATGCCTAGTTTGTTACAAAATTGTGGCGAAACTCAGGGAAAAAAGTAAACAGAGAAATGCAAACGAAATTGAAACACAACAACAGCGTTATGAATTAAAAGCAACAACAAAAACAAAAACAAATGACAGCTTGTAGAGAAAATTTTATGAAAAGTAAACATTGCTGGGGGCATTCAGTTGTTGTTGTTGCCTTTGTTGGGCTTTTAAAACTAATGGATTTTGGATTTTTGGATAGACAGAAAAATCTAATGGGAAACATTTTTGTGAAAAAGAAAAGGTAGTGAAATTCGGAAAAGTTCTATGGAAGCATCCAGTCTTTTAGAATTGGTCTATGGAGGCACAGTTTCTTTGAGAAAGGGTTTATGGAGGCACATTTTCTTTCAAAACGGCCTCTAGAGGCGCCCTTTCTTTCAAAACGGGTCTATAGAAGTAACCATTCTTTCAGAATGGGTCTATAGAAGCACCCCTTTTTCAGAATGGGTCTATAGAAGCACCCTTTCTTTCAGAAAGGGTCTATAGGAGCACATTAAGATTTGGTGGTACTTTGGTCTTCATAAAAAATCTCTAAAAAATCCACGTTTGGCTTGCCTTGAGGCTTCATAAAAAATCTCTAAAAAATCGACGTTTTGTTGGTCTTTCGGTCTACATACAAAATCTTTTAGAAATCCACGTTTTTGTGGTGTTTGGGTTTTGAGAAAAAGTCTTAAAAAATCCACGTTTTTGTGGTGTTTGGGTTTTGAGAAAAAGTCTTAAAAAATCCACGTTTTTGTGGTGTTTGGGTTTTCAAAAAAAGTCTTAAAAAAGCAACGTTTTTGTGGTGTTTGGGTCCTCAGAAAAAGTCTTTAAAAAATCCACGTTTGTGTCCTCAGAATAAGTCTTTAAAAATCCACGTTTGGGTCCTCAGAAAAAGTCTTTAAAAAATCCTCGTTTGGGTCCTCAGAAAAAGTCTTCAGAAATCCACGTTTGGGTCCTCAGAAAAAGTCTTTAAAAAATCCACGTTTGGGTCCTCAGAAAAAGTCTTCAGAAATCCACGTTTGGGTCCTCAGAAAAAGTCTTTAAAAATCCACGTTTGGGTCCTCAGAAAAAGTCTTTAAAAATCCAGTTTGGGTCCTCAGAAAAAGTCTTTAAAAAATCCACGTTTGGGTCCTCAGAAAAAGTCTTTAAAAATCCACGTTTGGGTCCTCAGAAAAAGTCTTTAAAAATCCACGTTTGGGTCCTCAGAAAAAGTGTTTAAAAATCCACGTTTGGGTCTTCTGAAAAAGTCTTTAAAAATCCACGTTTGGGTCCTCAGAAAAAGTCTTTAAAAATCCACGTTTGGGTCCTCAGAAAAAGTCTTTAAAAATCCACGTTTGGGTCCTCAGAAAAAGTCTTTGAAGAATCCACATTTTGGCGGTCTTTTGGTCCGTAGAAAAAAATCTTTAAAAAATCCACATTTTGATGGACTTTCGGCCTTCATAAAAAAAATTTAAAAAAATTTACGTTTTAGTAGTCTTTGGGTATTATGAAAAATTATTAAAATATCCACGTTTTAGAAATTTATGAAAAATATTTAAAAAATCCACTTTTTATTGGTCATAAAAAATATTTAAAAAATCCACGTTTTGTTCGTCATAACATTGAAACAACAAACAAAACATTGTTCCACAACATCCCATACGGGACAAGGGAGACTTCTCTCATATCAATGAGCGCACCCCGATTCATATTTAGCTCAATGATATGGGACCTACTGTTTATCGCCGAGTCCGAACGGCGTGTCTTAAGACACCACTTGTGGAGAAGTTTTTCAAGGCTGAAATACTCAGGAAATGTCGCCAACATTACTGAGGGGTATTTTGCCACCGTTGAAAAATGTTTGATGTTGCCTGGTCAGGGAATCGAACCCCCGACCTTCTGCGTGCAAGGCGGACGTGCATACCATTGCACCACGGTGGCACCCATAACATAACAAATCTTTAAAAAATCCACGTTTTGTTGGTCAAAACAAATCTTTAAAAAATTTACGAATTGTTGGTCAGAAAAAAATCTTTAAAAAATACACGTTTTGTTGGTCACAAAATCTTTAAAGAATTCACGTGTTGTTCTTCCTTGGGTCAATTGAAAAATCTTTAAAATTCGTTCGTCCACTTTGATCTAAAAAAAAAATAAAAAAAAAAATCTTAAAAAAATATATGTTTAAAAAAATTTTGTTTCTTTATGAAATCTTCTTTAAAGATCTGCGATTCAGTTCCCCTTGGGCCGACCGAAAAAATCAACGTTTTGTCCATCTTGAGTACTCATAAAAAATCATTAAAAAAATTATTTTTTTCCTCTTGTCGTCAAATAAGGCGTATGAATGTTGACAGCTCCAGTTTACGCAAAGTGATGAGCTTTTTAGGATCTCTTGGAACTGCTGTAGACCCCAGATTTCTTGAAGTCTTCTATAAACAAAAGACCTCTTGAAGTCTTCTTCCTAAAGTCTTATATAGACAGAGGACCTCTTGAGGTCTTCCATAGACAGAATACATCCTGAAGATTTCGCTCGAAATATATTTAAAAATTCCACGCCATTGGTTCTCTTGTGATTATCTTTGTTCCTCTTTGGGTACTTAAAAAAATATTACAAAATTCCAGGCCCTTGGTCCTTTTTGGTCCCTTAAAAAACTAAAAAATGCCATGCTTTGGCCCTTTTGGGGCCTTTAAAAAAATTCCAGGCATAGGTCCTCGTTGGATCCTTGAAAAAAATTTAAAAATTCCACCATATTTAAAATTTTCAGAACTTTGGCCTTTGAAAAAAATATTAAAAAAATCAATACCTTTAGTCCCCTTTGGGCCCTTGAAATCTTGTTAAAAATTCCAAGCGTTCGGACTTTGAAATAAATATGTAAAAATATCGCTATTTCGGACATTTAAAAAAACATGTAAAAATTCCTCTACTTTGGAGCTCTTTAGGTCTTTGAAAAAAAATATTTTAAAGTTTGAAAAAAATATTTAAAAATTCCACACATTCGGACTTTGAACAAATATTTAAAAATTCAATGTTCTGGTCTTCAGAAAAAGTCTTTTAAAAGTCCTGGGTTTGCTACCCAGAAAGGGTCTATAGAAACACCCTTTCTTTCAGAATGGGTCTTTAGGATCGCCATTTTCTTTAAGAATCGGTGCTACTATAGACTTATAGATGTAAAACATTTCATTATATTTTTTCTCTGTTTCTATCCACAAATTTATTGTAATTTTTTTCTTGAATTTATTTTCTATTTCACCAAAATTTGCAATGCGAATGCTGAACATTTGTTTCGTTTATTGCAAAGCGATCGCTGAAAAAACGCAACCAACCGATGAACGATAAAAAACACCGCAAAAGACGTCAAGACTTGGCCCCCAGAGATACAGACAGACGACATAGTTGTAGTTATTGGTGTTGTTGTCTACGAATTTGTTGTCAATAGACAGAGCGAGAGCGAGTGAGCGACATTATGTTCACATTGACATTCATTTAGTTTTTTGGTGACATTCATTGCCTCAGACATTCAACGGCGTTGTACTTGTCATATTTTTTTGCTTTGCGGCGGCTTTTCTTTTTTTTCTTTCCTAGTTATTTAATTAAATAAATGGTTTGTTAATGTTGTTGTTGTTCGTTTTGTTAATTAGGGTTTGACATTTATTACGATTTTTATGTTCAACACTTGTCATTCGTTGGATAGCGAAACTCTTCTTAATCATCCATCATTTGCCTAAGGCTATATGGCCATGTGTTTGTTTTGGACCCTCCCACTCCACATCCACTTCTTCCACAAAACATGAGTGTGCAAATGAATGTGTGTTTATGTTATCCTCAGGCATTTATTGTAATGCCTTTTGTCAACCAAAACTGATCAAAAAAGTATTAAATGTAATTAATTTTTTTTTCATAATTTAGTTGTTGTCGTTGTTGTTGTTTTTCCTCGCTTTTGTTCTTTCATTAACAACACGAGGGTGGGGGGTAGGATTTATCGTCAAATAGTTCTTGGGCTACCAGCAAGTTCCCATATAAACTCACATGTTTTGATGGAAGCCAGACATTATTAATGGCTGATAAAATGTTACAAAATCGGAGCACAGTGGGCCAAAAGCGGACAAAGGCACACACAAAAGCTTTGTAAGGCACATCGCATAGGGCCCAAAGAGGACCAAAAGAAGACCTCAAGAGGTTTTCCTCTCAAAGAGGCCACAAGAGTAGGTCTTCTGTCCATAGATGACCTTAAGAGGTCTTCAATTTGTAGAAGACTTCAAGAGATCTTCTGCAAATAGAAGACCCCGTAATGCCTTTTGTCCATAGTTCCGAAATCCTTTTTTATTTCCGTTATTAGTGGTCTTCAAATATCCCATTATTCCCCCGGCTCTCCCTACTTCATTTGTTTACATCCACGTCAATTATTATTTGTTGGATAAACAATTTAACAAATCAAATATTGCTGAGCCATCGAGAACATCAACAAAATCTGGAAGTAATTAAACCATAAAGAAAAGCAATAACTTAGAACAATAACAGTAAAAACAACAAAATACATCATGCTATTATTTATCTCCCTGAAATATTATTTCGGGTGTTTAGTGATTTAGTTTAGATTTCAATGAATTCAAAAAACATCTATGGTGGGAACCAGCACTATGACGATCTAGCTGACTGAACGAATTCAAAGACAAAGCAAAGCTACAGGTGTTTGTCGGTCAGAGCATGAGAGGTTCCGAGGGAAGGGGATAATAGATAAACAAGAAACTAAACGCTATTAAGTAATTTTAACTATTGCACATTGGGGGTATTCACGTGAAATGTATAAAAAACCATATTCAGCCATTGGGTCAGTAGAAGCAACCTTTCCTTCAAAGAGGGTCTGTAGAACGACCGTTTTCTTCAGAAAGGTTCTGTAGAACCACTTTTTCCTTCAGAAAGGGTCTATTAAAGCACCCCCTTCTTTAAGAAAGGGCCAATAGAAACACTCTTACCTTCAGAAAATGTATATAGGAACACCCTTTCTTTTAGAAAGAGACTATGGAAGCACTAAAGAAATAGCTTTACTTTCAGAAAGGGTCAATAGAAACACCATTTTCTTCATAAATGGTCTGTAGAACCACCCTTTCCATCAGAAAGGGTCTGTGGAAGCACCCTTTCTTTGAAAAAGGTCTACTGGGGCACTCTTTCATTCAGAAAGAGCCTATCGGAGCACCCCCTTTTTTAGAAAGGTCGGAGCACCCTTTCATTCAGAAATGGTCTATCGGAGCACCCTTTCATTCAGAAATGGTCTATCGGAGCACCCTTTCATTCAGAAAGTGTCTATCGGAGCACCCTTTCATACAGAAAAGGACTATCGAACCACCCTTTCATTCAGAAAGGGTCTATCAGAGCATCATTTTATTTAGAAAGGGTCCATCAGAGCACCCTTTCATTCAAAAAGGGTCTATAAGAGCACGCTTTCATTCAGAAAGGGTCTATCGGAGCATCCTTTCATTCGAAAAGTTTCTATCGGAGTACCCTTTCTTTCAGAAAGGGTCCATCGGAACATACTTTCATTCAGAAATGGTCTATCGGAGCACCCTTTTGATCACAAAGGGTCTATCGGAGCACCCTTTCATTCAGATATGGTCTATCGGAGCACCCTTTCATTCGAAAAACGTATATCGGAGCACCCTTTCTTTCTGAAAGGGTCCATCGGAACACCCATTCTTCCAAAAAGTGTATATCGGAGCACCCTTTCATTCAGAAAGGGTCTATCGGAGCAACCTTTCATTCAGAAAGGGACACCCTTTCATCCAGAAATTGTCTATTGGAACACCCTTTCATTCATAAAGGGTCTATCGGAGCACCATTTTAATCACAAATGGTCTATCGGAGCACCCTTTTAATCAGATATGGTCTATCGAAGCACCCTTTCATTCAGACATGGTCTACCGGAGCACCCTTTTATTCGAAAAACGTATATCGGAGCACCCTTTCTTTCTGAAAGGGTCCATCGGAAAACCCTTTCATTTAGAAAGGGTCTAACGGAGCACCCTTTCATTCAGAAAGGGTCTATCGGAGCAACCTTTCATTCAGAAAGGGTTTTTCGGAGCACACTTTCATTCAGAAAGGGTTATCGGAGAACCCTTTTATTCAAAAAGGCTCGTTTAGAAAGGGTCTATCGGAGCACCCTTTCATTCAGAAAGAGTCTATCGGAACACCCATTCATTCAAAAAGTGTATATCGGAGCACCCTTTCATTCAGAAAGGGTCTGTCGAAGCAACCTTTCATTCAGAAAGGGGCACCCTTTCATCCAGAAAGTGTCTATTGGAACACCCTTTCATTCATAAAGGGTCTATCGGAGCACCCTTTTAATCACAAAGGCTCTATCGGAGCACCCTTTCATTCAGATATGGTCTACCGGAGCACGCTTTTATTCGAAAAACGTATATCGGAGCACCCTTTCTTTCTGAAAGGGTCCATCGGAAAACCCTTTCATTTAGAAAGGGTCTATCGGAGCACCCTTTCATTCAGAAAGGGTCTATCGGAGCACCCTTTCATTCAGAAAGGGTCTATCGGAGCACCCTATATTTCGGAAAGTGTTTATCGGATCACCCTTTAATTCAGAAGGGGTCTATAGCACCCTTTTTCAGAAGGGGTCTACAGCACCCCCTTTTTCAGAAGGGTTCTACAGCACCCTTTCTTTCAGAAATGGTTTATAAAAGCACCCTTTTTTCAGAAAGGTTCTATCTATAAGAGCACCCTTTCATTCAGAAGGGGTCTTCAGCACCCTTTCTTTGAGAAAGGGTCAATGGAAGCACCCTTTCTTTGAGAAAGGGTCGATGAAAGCACCCTTTCTTTCAGAAAAAGCCACCCTAGCACCCTTTGATTCAGGAAGGGTCTATAGGAGCACCCTTTCTTTCGAAAAGTGTCTATCGGAACACTGTTTCCTACAGAAAGGTTCTATCGGAGCACCCTTTAATTAAAAAAGTGTCTATCGGAGCACCCTTTCTTCAGAAAGTGTCTACCGAATCACACTTTCATTCAGAAAGGGTCTATCGAAGCACCCTTTCATTCAGAAAGGGTCTATCGGAGGACCCTTTTATTCAGAAAGGGTTTATCGGAGCACCATTTCATTCAGAAGGGGTTTACAGAAGTACCTTTTCTATCGGAAAGGGCCTGTAGAAGCACTCTTTCTTTTAGAAAGGGTTTATAGCAGTGCAGTTTCGTTTAGAAACACCTTCTTTAGGACCTCCGAGATTTTTTTTTAAAATTTAGGTCTTGGCCCTCAGAAAAAAATCTTTAAAAATCCACGTCTTGGTCCTCAGAAAAAAATCTTTAAAAATCCACGTCTTGGTCCTCAGACAAAATCTTTAAAAAATCCACGTCTTGGCTTTCAGAAAAAATGTTTAAAAAATCCACGTCTTGGCTCTCAGAAAAAAATCTTAAAAAATCCTCGTCTTGGCCCTCAGAAAAAATGTTTAAAAAATCCACGCCTTGGCCTTCAGAGAAAATTTTTAAAAAATCCACGTCTTGGCCCTCAGATAAAATCTTAAAAAATCCTCGTCGTGGCACTCACACAAAATCTTTACAAAATTCACGACTTGGCTCTCAGAAAAAATCTTTAAAAATCCACGCAGTGGCCCTCAGACGAAATCTTTACAAAATCCGCGCCTTGGCCCTCAGAAAAAAATCTTTAAAAATCCACGTTTTGGCCCTCAGACAAAATCTTTAAAAATCCACGTTTTGGCCATCAGACAAAATCTTTAAAAAATCCACGTTGGCCCTCAGAAAAAATCTTTAAAAAATCCAAGTCTTGGCCCTCAGAAAAAATCTTTAAAAATTCCAAGTATTGGCCCTCAGAAAAAATCTTTAAAAAATCCACGTCTTGGCCCTCAGAAAAAATCTTTAAAAAATCCACGTCTTGGCCCTCAGAAAAATATATTAAAAAATCCACGTCTTGGCCCTCGGAAAAAATCTTTAAAAAATCCACGTCTAGACCCTCAGAAAAAATCTTTAAAAAAATCAGAAAAAATCTTTAAAAAATCCACGTTTTGGTGGTCTTTGGGTCCTCAGAAAAAATCTTTAAAAAATCCACGTTTTAATGGTCTTTGGGTCCTCAGAAAAAATCTTTAAAAAATCCACGTTTTAATGGTCTTTGGGTCCTCAGAAAAAATCTTTAAAAAATCCACGTTTTGATCGTCTTTGGGTCCTCAGAAAAAAATCTTTAAAAAATCCACGTTCTGATGGTCTTTGGGTCCTCAGAAAAAAATCTTTAAAAAATCCACGTTTTGAAGGTCTTTGGGTCTTCAGAAAAAAATCTTTAAAATATCCACGTTTTGTTGGTCTTTGGGTCTTCATAAAAAATCTTTAAAAAATCCACGTTTTGTTGGTCTTTGGGTGTTCATAAAAAATCTTTAAAAAATCCACGTTTTGGTGGTCTTTTGGTCTTCAGAAAAATAAATCGTGAAAAAATCCACGTTTTTATGGTCTTTGGGTCCTCAGAAAAAAAATCTTTAAAACATCCACGTTTTGAAGGTCTTTGGATCCTCAGAAAAAAATTTTTAAAAAATCCATTTTTTATGGTCTTTGGGTACTCAGAAAATAATCTTTAAAAAATCCACGCTTTGTTCCATAAAATTCATTTTGTGAAAGAAAGGCTGCTTCTAGAGACCCTTTTTCGAAAGAAATGCTTTTTCTAGAGACCTTTTTTTTGAAAGAAAAGGGTTCTTCTATGATATTCGTCGGTGCTAAATGAGGTCTTCCGTTATATTTCTTCGTGAGTACCCCTAATATTTATTCCTATTAATCTCTCAAAGTATTTTTTGACGCTCGGGCAAATAGTCATTTTGTGCATTTGTCTGCTTTTGTTTACCTAATTTAATTTAATTTTTTGTTTGTTTTTTTTTCGTTTAGTGGAGACCTGGTGTTGCTGTTGCCCGTGTCCGGTATGTGTCTGAGACAATTTTACGCTGCAAAGCTTTGGGGAGTGTGAATATTTTTTCTGTATCAAATTCATACGTTTTTCAGGGTCAGTGTGTCTGTGATCCATGTGTGGATCTATGGCGTCCCTTGGCACCTCCCTCCGAAATTGGGTGAAATTTTGAATATGAATAATGAGTAAATAAAATTCGTTTGCGATTTGGGGAGATTCTTTTGTTATTGTTGTTATTTGTTATGGTTGCCTATATGTCGGTTTTGCTGTTGAAAGCTATGCCAACAACTGTCATTCCCCGTGAACAAGTGAGAAGACAGCTGTGTGTGGCAGGCAGTCAGGCAGCAACCTAAGAAACAGTTTTCATGAAATTCTTAGTAGTCGGTGTCATATCATAGAATGAGATAATGAATAAAGGAAGTAAGGCAAGGAAAAGCAAGCATGTGATAGCTTTTCAGATTTTCTTTCTTAAATATTTATTTTCTTAATAAAATGTTTTAATCGCCATCTCGTTTTGCTAAACTATAAAATCGCAAACAAATCACAGGCATACCACACACATTTTTATCTACTGTCAACCTGTTAGCCAACCATGTGCTTCAGCCCCCTCCCATTAGCCACGTAGAGAAACAATTTTATTTATCTTTATTTGGTTATCGAAATTTAACGGGGCTTGTCACTGGGGATTTTTTACAATTAGTAAATAGAGTTGGTTGCTGATATCAGCATATCGAAGTTTTATCGGTTAGTGATAAGGGTGTCTTAAGGTCATTGGGCATTTTGCCTGGGTAGGGTAACAAAAGAGGGCAATAGCCAGGCCCACTTGTATAGAGAGGATTGTATGACTTTATAAAGAGAAAGTCTGTATTAATATTGGGTTATAAGGTCCTCAAGTAGGTACCAACAGGTCCATCAAGTTGTACATTCCTCAAGTAAGTCTCTTCACGTCCCTAAGTCCAGAATATAACCCTTGAACCAACATTTCTTCTTGGGCCTAAAATCATCATCAAAAGCTCATCATTACCTTTTCTACGATAATCTCTCTCCTCTCCCTCTCTCACAATATGTTATGGTTATTATTGCTTCTGCTGCCGCTGCTTCTGCTGCCACTACTGATGATGATGCTGTCGAAACTACTTTGTTTTGATTTGACTCGATTGTTTCATTCGAACATCACCTGAATTGCAGCTAATGAAATGTGTTAATCTTGTTAAATAACAACAACAACAGCAACAACAAATCATATAAAAGCGATTAATTGTTATTAAATTGCAACTCGAGCAATTCATTTGTTCAGACTTCAATCATGAATCACAATGAGAAATGTTATAAAAACAATTCAGCAAAGCTGAATAGAGGTTTTTTATGGCAGAATAGCAATATTCCAATTTAGCAAAGAAGCAGAAAAAAAATGCTTCAATTCAGCGTTGGTAAATTATAATTTTCTGAGGAAAATGGGCAATTCAGCAAAGCTGAATTTGATTTAGTTGAGGAAAACTTCAATTCAGCAAAAGAAACATAAATTTTTTTTAATTCAGCTATGGTATAATAATTTTCTAAGGAAAAATTGCAATTCAGCTAAGCTGAATTCCAACTTTTCTGAGCGAAACTTTAATTCAGCTAAGCTCAATTGGATTCCCCTTAACCAATCTGCAATTCAGCTAAGGTAGTATTTTTTTATGGGAATTTTGCAAATTAAGCTCAGCTGAATTAAATTTTCTCAAGCAAACCTTAAATTCAGCTAAACTAAATTTTATTTATTATGTCCAAACTTCACTTCAGCTAAGTCAAAGTAATTTTCTAAAGAAAACTTGCTATTCAGCTAAGCTGAATTTGATTTTTTTAAAGAAAAACTTCAATTCAGCTAAGCCAAATTGTCCAGTCTTCAGTCCAGCTAAGGCTAAAGTAATTTCCTGAAGAAACTTTGCAATTCAGCTAAGCTGAATTTGATTTTCTTAAGCAAAACCTCAACTCAGCTCAGCTAAATTGTATTCACCTTGTCCAATCTTCAATTCAGCTAAGGATAAATTAATTTTCTAACGAAAATCTGCAATTCCGTTCAGCCGAATTTGATTTTCTTAAGCAATACTTAAGAACAATGTTTAATTCAGCTAAGGATAAATTAATTTTCTAACGAAAATCTGCAATTCCGTTCAGCCGAATTTGATTTTCTTAAACAAAACATCAATTCAGCTAAGCTGAATTGTATTTCCTTCTCCAATCTTCAATTCAGCAAAGGAAAAATTAATTTTCCAAGGAAAATGTTGCAATTCAGCAAAGCTGAATAGAGTTTTTTATGGCTGATCGGCAAAATTCCGCTAGAAAATTACAATTCAGCTGAGCCGAATTTCAATTCAGCTAAGAAACTAATAAATTTCTTCAATTCAGCTAAGGTAAAATTTATTTCCTAAGGTAAATTTTCAATTCAACCCAGTGAATTTTATTTTCTTAAACAAAACTTCAATTCAACTAAGTTGAATTGTATTTCCTTCTCCAAACTTCTATTCAGCAAAGGTAAAATTAATTTTCCAGGGAAAATTTTGTAATTCAGCTAAGCTGAATTTGATTTACTTAAGAAAAATTGCAATTCAGCTAAGCTGAGTTACACTCCTATAGTTCAAACTTCAATTCAGCTAAGGTGAATGTAATTCCCTAAGCGACATTTTCAATTCAGCTTAGCTGAATTTTATTTTCTTAAGCATAACTTCAATTCAGTTAAGCTGAATTGTGTTTCCTTTGTCTAATCTTCAATTCAGCTAAGGAATTCAGTCTAGCTGAATAGAGGTTTCCATAGGAAAAAATCAATTCAGCCTGGCTGAATAGAGGTTTCCATAGGAATTGAAGATTACCTATTGAAATCTCTTCAAGCCTGTCTGATTGACTGAATTGAAGATTTCCTATTGAAATCTTTTCAAGCCTGGCTGATTGGAGGTTTCCATAGGAAATCTTCAATTCAGCCGGGCTGATTATAGGTTTCCACAGGAAATCTTCAATTCAGCCTGGCTGAATAGAGGTTTCCATAGGAAATCTTCAATTTAGCCTGGCAGAATAGAGGTTTCCATAGGAAATCTTCAATTCAGCCTGGCAGAATAGAGGTTTCCATAGGAAATCTTCAATTCAGCCTGGCAGAATAGAGATTTCCATAGGAAATCTTCAATTCAGCCTGGCAGAATAGAGATTTCCATAGGAAATCTTCAATTCAGCCTGGCAGAATAGAGATTTCCATAGGAAATCTTCAATTCAGCCTGGCTGAATAGAGATTTCCATAGGAAATCTTCAATTCAGCCTGGCTGAATAGAGATTTCCATAGGAAATCTTCAATTCAGCCTGGCTGAATAGAGATTTCCATAGGAAATCTTCAATTCAGCCTGGCTGAATAGAGATTTCCATAGGAAATCTTCAATTCAGCCTGGCTGAATAGAGATTTCCATAGGAAATCTTCAATTCAGCCTGGCTGAATAGAGATTTCCATAGGAAATCTTCAATTCAGCCTGGCTGAATAGAGATTTCCATAGGAAATCTTCAATTCAGCCTGGCTGAATAGAGATTTCCATAGGAAATCTTCAATTCAGCCTGGCTGAATAGAGGTTTCCATAGGAAAACTCGCTATTCAGCCTGGCTGAATAGAGGTTTCCATAGGAAAACTCGCTATTCAGCCTGGCTGAATAGAGGTTTCCATAGGAAAACTCGCTATTCAGCCTGGCTGAATAGAGGTTTCCATAGGAAAACTCGCTATTCAGCCTGGCTGAATAGAGGTTTCCATAGGAAATCTTCAATTCAGCCTGGCTGAATAGAAGTTTCCATAGGAAATCTTCAATTCAGCCTGGCTGAATAGAAGTTTCCATAGGAAATCTTCAATTCAGCCTGGCTGAATAGAAGTTTCCATAGGAAATCTTCAATTCAGCCTGGCTGAATAGAAGTTTCCATAGGAAATCTTCAATTCAGCCTGGCTGAATAGAAGTTTCCATAGGAAATCTTCAATTCAGCCTGGCTGAATAGAAGTTTCCATAGGAAATCTTCAATTCAGCCTGGCTGAATAGAAGTTTCCATAGGAAATCTTCAATTCAGCCTGGCTGAATAGAAGTTTCCATAGGAAATCTTCAATTCAGCCTGGCTGAATAGAAGTTTCCATAGGAAATCTTCAATTCAGCCTGGATGAATAGAAGTTTCCATAGGAAATCTTCAATTCAGCCTGGCTGAATAGAAGTTTCCATAGGAAATCTTCAATTCAGCCTGGCTGAATAGAAGTTTCCATAGGAAATCTTCAATTCAGCCTGGCTGAATAGAAGTTTCCATAGGAAATCTTCAATTCAGCCTGGCTGAATAGAAGTTTCCATAGGAAATCTTCAATTCAGCCTGGCTGAATAGAAGTTTCCATAGGAAATCTTCAATTCAGCCTGGCTGAATAGAAGTTTCCATAGGAAATCTTCAATTCAGCCTGGCTGAATAGAAGTTTCCATAGGAAATCTTCAATTCAGCCTGGCTGAATAGAAGTTTCCATGGGAAATCTTCAATTCAGCCTGGCTGAATAGAAGTTTCCATAGGAAATCTTCAATTCAGCCTGGCTGAATAGAAGTTTCCATAGGAAATCTTCAATTCAGCCTGGCTGAATAGAAGTTTCCATAGGAAATCTTCAATTCAGCCTGGCTGAATAGAGGTTTCCATAGGAAATCTTCAATTCAGCCTGGCTGAATAGAGGTTTCCATAGGAAATCTTCAATTCAGCCTGGCTGAATAGAGGTTTCCATAGGAAATCTTCAATTCAGCCTGGCTAAATAGAGGTTTCCATAGGAAAACTTGCTATTCAGCCTGGCTGAATAGAGGTTTCCATAGGAAAACTTGCTATTCAGCCTGGCTGAATAGAGGTTTCCATAGGAAAACTTGCTATTCAGCCTGGCTGAATAGAGGTTTCCATAGGAAAACTTGCTATTCAGCTTGGCTGAATAGAGGTTTCCATAGGAAAACTTGCTATTCAGCCTGGCTGAATAGAGGTTTCCATAGGAAAACTTGCTATTCAGCCTGGCTGAATAGAGGTTTCCATAGGAAAACTTGCTATTCAGCCTGGCTGAATAGAGGTTTCCATAGGAAAACTTGCTATTCAGCCTGGCTGAATAGAAGTTTCCATAGGAAAACTTGCTATTCAGCCTGGCTGAATAGAGGTTTCCATAGGAAAACTTGCTATTCAGCCTGGCTGAATAGAAGTTTCCATAGGAAATCTTCAATTCAGCCTGGCTGAATAGAAGTTTCCATAGGAAATCTTCAATTCAGCCTGGCTGAATAGAAGTTTCCATAGGAAATCTTCAATTCAGCCTGGCTGAATAGAAGTTTCCATAGGAAATCTTCAATTCAGCCTGGCTGAATAGAAGTTTCCATAGGAAATCTTCAATTCAGCCTGGCTGAATAGAAGTTTCCATAGGAAATCTTCAATTCAGCCTGGCTGAATAGAAGTTTCCATAGGAAATCTTCAATTCAGCCTGGCTGAATAGAAGTTTCCATAGGAAATCTTCAATTCAGCCTGGCTGAATAGAAGTTTCCATAGGAAATCTTCAATTCAGCCTGGCTGAATAGAAGTTTCCATAGGAAATCTTCAATTCAGCCTGGCTGAATAGAAGTTTCCATAGGAAATCTTCAATTCAGCCTGGCTGAATAGAAGTTTCCATAGGAAATCTTCAATTCAGCCTGGCTGAATAGAAGTTTCCATAGGAAATCTTCAATTCAGCCTGGCTGAATAGAAGTTTCCATAGGAAATCTTCAATTCAGCCTGGCTGAATAGAAGTTTCCATAGGAAATCTTCAATTCAGCCTGGCTGAATAGAAGTTTCCATAGGAAATCTTCAATTCAGCCTGGCTGAATAGAAGTTTCCATAGGAAATCTTCAATTCAGCCTGGCTGAATAGAAGTTTCCATAGGAAATCTTCAATTCAGCCTGGCTGAATAGAAGTTTCCATAGGAAATCTTCAATTCAGCCTGGCTGAATAGAAGTTTCCATAGGAAATCTTCAATTCAGCCTGGCTGAATAGAAGTTTCCATAGGAAATCTTCAATTCAGCCTGGCTGAATAGAAGTTTCCATAGGAAATCTTCAATTCAGCCTGGCTGAATAGAAGTTTCCATAGGAAATCTTCAATTCAGCCTGGCTGAATAGAAGTTTCCATAGGAAATCTTCAATTCAGCCTGGCTGAATAGAAGTTTCCATAGGAAATCTTCAATTCAGCCTGGCTGAATAGAAGTTTCCATAGGAAATCTTCAATTCAGCCTGGCTGAATAGAAGTTTCCATAGGAAATCTTCAATTCAGCCTGGCTGAATAGAAGTTTCCATAGGAAATCTTCAATTCAGCCTGGCTGAATAGAAGTTTCCATAGGAAATCTTCAATTCAGCCTGGCTGAATAGAAGTTTCCATAGGAAATCTTCAATTCAGCCTGGCTGAATAGAAGTTTCCATAGGAAATCTTCAATTCAGCCTGGCTGAATAGACGTTTCCATAGGAAATCTTCAATTCAGCCTGGCTGAATAGAAGTTTCCATAGGAAATCTTCAATTCAGCCTGGCTGAATAGAAGTTTCCATAGGAAATCTTCAATTCAGCCTGGCTGAATAGAAGTTTCCATAGGAAATCTTCAATTCAGCCTGGCTGAATAGAAGTTTCCATAGGAAATCTTCAATTCAGCCTGGCTGAATAGAAGTTTCCATAGGAAATCTTCAATTCAGCCTGGCTGAATAGAAGTTTCCATAGGAAATCTTCAATTCAGCCTGGCTGAATAGAAGTTTCCATAGGAAATCTTCAATTCAGCCTGGCTGAATAGAAGTTTCCATAGGAAATCTTCAATTCAGCCTGGCTGAATAGAAGTTTCCATAGGAAATCTTCAATTCAGCCTGGCTGAATAGAAGTTTCCATAGGAAATCTTCAATTCAGCCTGGCTGAATAGAAGTTTCCATAGGAAATCTTCAATTCAGCCTGGCTGAATAGAAGTTTCCATAGGAAATCTTCAATTCAGCCTGGCTGAATAGAAGTTTCCATAGGAAATCTTCAATTCAGCCTGGCTGAATAGAAGTTTCCATAGGAAATCATCAATTCAGCCTGGCTGAATAGAAGTTTCCATAGGAAATCATCAATTCAGCGTGGCTGAATAGAAGTTTCCATAGGAAATCATCAATTCAGCCTGGCTGAATAGAAGTTTCCATAGGAAATCTTCAATTCAGCCTGGCTGAATAGAAGTTTCCATAGGAAATCTTCAATTCAGCCTGGCTGAATAGAAGTTTCCATAGGAAATCATCAATTCAGCCTGGCTGAATAGAGATTTCCATAGGAAATCTTAAATTCAGCCTTGCTGCATAGAGATTTCCATAGGAAATCTTAAATTCAGCCTGGCTGAATAGAGATTTCCATAGGAAATCTTAAATTCAGCCTGGCTGAATAGAGATTTCCATAGGAAAAATTGCTATTCAGCCTGGCTGAATAGAGATTTCCATAGGAAATCTTTTTGGATATCTTAAGAAGAAAATCCACAAATTAATTCATTGCACTAATCACTATTTGTTTTTTAATTCACACTCTAGTTACCCGAACTGTTCCACACCTTTTTGAAATATAAATTTCACTCTTTCCATGTTTTTGGCGGTATATTTTTATTTTTTTTTCCTTTTCTTCCTTTTTTGATGTTCTTACCTTTTGAGGGGGTTTGTCAGACTAAACTTCAATATGAAAATTGTCATATTTTCAATTTGAAACAAATAGGGATTTCAATGTAGAAAATTTGAATCAGAACTTTTTAAATTTCTTTGCATTTTCGGCATTGGTTTTAGCCATGGCACAATTACCCAGGTAGCGGCATCGTAAAATTTTGAATATGTTATGTCAAAACTTTCTTTATGTTGTTGGGGAAATTACAACAAAAATATTTTTTTTTTAAGGGGATTTGACTTTTCATATTCGATCAGCTGGCGTGATACCACTACCTGGTAGTTCTGTATGGTTTTAGCTTAAACTATCATGGGGCGAGTAAGGACTGATTTATGCCGAGTAAAAGCTATTAATTAATGGGTGACGTAGGGGATGGAAGATACCAAGCAACGGTCCTGACCGGTTTTAACATGCCAAAGCCCAAGATTTATCTTGGTCCCTCTTTCATCTCAAGTGGACACTGACCTCCCCGTGGTGTCACCTGGGGAACTCTCTTTAACACCCGTTAAAGGTAGTGAGCTAACATGTGCCGCGCGTTCTCCCATAAGAACGTTAAAAACTTGGGTTTGGGCGTCGGGCTAGTTACCCTCCCCTAGAAAAAACAGCCTACTATGAAAAAACGAAAGAAAAGAAAAACAAACCCCTCTAAAGTTGACGAACCCCGCAAACGTTTTAAGGACCATGATCTGCGAATCTGCAGCTGGAATGTTCGCACTCTTTATAGAGAAGGTGCAGTCTTTGCATTGGCAGACGTACTTGAAAAGTACAAGACCGATATTACTGCCATACAGGAAATACGATGGATTGGGAAAGGCGTCACAACAACACCTAACACGCACTGTATTATAGCTGCCATGACGTAAAGCATGAGTTTGGTTGTGGATTCGTAGTTAGTCGGAGACTAAAACATCTGGTATCCAGCTTCACCCCAGTGAATGAAAGACTTGCTGCAATTCGAATAAAAGCTAAATTCTTCAACATCAGCTTTATTTGCGCTCATGCTCCCACTGAAGAAAAGGACGAACAGACCAAAGATATATTTTACGAGCGCTTAGAAGAAACACCGTTGACCGTTGCCCTGCCCATGACATTAAAATCATTCTAGGCGATTTTAATGCCAAAATTGGAAAGGAGACTATCTTTGGCCCAACAGTCGGGAAATTCAGTCTCCACAGTGAAACATCTGACAATGGTATGAGGCTGATAGACTTTGCAGCTGTAAAAAACATGGTAGTTAGCAGTACCAGATTTAATCATCTCGATATTCATAAGGGCACCTGGCTGTCTCCAGATCAGAAAACAAGAAACCAAATTGATCATGTTGAGATAGATGGAAGACATTCATCGAGCGTGTTGGATGTACGATCGTTCCGAGGCGCAAACATTGATTCGGACCACTACCTTGTTGCAGCAAAGGTACGTACCCGTCTAAACGTAGCAAACAAAGTACGAACAGACACAACACGAAAGTTAGACATCGGTAAGCTGCAATCACAACAGATAGCCACAGCATATTCTACTCAACTAGCCCAATTGCTTAATCAAAGCACTCCTCATCCCGATAACACATCAGCGCAATGGCAAAGCATTGCCCACTCCATGCAAACAGCCGCAAAATCCATACTTGGATACCAGAGACCTCCACCAAGGAATCCATGGTATGATGAGGAGTGTCGTGCTGCCACCGAAGAGAAAAATGCGGCATATAGGGCTACTTTACAATCCGTAGCAACGCGTAGCGCACGAGAGAAATACAGGGAGAAAAGGAGAGAGGAGAAACGTCTTTCCCGCAGGAAAAAGAGAGAGATGGAAAAGCGGGAGTGTGAAAAAATCGAGATGTACAGGAGCCAGAATGAAGTCCGAAAATTCTACCAAAGAGTCAAGCATCAAACTGATGGATTTGGTACAGGCACATCCTCCTGTAGAGACTAGCAAGGTAATCTGATAACAGATACAGATAGCGTGCTCAGGATATGGAAGGTACATTTCTCCAATCTGCTGATATCCAATAGTAGCGAAGACGATAATACCACAGATCCAATCCCAGAAGATGGTATTGAATGTATACCGCCAAGCCAAGATGAGGTAAAGACAGCAATAAATCGGCTGAAGAATAATAAGGCAGCAAGGGCCGATGGCTTACCAGCCGAGCTGTTCAAAACCGGAGCCGACACGCTGATAAGGTGTATTCATCAGTTAGTTAGCACCATCTGGCAGGAAAAACGAGTACCCGACGATTGGAACCTGAGTATCCTGTGCCCCGTCCACAAGAAGGGAGATAAGACTGTATGCTCTAACTATAGGGGCATAAGTCTACTCTCTATTGCCTACAAGATCGTGTCAGGGATATTGTGCGAACGACTAAAGCCTATGGTCAACGAGATAATTGGACCATACCAATGCGGCTTTAGACCTGGCAAGTCCACCATTGACCAGATATTTACCCTGCGGCAAATCCTAGAGAAGACCCAAGAGATGCAGATCGACATATTTCACCTTTTTGTCGATTATAAAGCAGCCTTCGAGAGCCCGCTGCGTTCAAAGGTATTCCAAGCCATGTCTGAATTTGGTATCCCCGCACAGCTCATCCGGCTTTGTAAAATGACTAACTGAGACGAGGTCCTCAGTTAAAATAGGAAAGAACCTCTCCGAAGAGTTTGGTATCAAAAGAGGTTTCAGAGACAAGGAGACAGCCTTTCGTGTGACCTCTTCAACATCCTGCTAGAAAAGGTTATACGAGAGGCAAACGTCAAAAGAAGTGGCACAATCTACACCAATAATCACATATTTGCTTATGCTGATGCTATAGACATCATGGGCCGATCAGTAAAAGAAGTAACTGATACCTTTATAAAGGTCGAAGGAGAATCTGCCAAAGTGGGTCTGGCGGTAAACGGTGAGAAGACCAATTTGATGGTGTCGACGCGCAATGCGTCCATTGAGCTCGGACCGACTGTGGAAGTTGGTTCCTATAATATTGAGGTAGTAAAACACTTCGTCTACCTCGGCACCTCCGTAAACACAACAAACGACATCAGTTGTGAAATAAAAAGAAGAATTGTATTGGCCAACAGATGCTACTTTGGTTTAAGTAAGCAGTTTAAAAACAAAGCCACATCTCGTCAAACAAAAATAACGCTCTACAAAACACTGATACTACCCGTGCTGATGTATGGCTCCGAAGTCTGGGTACTTGCGCAAGCAGACATGACAGTGCTTGGTGTGTTTGCGAGAAAAATTCTTCGAAAGATCTACGGACCAATCTGCGTTGACGGTGAATGTCGACGTCGCATGAACCACGAGCTGTATCTGCTATACAACGACATCAATATAGTTAAACGTATCGAGATGCAACGATTGCGTTGGCTAGGCCATATCATAAGAATGAGCGATGATGAACCCGCTAAAAAGGCGTATAAATACGGACCGCTTGGCGGTGCACGCAGAATCGGCAGGCCTAAGCTTCGATGGAGCAAACAAGTGGATGAAGAAATGGAAAGGCGCGGTATTCCAAAAAGTCAAGCGAAAAACAGAGAGGAATGGAGATCTTTTCTTAGTTCGGTCTATGGAACAAATGTCCTGTAATGGGCCAACTAAGTAAGTAAGAATGAGGGTTACTGATGGAGAGTTAGAAAGATGTACCAAAGGGTTTTTGGAAATTCGACCTATAAGTGTACGAAAAGTTACTAAATTTGGTACCAATTGTATATTTTGAGCGGATATAGCTACAATGTTCATATTTGGTATGGAAATCAAGGTTTGAAAGTGGTGTTGATATAAGGAAATGATTTTGGAAGTTCGTACTTATGTGTACGAGTAGTACTAAATGGTACTAAATTTGGTACAATTTGGATTTGGGTGAACGGATAGAGCTGAAAACAAAATTACAACAAAATCTGCAATATTATCCCATTTTCCGAAATGCCATTTCTTGAATAGGGTCATTGTTTTTGTTGTTTTTTGTGCAGAAACTTGAAAATTTGCCAGAGCATGTATTTTAACTTTATGTATCAGATCCCATCAAAAAACGAATTTCGATTTGCGTGTGGGTTTCGTCTTCGGGCATTTTTGGTGACGACATATTCAAAGACAAGAAGCCCAACTTTTCAAAAAATTTCATTTCATACCCAAATAAATTCGATGTTATAGTCCTTGGAAATTGATTACAGAAAATTAACAAAAAATTGCAAAATTTGGAAATGTTTTTATTTTACCAATATCTCTGATAGTTGTTAAGGTACACCCACATAATTTTATACAAATTCACAGATCGGAAACTCCACTTTCCGAAAAATTTCATTTTAGTCCTGATAGTCCAACTTAAGTCGAAGTTATTTTCCAAAAATTGGAAAATTTTGACATTTTGGTACTTTGTCGATATCTCTGGCAGTTGTTAAGGTACATTAACATAATTTTACGTAAATTAACAAATCAGAAGACCCTCTGTCAAAATAATGTCTTTTCACAATAATATGGTCCTTAGATATTGAATACCGAAAATAAACCAAAAATTACAAATTTAACACAGTTTTGTGTTTTACCGATATCTCCGGCATTTAATTCTAATTCGATACTACTCGTATACTCTCTTAAAAGTTTTCATTCTATATATTTCTTTGTTTAGTCCATATTTACATTAGGCAATTTTCCTTGCGGCAATTGTCAGTTTGCGGATGGGAGAGGGTATTGAGAGGCAAGGGGTTACCATGTGCCTCACTTCTCTCTCCAACAAACTGACAATTGCCGCAAGTTATTTTGAAAATTCACTTAATTTAATTTTTTTCTTTACTTAAAATCCACTTGAATAATACATATTACCATTTTCAAACAAAATATTATGACATTATTTTTCATAAACAACAACAGAAATCTCTATACAAATATGTGCCAATAATATTTCAAATTCATATTGAAAATTCATGTGAATAAATACTTATAAATTTGATTTTATTGATTGATTTTTCATAAATTTCTTTCGCAAAACCAAACAGGCACACCGAGGATATTATAAACAAAATATCCACATATATTTTGTTTTGATGTAAGAAATGTACGAAATATTAAATTGAAATACACATGTTTACAAAAATTATTTTTTAAACAAATGTGAATTTTTTTAAGTTTGTCCAACTTGGATTTTAAAAAATACCAACGAAGACTTCTTAATGAATATTTTTAAACAAACATTTTACTCGTATGACAAATATAAAATATTTTCTTTTTCTTTAAAAATATTTGTAAAAAATAAATTTCTTGAATATTTTTAATTAATATTTTTTTTTTTTGAAAAAATATTTTCAAAAAAAAAATTTAATGGGGTTCTTTTTTAAAAAGCAAATTTAAAAATATTATAAAAATCCTCAAAAATTTTTGGACTAATGTATTTTTAAAGGAATTTTTCTCAAAAATATTTTCAATTTTTTTTTTTTTTTAAAAAAAATTTAATTGGACTTGAAAAATATTTTTGAGAAAAATACTTTTAAAATACATTAGTCCAAAAATTTTTGAGGATTTTTGTAATATTTTTAAATTTGTTTTTTTTTTTAATACATGCTCTGGCAAAATTTCAAGTTTCTACGTCCAAAAACAATGATCCTATTCAAGAAATGGTATTTCGGAAAATGGATAATATTGCAGATTTTGGGATAATATTGAAGGACAAAAAGAATTCAGCAAAGCTAAATTGAAATTTTCCTAAAGAAAAAGTTTTCCATAAAGAAAACTTACATTCGTAATGAAATATTCAATTCAGCTTAGCTGAATTACATTTTCGTTACAAAATCTGCAATTCAACTTAGCTGAATAAGGCTTTCTTCTTCAATTCAGCTTAGTTGATTTAGAAATCTGTAGGAAATCTTCAATTCAGTTTCGCTGAATTAGTTTTTCGTTAAGAAATCTGCATTTCAGCTTAACTGAATTAGGTTTTTCTATAGGAAATCTTCAATTCAACTTAGCAGAATTAGTTTTTCGTTAAGAAATCTGCAATTCAACTTAGCTAAATTAGGTTTTAGTTACGAAATCTGCAATTCAGCTTGGCTGAATTAGGTTTTTATTAGGAAATCTTCAATTCAGCTTAGCTGATTTAGATTTTCGTTACGAAATCTGCAAATCAGCTTAGCTGAATTAGGTTTTCTATACGAAATCTGCAATTCAATTTAGCTGAATTAGGTTTTTCTATAGGAAATCTTCAATTCAACTTAGATGAATTAGTTTTTCGTTAAGAATTCTGCAATTCAGCTTTGCTGAATTAGGCTTTCTTTGGACAAACTTCAATTCAGCTTAGTTGATTTAGATTTTCTGTAGGAAATCTTCAATTCAACTTAGCTGAATTAGTTTTTCGTTAAGAAATCTGCAATTCACCTTAGCTCAATTAGATTTTGGTTAAAATAATATGCAATTCAGCCTAGCTGAATTAGGTTTTCTATACGAAATCTGCAATTCAATTTAGCTGAATTAGGTTTTTCTATAGGAAATCTTCAATTCAACTTAGCTGAATTAGTTTTTCGTTAAGAAATTCGATTTTCGTTAAAAAGTCTGCAATTCAGCTTAGCTGAATTATGTTTTCATTACGAAAACTGCAATTCAGCTTGACTAAATTAGATTTTCTTTACGAAAGCTTCAATTCAGCTAAGCTGAATTAAGTATTCATAAATTAATCTGTAATTCATTAATTAACTGAAATAGGGTTTGGTTAAGAAAACTGCAATTTAGCTTTGCGGAATTAGGTTTTCTTGAAGCAATCCTCCGTATAATACAACTGAAATAAATTTTGCGCCAAGTATGTCATCTCCCCAAGACAGTAATTCATTACGGCTATAGATTTCTACATTTATTTCACGAACATTTGAGAATTATTTTTTATATTAATCATTTATGATATTTTGAATTGAGTTCCTACACTTTTCGATTATATTTTTCAATATCGATTAATTTTGTAGACTGAATTGAAGATTTTCTATGGAAATCTCTATTCAGCCAGGCTGAATTGAAGATTTCCTATGGAAAGGGGAGGGGTCTACGACGAATACTTCCCGATGTTACACGAATATTGGACAAAACAAACTTATAATACCCTTTCCACATTGTTTTGTAAAGTATAAATATTTTATTTTAAAAACGTCCGTAAATTGTAGGAAAAGGTCGTAAGTCCCAACAAAAATACAAAACTGTACAAGGAAAAGGTCGTAAGTCCAATTATCTCCCAAACGCGACGGAACTTTATCAAACAAAGTACACGTATTGAAGCGGAATAAATAAACGAAAAATACTGCCTTTACCACCATAAAAAAATGTTTAATACAGAAAGCGCTGGAATGTTTTTTCTTTCTCCTGAAAAATTTATTGAGAGGGACTTACGACCTTTTCGAACGGAGCAGACGATATATAAAATTTTATATTCTTAATTAATAAAAAATAATTAATTAAAAATTCTTAATTAAAAATAAAGTACTATATCTGAAAACTATAATAAAATATGATACTGAATAGAAATATTTTTCCAAAATTCAAGTTGGGAAGAATATTAACATCAATTTTTTTCGATTTTCAATTTTTAGATTTGTAATTTTATCGAGCTTACTTTTGTTCATTCTTTTAGAAACTTCTAAAAAAATACAAATGTTGAATAAAATATTGTGAGCATTTTAAAAAAAAATTCTTAAATTTTTATTAAATAATTCTCACGATTTTTTAAAAAATTGTATATTCTTAATTAAAAAAAAATACTTAAATATTCTTCCAAAATTCAAGTTGGGAAGAATATTAACAGCAATTTTTTTTGGATTTCCTATTTTTAAATTTATAATTTTATCGAACTTATTTTTGTTCATTTTTTTAGAAACTTCTAAAAAAATAAAAATGTTGAATAAAAGAGTGAGAGAATTTACAAAAAAAAAAATCTTAAATTTTTATTAAATAATTCTCACATTTTTTTTAAAAAATTGAAAATTCTTAATTAAAAAAATAATTAGTTAAATATTCTTCCAAAATTCAAGTTGGGAAGAATATTAACATTAATTTTTTTTTTGGATTTTTTTAGATTTATAATTTTATCCAACTTATTTTTTTAATTTTTTTTAGAAATTTCTAAAAAACTAAAATTTTTGAATTAAAAAGTGTGAAAATTGTAAAAAAATTTTAAATTTTTATTAAATAATTCTCACGATTTTTTAAAAAATTGTATATTCTTAATTACAAAAAAAAAAAAATTACTTAAATATGACACTAAATAGAAAGAGTTTTTCAATAGTCCACGTTTGGTGGAAAAATATTTTTCAACAATTTTTTAATTAATATTGAAACATATTAACAAAAATATATTTTTGTTTTGGATTTTTATAATCGTATTGAAATTATTTTTTTCGTTTTTTTAGATATTTCAAAAAATTAAAAGATCTAAAAAAGTTGAGTTAATGAGTCTGAAAATTAAAAAAAAAACTATTAAATTTTTATTTAAAAGAAATTGTTATAATTAAAAAAAAATTAATTAAAGGCCAACAATAATATACAAAAATTAATTAAAAAATTTAAAAATTTTTTAATAAAAAAATTTCGAATTGTTTAATGTTTAAAAAATTATTTTCAAAATATTGATTAAAAAATTTTAAAAGTCCATGTTTGGTGGAAATTATATTCAACAATTTATATTAAAAATATTTTTTTTGATATTTAATGTTTTTATTGCTTTAGAAAAATCTGAATTTATAAAAATAAATATAATTTTTAATTTAAAGCATTTTGATTTTTGATTAAAAAAATTAAAAATCTATATATATACATAAAATTCTTCGAGTCTGCCATGATGTTCGAAATTAAACTCCTCGGAAACGGCTGGAGCGAAGTCGATGAAATTTTGCATGTGGAGTTTTTAGGTCTGAGAATAGGTTTTTAGCTATTTTTTATACTGGTCAGTGGAGTGACCAGGGTACCTCCCCCACAATTTTTTTTTAAGAAAACGTGAAATCACGGATATTTTTGGACGTATTGTTTAAAAATTACTTGCAATAATATGGTAATAACTGTCTTGATCCTGAATGGTCATCTCGGAAGTGGAATATCGCGGTCCGCAATTTTTTCATAAATATATAGTTACCGATAATATCCTTAATGTTAGTAAGCGTGGCTTCAAATTCGCTATAAGCACTGGCTGCAATAAGTTAGATATCACAATTTGGAATACAGTAAAATCCCGATAATTTGAAATGACACTTAACCAAAATACCAAAACAATAGATTTTGAAATAAGCCAAAGTTCTGGAAAACGTCCAAGTACCACCTTTTAATGCAAAATCTCAAAGAATAACGGGAAGGTGTGGTCACGAGCGAGAGGTTTTGACAAAAACGCGAAATTTCAGAAATTATTAGATGTATTAGACGTATTAGACGTAGTTGGTGTTTTGGTAGTAGATATCCACGATCGCGTCCTATTTTTCTAAACTATATAATTTCAGAAAAAATTTATAAATTTAGTACGTGAGACTAAGAAAACCCACGAACACTGACTTTTGTGCTCGGAATAACTAGATCAAAACCACGTCTTTAAGTACAGTAAAGTCTCGATAAATCCAACTTGCATAAAAATGTAATTTTTTATGAATTACTGAAGATTTAATGTTTAGGAGAATAAAATAAAAACGTTTTTAATAAAACAGCACTTTGTTAACATCTTAAACTTTTAAAATTCCCAAAATCGAAAGGTATCGTTCTATTAGGGCTATATCAAAACGTAGGCCTATACCGACAAATCTCTGTCAAAATATCTTATACCTCGAATTGACATTAAACACCAAACATAGTCATTTCGGTTAAATACTGTAGATATAGCCCTGAAAATACTGAAAATTGGGAAGTACGGTTCTTTGGAAGCTATATGTAATACCTGGACCTGTACGAAATATTCCATGCGGAAAGGTGTTGTACGGACAAAGAAGACGAAATACCAAAATGTAGCCATTTGGGTAGGATAATGAAACTAAAACCTCCAAAATATATATAATCGGGAGGTACTGTTCTACGGTAGCTATATCAGAACGTGAAACTAAACCAATATTTCTGTGTAAAAATATTTTATGCCTCGAAGGGAGACTTAATGTCAAATTAGTATATCCATTTCGGTATGCATTCATAAAATCGAAGTGCATCTAATATAACAAACAGCGAAATAAATCGTGTACTGCAACACAACACTTCGGAATTGGCAGCGTTAGTTACTCGCAATGTTCCATTACGGAACGAGGAACAAACAAATATTTTCGACCGCATTATTGCAGCAGTTTCCGCAGAGCAAGGGAACAAAAAAATATTTTCGACCGCATTAATGCAGCAGTTTCCGCAAGGCAAGGCGGATTCTTTTTCTTGGATGTACCAGGGGGAACTGGCAAAAGATTCCTTATTTCCCTTATACTCGGCGCTCAAAAAATTTGATCGCATTGGCTGTCCCATCATCTGGAATTGCCGCAACATTACTAAGGGAGGAAGAACGGCTCATTGTGTATTTAAGCTGCCACTAAATATTCAAAATAACCAACATCAAGAAACAGTCGACGATGGCCACAGTGTTAAGGCAGTTCCAATTATCATCTGGGATGAATGTACCATGGCGCACAAACACTCTCTGGAAGCGCTAAATAGAACATTGAAAGATATTAGGAACAACGACAAACTATTTGGTGGCGCTTTGTTACTTCTCTCAGGCGACTTTAGGCAAACACTTCCTGTTATACCATGCTCAACTTATGCTGATGAGATCAACGCATGTTTAAAATCATCTTCAATGTGGCCTAACGTGGAAAAAATGTCGTGTGGATCTCCGGTTATTTTACTCCTTAATTGGAATCCACCTCGACTGTGCAACGGCACTCGATTAGTAATTATCTAAATGGAAATTTCCCTTTATACCCACAAATGTCCCAATTCAATATAAACGACTTCAATGTCCAATACGATTGGCGTTTGCTATGACTATTAATAAGTCGCAAGGATAGACGGTGTCTGTTTGAAGAATAGATTTGAGCACACCGTGTAGGAAAACCATCAAGTTTGGTTGTTTTGGCTAAAGATGGAATTGCAAAAAATGTCGTGCATGAATTGGTTTTAAAGGATTGACTGTTTTAAATAATTATCAAAATTAAATATATTAATATATACATATCCAGGTAATTAGTCAGAAAATGTTAAAAGATTTATGTTGGTTTGGTGTAAACTTAATTGTAGTTTCATAATGAAGATCACATAAAAATGAATTTTAAGCGAGTTTAAATTTTTTAAAGCATAAAATTCCTTACAATTAAATGGGCGCAAAATCCAAACTACGGGCCAGCAACGCGGACCGGGTCAGCTAGTTTCTTAATAAAAAAAATTTCGAATTGTTTAATGTTTATAAAATTATTTTCAAAATATTGTTTAAAAAATTTTAAAAGTCCATGTTTGGTGGAAATGATATTCAACAATTTATATTAAAAAAATTTTTTTTGTTATATAATTTTTTTATTGTTTTAAAAATTTCTAAAGATTAAAAAATGCTGATTTAAATCTCCAAATTTGAAAAAAATCGTATAATTTATTAAAATACATATAATTCTTAATTTAAAATATTTTTATAAATAAATACTAGAAAAAGTTAAATGTCTCAAAAATAAAAATATTTTTTAAAGAATATTTTTTAAAGTACTTTGATTTTTGATTAAAAAAATTAAAAATTCTTAATAAAAAAAAAATCGAATTGTTTAATGTTTAAAAAATTATTTTCAAAATATTGTTTAAAAAATTTTAATGTTTGGTGGAAAAAATTTTCAACAATTTATATTAAAAATGTTTTTTTTGATATTTAATTTTTTTATTGTTTTAGAAATTTCTAAGGAATAAAAAATGTTGAATTAAATCTCCAAATTTGAAAATAAATCTTATAATTTATAAAAATACATATAATTCTCATTTTAAAGTACTTTGATTTTTGATTAAAAAAATTAAAAATTCTTTATAAAAAAATCGAATTGTTTAATGTTTAAAAAATTATTTTCAAAATATTGTTTAATAAATTTTAAAAGTCCATGTTTGGTGGAAATAATTTTCAACAATTTATATTAAAAATATTTTTTTTTGATATTTAATTTTTTTATTGTTTTAAAAAATTCTGAATTTATAAAAATAAATATAATTTTTAATTTAAAGCATTTTTTTAAATAAATACTAAAAAAAGTTAAATGTCTCAAAAATAAAAAAAAATTTAAAGAATATTTTTTAAAGTGCTTTGATTTTTGAGGAATTGTTTTGAATTGTTTAAAGAATATTTTTTAAAGTATTTTGATTTTTGACGAAATGTTTTGAATTGTTTAAAGAATTAGGAAATCTTCAATTCAGCATGGCTGAACAGAGATTTCCATAGGAAATCTTTAATTCAGCCTGGCTGAATAGAGATTTCCATAGGAAATCTTCTTCTGAATAGGGATTTCCATAGGAAATCTTCAATTCAGCCTGGCTGAATAGGGATTTCCATAGGAAATCTTCAATTCAGCCTGGCTGAATAGGGATTTCCATAGGAAATCTTCAATTCAGCCTGGCTGAATAGGGATTTCCATAGGAAATCTTCAATTCAGCCTGGCTGAATAGGGATTTCCATAGGAAATCTTCAATTCAGCCTGGCTGAATAGGGATTTCCATAGGAAATCTTCAATTCAGCCTGGCTGAATAGAGATTTCCATAGGAAATCTTCAATTCAGCCTGGCTGAATAGAGATTTCCATAGGAAATCTTCAATTCAGCCTGGCTGAATAGAGATTTCCATAGGAAATCTTCCATAGGAAATCTCTATTCAGACAGGCTGAATTGAAGATTTCCTATGGAAATCTCTATTGAGCCAGGCTGAATTGAAGATTTCCTATGGAAATCTCTATTCAGCCAGGCTGAATTGAAAATTTCCTAATTCTTTAAACAATTCAAAACATTTCCTCAAAAATCAAAGCACTTAAAAAAATATTTTTATTTTTGAGACATTTAACTTTTTTTAGTATTTATTTAAAAAAATACTTTAAGTTAAGAATTATATGCATTTGTTATAAATTTAGAAATGTCTAAAACAATAAAAAAAAATTAAATATCAAAAAAAAAATATTTTTAATATAAATTGTTGAAAATTATTTAAACCAAACATGGACTTTTAAAAATGTTTTAATCAATATTTTGAAAATAATTTTTTAAACATTAAACAATTCGAATTTTTTTATTAAGAATTTTTAATTTTTTTAAATTAATTTTGGTATATATTGTTGTTGTCTGTTAATTAAAAATATATTTTTTAAGATTATTAGAATTCCTTTTAAATAAAAAGTTAATAGTTTTTTTTTTAAAAAATTTTCAGACTATATATATATATATAATATATAAAAAACGAAAAAAATAATTTCTGTAATTATAATAAATAAATATAATATAAAATAAATATAAAAATCCAAAACAAAAATATATTTTTGTTAATATTTTTCAATATTAATTAAAAAATTGTTGAAAAATATTTTTCCACCAAACGTGGACTATTGAAAAACTCTTTCTATTTAGTGTCATATTTAAGTAATTAT
Organism: Musca autumnalis; assembly: GCF_047663935.1. NCBI lineage: Eukaryota > Metazoa > Arthropoda > Insecta > Diptera > Muscidae > Musca > Musca autumnalis. The sequence goes on along the minus strand of NW_027411977.1, from coordinate 217,151,521 downwards.
TTTTTTTTTTTTTTTTTTGTAATTAAGAATATACAATTTTTTAAAAAATCGTGGGAATTATTTAATAAAAATTTAAGAATTTTTTTTAAATTCTCACACCCTTTAATTCAACATTTTTATTTTTTAGAAGTTTCTAAAAAAATTAACAAAAATAAGTTCGATAAAATTACAAATTTAAAAATTGAAAATCCAAAAAAAATTGATGTTAAAATTCTTCCCAACTTGAATTTTGGAAGAATATGTCTATTCAGTATCATATTTTATTATAGTTTTCAGACATAGTATTTTATTTTTAATTAAGAATTTTTAATTTTTTAATTAATTTTTTTTAAATAAGAATATAAATTTAAAAAAAAAAAAATCGTGAGATTTATTTAATAAAAATTTAAGAATTTTTTTAAAATTCTTACACTCTTTTATTCAACATTTGTATTTTTTTAGAAGATTCTAAAAAATGAAGAAAAATAAGTTCGATAAAATTATAAATATAAAAATTGAAAATCCAAAAAAAAAAAAAATTTGATGTTAATATTCTTGCCAACTTGAATTTTGGAATAATATTTCTATTCAGTATCATTTTTTATTATGGGTTTCAGACATAGTACTTTAATTTTTAATAAGGAATTTTTAATTTTTTAAATTATGAATTCTTAATTTTTTAAAAAAAAATATTAAGCTTTTTTCAAATACATATTTTAGATTTTTTCTATTTAATAGACTTTTTCATTTAACATTGTTAGATATGCTTTTAATTTGAGAAATTAAAAAAATAATAAGGATGTTATTCTAAAATTCAAAAAAATCCACTGTTTGTAAATTACAAAAAGAAATCACATGCTTTGTTTTTTAATTTTAAGAATTTAATTAAAATTAAAAAATAGAAATTCGAAACATAAATTGTATGTTTCTTATCGTTCAATAAGTTCGCTAACTAACAAATTACAACTTTTTTGCAAAATTGTGTGCTAATTTGGTACAATTAATTTTTTTTAATTTTGAAATTTCAAAATTTAAAATCAATAAAAAAAATTAAAAAGCTTGCTAACTTCCATAAATCTAGGAATCTTCCAAAAAAATAAAAAATATTTATTTTAAATATAAACAATTTTCTAAAAATTGTCGTTTAATTTATTAATTTTTCAATTTTATTCAAATTTTTAATTATTTTTTTTAATAATTTTTTATTAATAACTATTAAATTTCAAGGTAATTTTTAGTGATATTTGAATTCAAAAAATTTTTTAACTTAAATTTTTTTTAAATTTATTTTTTTTTTTAATTAATTAATTGGATTAATCGAGCTAACATGGCCTAAGGAGTTTTGTATTGAATTTTTTTTTTTTTTTAAAATTGTGTTTTTATTTCAGAAAAATTCCAAAATTAACATTAATGAAAAAATTAAAATAAAAAAGTTTGATAACATTTGAATCATATACAAATTTAACGAAAAGTAAAAAATGTTATATATTTGTGATGTTTTAACAAATGCCAAAAATTATTTTAGTTTTAGTTTGGAACAAAAAACGGACATTTCTATCAAAATAAAATTCAAAAATTTAAAATCAATGAAAAATAAGTTCGATAATACTATGAAACTTCTAAAAGTAAAATTCAAAATATAATAAATTTTCAATTTTTTTAAGAAAATATGCCACTTTTTTAATTTTGACAAAAAAAAAATAATTTCTAATATAAAAGAAATTTGTCCATTTTTTTTTTTTTTTTTTGTTTTTAGAATTTTCTAACAATTTTAAACATTTTGTTTTTTCCGCACTCCAAAATTTTTCCGATAACCTTTTTATACCCTCAGCATTTATGCTAACGAGGGTATATACACTTTCATACGGGCAAAATGTGCCTCATCGAAATAATGGTTTTAGACCCCAAGTATGTTTGGACGAAATGTGTTTCAGACAATTTGGAGTCGATTGAGCAATGTCCGTCCGTCTGTCTATCTGTCTGGCTGGCTGGAGCTCACGATAACTCTCGAACGGATAAACCAATTCGGTTCAAATAGTGGCTTTCGTAATATTTTACCCAAACTTAGTTTAAGTTCGAAGATGGGCTATATCGGTCCACTCCTTCCGGTACCTCCCCCACAAAACTTCGAAAATGTTCGGAAAATTTGTGCGCACGATAACTCTTGAATGGAGTAACCGATTTGGTCCATACTTTGCCCATTGTGAAATGTGTGACAGACTTAAGGTTTCAATATGGACTCAATCGGTCAACTCCTTCGGGTACCTCCCACACAAAATTTCGGAAAAGTTCAGTTTAGGTCCTGCTCTCGAATCGCTTTGATTTTTGTTGTAGCAACTTCTATTCACTGGTCTCTATACGGCAGTACAAGTTTCATCAGGGGCAAGTCCATACGTCCTGAGAAAATCGGTCCACTCCTTCTGGTACCTCCCTCACAAAAGTTCTAAGCTGTTCGCTAAAATGGTGTGCACGGTAACTCTCGAAGGTAGTAACCGAGTTGGTCTATACTGTGCACATCGTAATATTTCTACTAGACATAAATTAGGTTCGAATATGTACTATATATGTCAACTTCTTCGGGTACCTCCCACACAAAATATCCGAAAAGTGCAGTTTAAGAGCTGCTCTCGAATACTTTTGATTTCTGTTGTAGCAATTTGTATTCGTTGTCCCCATTACGACGGAACAAGTTTTTTCAGGGGCAAGTGTATAGTTCCTGAGAAAATTACCCGAAATCTGTAAACACCCTACGACATCAGTAGCTGGAGCGGACGGTAAGACTCGAACGGATCAGCCGATTCGGTCCAAAGTTTGACATACGTAATATTTTGTCCAAACTTGGTTTAAGTTCGAAGGTGAGCCCTTTCGGCCCACTCCTTCGGGTACCTCCCCTACAAAATTAAAAAAAAATGTCACCAAGGGGATACAACTATCTCCTAATATTTTATCCAAATGTAGTTTAACTTTCAAAATGGTCCATATCGATCTTCTCTTTAGGGTACCCTCACATAGGCTGAGGGTATATCTCTGTCGGCAAAGCCGACTGATACTTTTTTTACTTGTTTACTTTAAATTTAAACCATTTCTATTTTTTATTTCGAATCTCCTCCACCACAAATTTGTTAATAAACACTTCAAACAAAACGTTTTTTTTTATGTTTATGTTTTTATTTCAAAATATTACAACCACTTGTCTTCAACATTTTTTGTTTTCAAATTTCATTGAGAAATTTTGCAATGACTTTTTTTCATATTTTGCATTTTCAAACAATTTCAATTTTTCACAAAAACATATTTTGGGATCTGCTTAATTTTGTATTTTTTTATTTTTAATTTTTCTATTTTCTCTATTTTTTATTTTCACTCAAATTTGTTTATTTGATCAAGGGCACTTTGATGGTCTGCTTTATCTTTTTTGTTCTGAATATCAAAATCATAAAAGAACTCAAATTTATTTCTTTATTTTAGTTTTTCTTTGTATTTGTTTTTTATTTTCTTACATTTTTTGTTTACTCTTATGATAGGCACCTCTTTTTATTTGTGCTAAAAAATATCAGAAATTTTAAATTTATTTTCAAAGAAATTTATCTCGCCTTTCTTTGTAACGCAAGCGACCACAACGATCTACTCGTTAGGATGTTGTCGTCCAAACTGAATTCAACACAACAAGTCGAGACGATGATTCTATTCCTCAACTTGTTGCTGCTTCACGAGCAACACTCAACAACTGACTGATGATGTTGCTCGTCGCACTGAGTCACTTTGTATCACGCTCGTTATTAAACAAAACATTCCAATAGGCATTCTCCTTACCGGCAAACAACAGCAACATGTGCTATCGACTAAACTGCAGCAACAATAACAAAATATTTGTTTACATTTTTACAATAACCAAGAGACCGAGAGAGCTCCCCAGTTCCCCCTTGAGAAAGGAAGAATGCTCACAATAAACCCCAAACACGTGCCTCTCATTCACAGATACTCCCCACCATGTATATTTTTGTATCAACAAAACACAAGTATTCTCACTTTCTATATTGTGAAATTTCTTTCTATATTCAGAAAGAAAGGGTGCTTGAATGGACCCTTTCTAAAAGAAAGGGTGCTTCGATATACCCTTTCTGGAAGAAAGGGTGCTTTTATAAACCCATTCTGAAAGAAAGGGTGCATCTATAGACCCTTTCTGAAAGATAGGGTGCTTCTATAGACCCTTTCTGAAAGATAGGGTGCTTCTATAGACCCTTTCTAAAACAAAGGATGCTTCGATATACCCTTTCTAAAACAAAGGGTGCTTCTATATACCCTTTCTAAAAGAAAGGGTGCTTCTATATACCCTTTCTAAAAGAAAGGGTGCTTCTATATACCCTTTCTAAAAGAAAGGGTGCTTCTATATACCCTTTCTAAAAGAAAGGGTGCTTCTATATACCCTTTCTAAAAGAAAGGGTGCTTCTATATACCCTTTCTAAAAGAAAGGGTGCTTCTATATACCCTTTCTAAAAGAAAGGGTGCTTCTATATACCCTTTCTAAAAGAAAGGGTGCTTCTATATACCCTTTCTAAAAGAAAGGGTGCTTCTATATACCCTTTCTAAAAGAAAGGGTGCTTCTATATACCCTTTCTAAAAGAAAGGGTGCTTCTATATACCCTTTCTAAAAGAAAGGGTGCTTCTATATACCCTTTCTAAAAGAAAGGGTGCTTCTATATACCCTTTCTAAAAGAAAGGGTGCTTCTATATACCCTTTCTAAAAGAAAGGGTGCTTCTATATACCCTTTCTAAAAGAAAGGGTGCTTCTATATACCCTTTCTAAAAGAAAGGGTGCTTCTATATACCCTTTCTAAAAGAAAGGGTGCTTCTATATACCCTTTCTAAAAGAAAGGGTGCTTCTATATACCCTTTCTAAAAGAAAGGGTGCTTCTATATACCCTTTCTAAAAGAAAGGGTGCTTCTATATACCCTTTCTAAAAGAAAGGGTGCTTCTATATACCCTTTCTAAAAGAAAGGGTGCTTCTATATACCCTTTCTAAAAGAAAGGGTGCTTCTATATACCCTTTCTAAAAGAAAGGGTGCTTCTATATACCCTTTCTAAAAGAAAGGGTGCTTCTATATACCCTTTCTAAAAGAAAGGGTGCTTCTATATACCCTTTCTAAAAGAAAGGGTGCTTCTATATACCCTTTCTAAAAGAAAGGGTGCTTCTATATACCCTTTCTAAAAGAAAGGGTGCTTCTATATACCCTTTCTAAAAGAAAGGGTGCTTCTATATACCCTTTCTAAAAGAAAGGGTGCTTCTATATACCCTTTCTAAAAGAAAGGGTGCTTCTATATACCCTTTCTAAAAGAAAGGGTGCTTCTATATACCCTTTCTAAAAGAAAGGGTGCTTCTATATACCCTTTCTAAAAGAAAGGGTGCTTCTATATACCCTTTCTAAAAGAAAGGGTGCTTCTATATACCCTTTCTAAAAGAAAGGGTGCTTCTATATACCCTTTCTAAAAGAAAGGGTGCTTCTATATACCCTTTCTAAAAGAAAGGGTGCTTCTATATACCCTTTCTAAAAGAAAGGGTGCTTCTATATACCCTTTCTAAAAGAAAGGGTGCTTCTATATACCCTTTCTAAAAGAAAGGGTGCTTCTATATACCCTTTCTAAAAGAAAGGGTGCTTCTATATACCCTTTCTAAAAGAAAGGGTGCTTCTATATACCCTTTCTAAAAGAAAGGGTGCTTCTATATACCCTTTCTAAAAGAAAGGGTGCTTCTATATACCCTTTCTAAAAGAAAGGGTGCTTCTATATACCCTTTCTAAAAGAAAGGGTGCTTCTATATACCCTTTCTAAAAGAAAGGGTGCTTCTATATACCCTTTCTAAAAGAAAGGGTGCTTCTATATACCCTTTCTAAAAGAAAGGGTGCTTCTATATACCCTTTCTAAAAGAAAGGGTGCTTCTATATACCCTTTCTAAAAGAAAGGGTGCTTCTATATACCCTTTCTAAAAGAAAGGGTGCTTCTATATACCCTTTCTAAAAGAAAGGGTGCTTCTATATACCCTTTCTAAAAGAAAGGGTGCTTCTATATACCCTTTCTAAAAGAAAGGGTGCTTCTATATACCCTTTCTAAAAGAAAGGGTGCTTCTATATACCCTTTCTAAAAGAAAGGGTGCTTCTATATACCCTTTCTAAAAGAAAGGGTGCTTCTATATACCCTTTCTAAAAGAAAGGGTGCTTCTATATACCCTTTCTAAAAGAAAGGGTGCTTCTATATACCCTTTCTAAAAGAAAGGGTGCTTCTATATACCCTTTCTAAAAGAAAGGGTGCTTCTATATACCCTTTCTAAAAGAAAGGGTGCTTCTATATACCCTTTCTAAAAGAAAGGGTGCTTCTATATACCCTTTCTAAAAGAAAGGGTGCTTCTATATACCCTTTCTAAAAGAAAGGGTGCTTCTATATACCCTTTCTAAAAGAAAGGGTGCTTCTATATACCCTTTCTAAAAGAAAGGGTGCTTCTATATACCCTTTCTAAAAGAAAGGGTGCTTCTATATACCCTTTCTAAAAGAAAGGGTGCTTCTATATACCCTTTCTAAAAGAAAGGGTGCTTCTATATACCCTTTCTAAAAGAAAGGGTGCTTCTATATACCCTTTCTAAAAGAAAGGGTGCTTCTATATACCCTTTCTAAAAGAAAGGGTGCTTCTATATACCCTTTCTAAAAGAAAGGGTGCTTCTATATACCCTTTCTAAAAGAAAGGGTGCTTCTATATACCCTTTCTAAAAGAAAGGGTGCTTCTATATACCCTTTCTAAAAGAAAGGGTGCTTCTATATACCCTTTCTAAAAGAAAGGGTGCTTCTATATACCCTTTCTAAAAGAAAGGGTGCTTCTATATACCCTTTCTAAAAGAAAGGGTGCTTCTATATACCCTTTCTAAAAGAAAGGGTGCTTCTATATACCCTTTCTAAAAGAAAGGGTGCTTCTATATACCCTTTCTAAAAGAAAGGGTGCTTCTATATACCCTTTCTAAAAGAAAGGGTGCTTCTATATACCCTTTCTAAAAGAAAGGGTGCTTCTATATACCCTTTCTAAAAGAAAGGGTGCTTCTATATACCCTTTCTAAAAGAAAGGGTGCTTCTATATACCCTTTCTAAAAGAAAGGGTGCTTCTATATACCCTTTCTAAAAGAAAGGGTGCTTCTATATACCCTTTCTAAAAGAAAGGGTGCTTCTATATACCCTTTCTAAAAGAAAGGGTGCTTCTATATACCCTTTCTAAAAGAAAGGGTGCTTCTATATACCCTTTCTAAAAGAAAGGGTGCTTCTATATACCCTTTCTAAAAGAAAGGGTGCTTCTATATACCCTTTCTAAAAGAAAGGGTGCTTCTATATACCCTTTCTAAAAGAAAGGGTGCTTCTATATACCCTTTCTAAAAGAAAAGGTGCTTCTATATACCCTTTCTAAAAGAAAAGGTGCTTCTATATACCCTTTCTAAAAGAAAGGGTGCTTCTATATACCCTTTCTAGATCTTTTGAAGAATTTTTCTCGCAAACACACCAAGCACTGCCATGTCTGCTTGCGCAAGTACCCAGGCTTCGGAACCATACATTAGCACAGGTAGTATCAGTGTTTTGTAAAGCGTTATTTTTGTTTGACGAGTTGTGGCTTTGTTTTTAAAGTGCTTACTTAAGCCATAGTAGCATCTGTTGGCCAATACAATTCTTCTTTTTATTTCACAACTGATGTCGTTTGTTGTGTTTACGGAGGTGCCGAGGTAGACGAAGTCTTTTATTACCTCAATATTATAGGATCCAACTTCCACAGTCGGTCCGAGCTCAATGGACGCATTGCGTGTCGACACCATCAACTTGGTCTTCTCACCGTTTACCGCCAGACCCACTTTGGCAGATTCTCCTTCGACCTTTATAAAGGTATCAGTTACTACTTTTACTGATCGGCCCATGATGTCTATAGCATCAGCATAAGCAAATAACATGTGACTAGTGGTGTAGATTGTGCCACTTCTTTTGACGTTTGCCTCTCGTATAACCTTTTCTAGCAGGATGTTGAAGAGGTCACACGAAAGGCTGTCTCCTTGTCTCTGAAACCTCTTTTGGTACCAAACTCTTCGGAGAGGTTATTTCCTATTTTAACTGAGGACCTCGTGTCAGTTAAAGTCATTTTACAAAGCCGGATCAGCTTTGCGGGAATACCAAATTCAGACATGGCTTGGAATACCTTTGAACGCAGCGAGCTGTCGAAGGCTGCTTTATAATCGACAAAAAGGTGAAATGTGTCGATCTGCATCTCTTGGGTCTTCTCTAGGATTTGCCGCAGGGTAAATATCTGGTCAATGGTGGACTTGCCAGATCTAAAGCCACATTGGTATGGTCCAATTATCCCGTTGACCATAGGCTTTATTCGTTCGCACAGTATCCCTGACACTATCTTATAGGCAATAGGGAGTAGACTTATGCCCCTATAGTTAGAGCATACAGTCTTATTTCCCTTCTTGTGGACGGGTCACAGGATACTCAGGTTCCAATCGTCGGGTACTCGTTCTTCCTGCCAGATGGTGCTAACTAGCTGATGAATACACCTTATCAGCGTGTCGCCTCCGGTTTTGAACAGCTCGGCTGGTAAGCCATCGGCCCCTGCTGCCTTATTATTCTTCAGCCGATTTTTTTGCTGTCTTTACCTCATCTTGGCTGGGCGGTATACATTCTATACCATCTTCTGGGATTGGATCTGCGGTATCATCGTCTTCGCCACTATTGGATACCAGCAGATTGGAGAAATGTTCCTTCCATATCCTGAGCACGCTATCTGTATCTGTTACCAGATTAACTTGCTGGTCTCTACAGGAGGATGTGCCTGTACCAAATCCATCAGTTTGATGCTTGACTCTTTGGTAGAATTTTCGGACTTCATTCTGGCTCCTGTACATCTCGATTTTTTCACACTCCCGCTTTTCCATTTCTCTCTTTTTCTTGCGGAAAAGACGTTTCTCTTCTCTCCTTTTCTCCCGATATCTCTCTCGCGCGCTACGCGTTGCTACTGATTGTAAAGTAGCCCTATATGCCGCATTTTTTTCTTCGGTAGCAGCACGGCACTCCTGGTCATACCACGGATTCTTTGGTGGAGGTCTCTGGTATCCAAGTACTGATTTTGCGGCTGTTTGCATGGAGTGGGCAATATTTTGCCATTGTGCTGATATGTTATCGGGACGAGAAGCGCTATCATTAAGCAATTGGGTCAGTTGAGTGGAATATGCTGTGGCTATCTGTTGTGTTTGCAGCTTGGCGATGTCCAACTTTCGTGTTGTGTCTGTCCGTGCTTTATTTGCAACGTTTAGACGGGTACGTACCTTTGCTGCAACGAGGTAATGGTCCGAATCTATGTTTGCTCCTCGGAACGATCGTACATCCAACACGCTCGATGAATGTCTTCCATCTATCACAACGTGATCAATTTGATTTATTGTTCTTTGGTCTGGAGACAGCCAAGTGCCCTTATGAATATCGAGATGCTTAAATCTGGTACTGCTAACTACCATGTTTTTTGCCGCTGCGAAGTCTATCAGCCTCATTCCATTGTCTGATGTTTCACTATGTAGACTGAATTTCCCAACTGTTTGTCCAAAGATATTCTCCTTTCCAATTTTGGCATTAAAATCGCCTAGAACAATTTTAATGTCATGGGCAGGACAACGGTCATATGTTTCTTCTAAGCTCTCGTAAAATATATCTTTGGTCTGTTCGTCCTTTTCTTCAGTGGGAGCATGAGCGCAAATAAAGCTGATGTTGAAGAATTTAGCTTTTATTCGAATTGCAGCAAGTCTTTCATTCTCTGGGGTGAAGCTGGATACCAGGTGTTTTAGTCTCCGACTAACTACGAATCCACAACCAAACTCATGCTTTACGTCATGGCAGCTATAATACAGTGCGTCACCTTTAGGTGTTGTTGTGACGCCTTTCCCAATCCATCGTATTTACTGTATGGCAGTAATATCGGCCTTGTAATTTTCAAGTACGTCTGCCAACGTGAAGACTGCACCTTCTCTATAAAGAGTGCGAACATTCCAGGTGCAGATTCGCAGATCATGGTCCTTAAAGCGTTTGCGGGGTTCGTCAACTTTAGAGGGGTTTGTTTTTCTTTTCTTTCGTTTTTTCATAGTAGGCTGTTTTTTCTAGGGGAGGGTTACTAACCCGACGCCCAAACCCAAGTTTTCAACGTTCTTATGGGTGAACGCGGGGCACATGTTAGCTCACTACCTTTAACGGGTGTTAAAGGCAGTTCCCCAGGTGACACCACGGGGAGGTCAGTGTCCACTTGGGATGAAAGAGGGACCAAGATAAATCCTGGGCTTTGCCATGTTAAAACCGGTCAGGACCGTTCCTTGGTATCTTCCATCCCCTACGTCACCTATATATATTGAGGCCACAACCTTCAAAATACCGAAAATCGGGAGGTACCGTCCTATGGGGGCTATATGAAGCCGTGGACCTATACCTACAAATTTCCGGCGGAAAGTTTTATACACCCATCGAAGACTTAATACCAAATTTCAGCCATTTCGGTGGAATATCAAGGCCACAACCTTCAAAATACCGAAAATCGGGAGGTACCGTCCTATGGGGGCTATATGAAGCCGTAGACCTATACCGACAAATTTCATATGGAATGTTGTATACCCCAAATGAAGACTAAACACCAAATTTCAGCCATTTTGGTAGAATATTGAGGCCACAACCTTCAAAATACCGAAAATCGGGAGGTACCGTCCTATGGGGGCTATATGAAGGCGTGGACCTATACCTACAAATTTCCGGCGGAAAGTTTTATACACCCATCGAAGACTTAGTACCAAATTTCAGCCATTTTGGTAGAATATTGAGGTCACAACCTTCAAAATACCGAACATCGGGAGGTACCGTCCTATGGGGGCTATATGAAGCCGTAGACCTATACCGACAAATTTCCGGCGGAAAGTTTTATACACCCATCGAAGACTTAATACCAAATTTCAGCCATTTTGGTAGAATATTGAGGCCACAACCTTCAAAATACCGAAAATCGGGAGATATCGTCCTATGAGGTCTATATCAAAACCTGGACCTATATAAACATTTTATGGTAGAAATATTTCTTAGCCTGTGGAAACACAAAATAAAACTTACAACCGATTCTGTGGTTAAATGGGACTAATACATTCAAAATATCTTAAAATGACGCGTACTATATATGGGGCGTTATATGGGGACTATACCAAAACGTGGACCTATGTAAACATTTTATGGTAGCTATGTTTCTTAGCCTCTTAACATGCAAAATGCAACGTTAAAACCGATTCTGTGGTCAAATGGGACTAATACATTCAAAATTTCTTAAAGTGACGCGTACTATATAGGGGCCTTATAAGGGGGCTATACCAAAACGTGGATCTATGTAAACATTTTATGGTAGCTATGTTTCTTGGCCTCTTAACACGCAAAATGCAAAGTTACAACCGATTCTGTGGTCAAATGGGACTAATACATTCAAAATTTCTTAAAGTGACGCGTACTATATATGGGGCGTTATATGGGGACTCTACCAAAACGTGGACTTATAGAAACAAACCTTGGTAGAAATGCTTTTTAGCCTCTGGAGACACAAAATATCAAATTACAACCAATTCGGTGCTCAAATGGGACTATTACATTCAAAATATCTTAAAATGACGCGTACTATATATGGGGACTATACCAAAACGTGGACCTATGTAAACATTTTATGGTAGCTATGTTTCTTAGCCTCTTAACACGCAAAATGCAAAGTTACAACCGATTCTGTGGTCAAATGGGACTAATATATTCAAAATGTCTTAAAATGACGCGTACTATATATGGGGCGTTATATGGGGACTCTACCAAAACGTCGACCTATGTAATCAAAATTTGGTAGAAATGCTTTTTAGCCTCTGGAGACACAAAATTCTTACAACCAATTCGGTGGTCAAATGGGACAAATATCCTAAAATTTCCTTAAAACGACAAAGCGTCAAGCGTCACTTTGTATGGGGGCTATACGAAACGTGGAGCTACATAGCCCGATTTCAATACCAAAAGTCCTACATACATATAATAGATTTTACCAAACTTTCATGATGAAAGTTTCATCCACCTACTTCAATCCTTTCGGAAGCTAGAGTGATTACCACAGATGGACAGACGGATGGACATAGCTATATCGATGTAGAATTGCACGCTGATCAAGAATATATATAGTTTGTTTGGGGTCTACAATGATTATTTCGAGTAGTTTCAAACGGAATGACAAACTTAATATACCCCCCATCCTATGGTGGAGGGTATAAAACATAAGCTACAGTGTTTTATTTATAAATGTACTAGACGCTGGAAAATAATTTTTCGCTTAGCATCAAGTTTTATTTGAGAAATTACATTATGAAGAATTTGGCTGATTTCCGAATCGTCACTTGCTTTCTATTCGTGCATGAAACTAAGGGTTTTTAGATCGAGTTCTCTACTACTGCAATTTCATAAAATTACTCGATTTAAGAACACCTAGTTTCATGCACAAATACAAAGCAACTGACAATTCGAAACCAGCCCTATACTGCTTGATGCTAAGCGAAAGATTATTTTCCATTTACAAATAAAACTTTTAAAATATTTTTTTAATTATTTTTTTATTAACCATAACCAAATTACAGCCAATGTTGGCCGAAAAATGTAGATAGAAACTTTAAAATGCCTGAAATCGGGTTATATGGGACCTATGTCCACAATTTTTGGTGCGGAAGTTTCTGTACCATTGTGAGCTCCAAATGACATGTTACAGCCAATTAGATCTAAAAATGAGGATAAAATCCTCAAAATACATGAACTCGGGTGGTATCGCTATATGGGGACTATATTCATGTATTGTCAGCCAAATATGAAAAGTGTGCAAAGTTTTAGTTCGATTTGTCAACTGTGTGTGTGTGTGTGTGTGAAAATGAGTTACTAAATTTTAACTAAGTCCCAATTTACATTAGGCGAGTTTACTTGCGGCAATTGTCAGTTTGTGGGTGGGAGAGGGTGTTGAGAGGCAAAGGGTTACCATATACCTCACCTCTCTCTCCATCAAAATGACAATTGCCGCAAGTAAACTCGCCTAATGTAAATTGGGACTAAGAAGACACCAACGCAAGTTAAATAAAACACTGTAAAAACAAAATATTTATTTCAAAATATCCCAAAAAGGAATTTACCGGATTTTTACCCATTTTACCCACCTATACCTAATCATTTAACGCTTGTCAGCCGAATGCAGTTCTTCAACTAGACTAAAAACAGGAATTTAAACGATTTTTATAATCCATTTATTTTTTTATTTATAATGTAATTCATTTTGGTACACATGGATTCTTATTGGTTATCTTATTTTTTCGGCTGTTGACAAGAATTCAAACAAAATATAAAGAGATTACAAAAAAAACAAAACTTAACTTTAATTCTTTTTTTTTCAGAAAAATCTTTTTATGGATGTTAAATGTTTAGATGGGACTACTCTACCAACGTTCACGTAGAGCCTTTTCCACAATATCGACATATAAATCATAATTTGTATCTCTGAGAATTTTCCATCCGTCTGTTTCCATAACTGCTTTCAAGTTTGTATTTATATATGTAATAGCATTCTTCTTTAAGAGTTCATTGGAATGTCGATCGGCCAGTAGGAGAATCTCAACACATGAAGCTGTATTGATTGTTTCAGTTAAGATGCCTGCACACATTGTTTCCAAATCGTCCAAGGCGTATTTATTAGCCGCTGAAAATAGGGCTAAGGCCATTTCCTTGGGTATTTCCTTGCCGGTGTATATAAAGTTTAACATTTCCTTCATTACATCAGCGTCCATGTCATCAATTGTTATCCGATTTGTTTTATTCTCCGCGAATGCACTGTGAAGCATAGTATCAAACACTTCGCTACGGGCACTTAATACACCTTTATGGCCCTTGAATTCAGTGCCATCTCGTGCAACCAGAACAATATCGGTAAATTTGTTGTTCTCCAACATCTTGGCCAAGTCATTTATTAGCTTTGGCTTTAATGTGATTTTTTCCAATTGCATATTTATGTTTTTGGGTTCATAGTTCACATTAAAGGTAATTTCACTTCCAGTTAGAAATCCTTTAATAGAACCTATAAAAGAAATGTTGTTTTTCACTTCTACGGGAATATTTTTGGTAATATTGTAGCCTTTTACATCTATCATAACTTTGAAAAGGCCATTTGCGTTATTCGCTGAAATCAGCTGGACTTGAATGTTGTATATCTTATCAGCAGAACTCCAGTTTATTAATATTTTCCATTCAGATATGACATCGCCATTGTGCACTTTTATTGTTGGTGAATTGAAAACGCCTCCATTCTTCAGAAAAGTTTCATTAAAATCATCTCCATGAAATTTCCAAACAAATGTATTATCACTTTTTTCGCTTATACTTCCACGAGTATAGTTCAAGTTATAAGGTGAATACATTTCGGTTCTTAAAAAATTATAATCCTCCACTGGAATTCAATTCCTGATTAGTGCACCAGTTCGAGCTATGAATGAAAAGATTTTTTAAATTCTATCTATGAAAAAATCTACAACTCGCCTGGTTGGGGGAACAACTCATTTAACGTAGCCCCGACTTGTGTAATGCAATTAGTGCACAACGTATTGTAAAACAGCATGGTGGCTTGCACACAGGACAATTTATGGCCTGTTCCCGTACTTTATAAAGTAGTAAAAGTCGTAAACGATTTTCATATAAATTTTTGGTCTGTTCCTTTACTTTTAAAAAAGTGGCAAAATATGGTAAAAGTGGTAAACTGCCCTCATATAAATTATATGCTTTTTAAAGTAATGGAACGCTTTGCTTGTTAAAAATTGTAAAAAATGGTAACCTCAGGCACGTAAAGGAACAGAGCATTTGTGGGAACGCAAAATGTGTAAAAGCTTTTAGTTGTAAAAACTTTTTAGTTTTGGAACAGAGCTTAAGTGTTTTAGTCCGTTTCCACGGTACGTCGTTCGTTCTCTATTCGTTGTTCGACCCATAACTACGAATAAATTACTTATTTCCCCACAGAAAATTCTATGAACGAACGACGGTTTTTCTACGTTGTTCGATTAGAAATACTCTCTGAACGACGAGTAAGTATGTTCCATCCCGAACAAATGAGAGAAATTATCGAAAAAAATTAATTATGACATGTCTATTAGAGTTGTATAGTTCATGAACGAACTAGTTCAATTGAACGATTCATTGAAAAGAGCGTATGAACTAGATCAGTCGATATAGTTCATTATAGTTCACTGAACTATCAACGAACGAACGATTCACAATCTAGTTCAACATGTCCTTCACAAATGCAAAGTAACGCCGTCGTCTGTTTTAAGGGATGCCTTCGTAATGTGATGAGTTTGTTTACATTTTGGATCAAAGTACATGGAATGAAGATTTCTACAGAAACATAGAGACATAACATATTCCAATATATCGAATCCATTACCTATTGAAGTGCCTTGTTTTGGATAGAAAAAATAAAAAGAAGAAATGACAACTTCTACACACACACAACATACGATTTTTTGCCAGCCACCTAAATGAAGGACGTTTTTTTCATAATTAATACCAAGTTAATCTTTCTTTATGAAAGGAATAAAACTACGTAAATATAATATTTTTGTTCTGGAGTACTTAAATTACATTATTCAACTGTTTGTTTCTATTTGGTGTACGTTTGCGTCAAACAAACGATTCAGAGCCGGTGAACGATTCGGATCAGAACGATTGAACTGGATAGTGAACTATGAACTAGATTACTGAACTAGTACGGTTAAAAGAGCTGAACTATTGAACTAGATCTTTCAAATGAACTAGATTGTACAACTCTATTGTCTATATTCAAAATTGAAAAATTTGTTGAAAACACAAAAATTTTTAGAAAAAAAGGAAAAAGATGAATGGAAATTAATGAACTAAACAATTTATATAGATGCAGAAGGAAGATGGTCGTGTTTCCTTCTTCATTCCACACACGTTTCTTGTCCATTAGTTCTAAATCGAGTAAAAAATCAGAACCAAAAAGGAAACAAATAAATGAAAGTCTGTATACACAAGCATTGTTTTGACATGTCTCTCTCTCTCTTTAATTTTGAAAATAGAAACATCTAAATGTATATTGAAAATACAAAATTATTCAGAATTTATGGACAAAAATGAATGAAATATGTGTAGTTAAATATAGTAGATAAATTTGAAGGAATGCCTATTGCTTCTCTAATTCATCTAATGTATATTTTATGTGTTTTCGTTTCAAATTTTCGTGAAAACAAGGAAACAAAAATAAAGGAAATTTTGTTTATGTTTCTGTTAATTACGAATGGTGTCGTGGAAACGGGTTAATTCGTGTACGTCGTTCGACAGGCGAACAATGTAATTGAAACGCTCGTGTGAACATGACATTACCTAGGCCTTGAAATTACGGGCATAAATTGTCCTGTGTACAAGCCACCATATGAAATTGTTGTAATGGTTATGCTGGTTTACAATACGTTGTGTACTAATTGCATTACACAAATAGGGCATGACAGAACTACCAGGTAGTGGTATCACACCAGTGGTCTGTTCCTTTACTTTTGAAAATGGTAAAACCGGCAAAAGTAGTAAAAGTTGTAAACTGCACCCATATGAATTGTATGGCCTCCGAAGTAAAGGAACGCTTTTCGAGTAAAAAGTGGTAAAACTCATAGCTTTATGTCAATTTAAATTTTTTCATTCGAGTATTCCTAAAACTTCAAAGCAATACATATACACAAACTGTGTATGTGTGTGTGGTGTTTGAATAATATGTCAAACAATTTTAAAAACAATCGAATTCAATGATTTTTAAATTTATTTTTGGAACATTTGTATGGAAATAATTCGTCAGATTATCATTGAAACAAACATTTTATCATATCCACAACTTGATTATGCGGAGAAACAAACATTGGTCCTTCATTCATTTTTCGCGATTTTTACAAAATGCTCAAAATTGGTGTTGTAAACAAACCCACTTGTTGCTTAATTTTGAAGTTTTAGGAATTCAGGAAAAACAAGGGTTCTATAGATTTTTCATTTAAATCTACCTCTTTACTTATACCATGGTAAAACTTGAAGACTCTTGCACGTAAAGGAACAGGGCTCAGCTGATCGAATATGAAAAGTCAAATCCCTTTATAAAAAATATTTTTGTTGTAATTTCCCCAACAACATAAAGAAAGTTTTGACATAACATACTCAAAATTTTACGATGCCACTACCTGGGTAATTGTGCCATGAAATAGGGCTACGTTGAATTAGTTGTTTCCCTTCATTAGGCGAGTTGTAGATTTCTTTCATAGATAGAATTTACGAATTTCCTGTTAACATGTTGGAGTTCTAACCTGGAATTTTGTATCCTGAGGATCGCAACAGTTTTTTTCTCTCTCGACGAATGGAGGATCATTTTAAAGCACAAAGCAATAGATAGAATTAAAAAATTTATTATTTCATTCATAGCTCGAACGGGTGGTTTACTCTGCTCCATTTTTGTTTAAGCTCTGTTCCTTTACGTGTAATGGCACCGGCACATACGGTCCGTTGTGCGTCGCGTCACGCGTTAAGAACAACAACCACAAGAAGAAAGTGTAAGTGATGCCAAATTTATTCTTGAAGTTTTCATGTGGTTGTTGTAGCGCGACGCTCAACGTACCGTATGTGCCGGGGCCAATCTTCAAGTTTTACAACTTTTTACTCGAAAAGCTTTCCTTAACTTCAGACACCATACAAATCATATGGAAGTAGATTACAACTTTGGCTACTTTTGCCAGTTTTACCATTTTCAAAAGTAAAGGAACAGACCATTGATGAGAAGTGCGAGTTTAGTACGGCAACGCGTTTGTGGCACAAAACGAGACAAAAATTGTGCATGTAGTATTATGCTTGGTTTACATTTACGAAATCCACTCGATTTCAACTGTCAAATCCATAGGTTAAACGTCAATTGAAATCCAGATGAGATTTCATTTGACGTTTGAGATATGGAAATGACAGTTGGAATCGAGTGGATTTCGTAAATGTAAACTTAGCATTAAGCTTTGTTCCTTTACTTTTTTAATGGTAAAGCGCTCGGCACATACGATGCGTTGAGCGTCGCGGTACAACAACCACATGAAAAAAGTGTAAGTGATGCCAAGTTTTTTGAAAAACAACAATGTGGCTGACGCATTAAAGTTAAACATAATTTAACTGTTTTGGGACAACGCGTGTCCCAACGTGTCACTAAACGGACCGTATGTGCCGAGGGCTTTAGTGGCACGTTGGGTGCGCGTTGTCCCAAAAAAGTTAAATTATCTTTAACTTTAATGTGTCAGGCATCACTTACATTTTTTTCATGTGGTTGTTGTAGCGCGACGCTCAACGCGCCGTATGTGCCGAACGCTTAAACGGACCGTATGTGCCGAGGGCTTAAGTGTGTTCTACACGGTATGTTTTTTACATATTTGTGCATACCAACTGTCACATTTTACAAATCTGAATTTTGTACACATGGTGTGAACCATACAGAAATTTCAATGCATCAAATGGCCTGTTCCCGTACTTTATAAAGTGGTAGAAGTCGTAAAAGTTGTAAAAGTCGTAAACGATTTTCATATAAATTTTGTGTACGGGAACGCAAAATGTGTAAAAGTGGTAAAAATTGCAAAAACTTTTTAGTTCTGGAACAGAGCTAAAGTGTTATGTGCATACATATGTATATTTTTCGAATAGAACGCGCTCTATTCTTTTCTGTACAACCAAAGGTAAACAGCTGTTTTGTTTGTACGCGATATAAATAAAGAAAACAACAGAAAACGAATGAAAAATAAAGTTTTGACGTGCAGAAGGAATTACATTAATTAACAAAAATACCGTGTAGAAACCCCATTAACGACTTTTGGAAAGAAAAACGTTAGAAATTAAAAATAAATTAATGTCTGTTCCAGAACCTGCAAGAAGCTACTATTTTTGTCTCAATTTACATTATATGCCATTTAGATATGACACCATTAGCCGGATTTAGCCCATTATCAGGTTTTATTTGCTAAATCCAGCCAAAATCTACCAGATTTCCCATACAAAAATAAATCCTCGTATTGAGTGGATTTGTTTTAAATCTGGCATAAATCCTCGTATACAACTCTGTTTTTTGCAACATGTTGCTAGAAAATACAAAAAGTTGCAAGCTGGCACAAGAAACAAGGTAGATGCATCGGTGAATTGCTACACTAAAAATAATTTAAAATGTAAAAATTTGTAAACAAGGCGGAAAATTAAATTTGTTTTGATGTACAAAGTTGATTTTAATCAACCAAGACTAATATTTACGATGTCTAAACGATAAAATAATTCGTTTATTTATTTTAGATGGGCAACTGCGATAAAATAATTCTTTTGGCCTGTTCCCGTACTTTATAAAGTGGTAAAAGTCGTAAAAGTTGTAAAAGTCGTAAACGATTTTCATATAAATTTTGTGTACGGGAACGCAAAATGTGTAAAAGTGGTAAAAATTGTAAAAACTTTTTAGTTCTGGAACAGAGCTTTTATTTACTCTTTAGTTAGCATTAGTAGCATAATGCGCTAACATTTTCAGTATTAAACAATAAATTTGTAATTTAACGTATGTTTTTTGAGACGAATTCAATTTAAAAAAAATTCGTTTGATGTTTCAAATTCGTTCAGATGGACTAATGCATCTACCTTGGTAATTGTGCTATGAACAAAAATCAGCTGACTGCCATTTAAATCCTCCAAAATGTATATCTAAATGCAATGAGATTTGTACTGGATTTATTAAATCCGGCAATTCTCAGGCAATTTATTTTATAAACGCAAGAGGCAAGTTTAAAAAGGAATCAGAAATATTGCCGCAAGTAAAATCGCCTAATGTAAATCGGGACTTTTACTATGATAACAATTTTTCCTTTAGGATATCCAAAAAAATAGTAAAAACTAGTAGATTCTTGCAGTACAGGAACAGACGATTAATAACGCATAAATGATATTTTTATTCCCCGTTATATTTTATTACCCGGTTACACTATTGAAGGTTATCCCACTGGGTTTAATAGATCCAGTGGGTTAATCTTTGCTGGTTACACTTAGCTTTTCGGGGATATAAACTGTCAGCTGATGTTTGTTTACGTATACATACCCCAGCAAAAAGTTTGTATCCGCGGATGCAGTTAAATCACTAGAACAATTGCCGCTGAATAGGTACATCTTTTCCTATGAATTCACCTTTGAATTTTACAAGAAAGCGCGCAGCTAGGATGCACTCCATTTTGCTTCCACGGCACACAGCTAGGATGCACTCCATTTTCGATCCAAATCACAGCCTTTGATGTAGTGTTTTGGATTGAATTTAAATGCAGTCTAAATAAAGATGCTATATAATGCACGCCATTGCAAATATCCCAAAATATATAAAATACATTGCTTATTCGTGTAAAAGAAGAATATTAACTTTATTACATTAACACAAATTATAAAAACTCTCCATTAAATTTGATCATAAATGAGTTTACTTCCTCTGCTATGGTTTTTGTGACACCGCAACTGATATTGATTCTTCATCCAAATGGTTTTTCATTTTTCCTCCAACTCCAGTTCAGATTTCCAAAAAACTCTAAAGCTGTAAACAGATACAACGTTTGATTAAAGTTTTGGCCGTTTTTACAACGTTTGATTAACGTTTTGGCCGTTTTTACAATGTTGGGCATGATGCCGAAAAATTCAAATTCATTTGAAATATATGCCGACAAACAGATAAACGCTGGACTTTGGTGTCGTCGTCGCCCTGTTGTTGTTGTTTTTTTCTCGACGCCCAACGCAAAACTTTAATCAAACGTTGTATCTGTTTTCAGCTTTAATCCACTTCAAAAATAATTTGCGTCTCATGAATTACAGCAATGTTCGTATCTTTAGTTTTTATTTATTTTTTTTTAACAAATTCTTATAATTTTAGACACTCTTTCTTGTGTTCAGAAAAAAGACTGCGACTGTAAGGATCAAAAAATTAATTTGCTTGGCTAGGGATCTATAAGCGAGTACTTCTAAAATGTATCAATCGGAGTGCACTTTTCACAACTCCGTGTGGACTGCATCGAAAAATGTATTGAAATCATAACTCTGCATTGCACTACTTCCAAACTTTTTTGCTAGGTACAAAATAACACATAAGCTCTGTTCCAGAACTAAAAAGTTTTTACAATTTTTACCACTTTTACACTTTATGCGTTCCCCTACACAAAATTGAAAATCGTTTACGACTTTTACCACTTTATAAAGTACGGGAACAGGCCAATAAATATCAAAAAAAAAAAAGTTTCCAAAAATTAAAATGGTAACTATTGATGCATTACAACAAGTATTTAAACAGTATTGTGATTTATTAAAAAACAAAAAATATGGGACAAAATCCATAAATAGTGAGCAAAGAAAACATTTACCGAAAATGTAATAAAGTCGTGTTTTACACTTGTACGATTTCTGGTATGAGATTCGTCCCTCTTTGCTCATATTTGTACATTTTACACGCGGGGATACGTTTTTGTATCATGGTACTTTTTGTTAAAAAAAAATTGTCTAATGTAAAAAAATAAATAATTTTATGATTTTCAAATAACTTTAGATTTATAAAGGCCATAATATCTCCTACGACCAATCGTAAAAGTGTAAAGCACGACAAACTCTGTTGTAAAAACAGTTGCAACTTTTCGTACTTTTTGAGCATAGTTGAGTTTGTTGCACATATATCGAATACAACACTGCATTTTTGGTGATTTTGTGCCGGATTTAAAATAAACCCAGCAGTGAGAGGATTTAATTTTTGTATGGCAAAGCTGGTCAGATTTGACCAGATTAAGCAAATAAATTCTCATTAAGTGGCCGGCAGAAAGCTGTAGTGTAACCGTGCTATTAGTTGCATTTTATTCTTAGAAATCCCTAAAAGCAAGTCGCCTTGTAGGGATATACAAACCGACTTGCTTTAATGGAGTAAACAAGTAGATACATAATTGGTCTCATGGTACAATGAAGAGGTAGGCCAGGTATGAAAATCACTGAGAAATGACACCCTGCAGCCATGGCTTAAAACGTCAAATGGCATCGTAAAATAATAATGGTAGATGTACCTGCATAGCTATCCCGTATTACAAAAACATATGGAACTTAGAGCTTCACTTTTTATATGTTAAAAGTGCCATATAGTGTAAAAACATTTCTTTAGCTAGGCTCCAGAATATTCTTGTTGGAAAAGTGTTCAAAAAATAGCAAAAGTTCTTCCCAAACTTATGACAATGAAAAAATGTCATTCAATTATTTTCTACTTGACAAGTTTGGCAAATCTGACATCGTGATTGCTGGCATCCGATTTGCTGATAAATGTCAGCAGAATTTTTACAAAAATGTTAATTTTTACATTCCCATACTTTTGGAACAAATTTAAATTAATATCAATATTTGACAATTTGTTCATTCGTAAGTTTTGCTAAAAAATCAACAATTTTATTTTGCCACGCGAATACACATTATTTGTCCTTGTTGTCAATTTTAAGATATAGTGTTACAGCAGAAGTTTTTTGTTGGTACAATTCAGCGATACATCTACCTTTATGATTGCATAATGTCAAAAACAGTACAAAATGTCAAACCTGCTTTTGACAGATTAGGCCATAAAAAGAAATAAAATGTTATCAGCTGTTAGCTGTGGCCTACCTTTACTTTATTCTACCATGATTGGTCTGTTACAGAACTGCAAGAATCTACTAATATTTACTATTTTTCCGATCCAAATAGGCAAATAATAGTAGCTTCTTGCAGTTTCTGGAACAGAGCAATGTACTCTGCACTAGAGCTAGCCGACCATCGATATTCCCAATATTGGATTTTCGATATAATATTTTAAAATATCGATTGCTATCGATATTATCGTTAAGTTGTTATCACCATTAGTTTTAAGGTGAAAATAACGGAAATGTCAATGATTTTCTTTACTTTATGCTCAATTAGTTCACAGAAATTTTCTCAGAAATGTAATAAATGAAAATAAACAATTTTATAAAAATATAAAAAAATACATTTCACTTTTCTGAAAAAATTTATACGTGTGACTACGGACTTAGGCCATGTTTATATTATAGCTTTTTGCAGGGTTAACCTTCTTTATGAGGATTTGTTTGACGTATATGTAATGGAATTGACATTTGAAACCCAGTGGATTTGTTAAATCCGGTTATATATAAACGTACTATTACTTTCTTACACACACATAACCGAAAAGCGGCGAAATTTCTATTTATTTCAATGGATTTCAGGTTAGGGGTTTTTATTCCGATGATATCGATAGGCAAAACCATGGTAGAATCATTACAAGGTAGGGCATAGCAAACAGCTGATTACAATTTTTTCCATTGGTTTGCTTATTTTTTTCAAATCAGCATACACAAATTGTGTATGGTTTTGAAAAATATGACAAAATATTTTATACATATTAAAATTCAGTCGAAATGAAAATTGTTATTACAACCCAGCAAAAAAAAATGGAAGTGGTGCAAGTTGGAGTGAGGATTTCATTACATGCATGAATGCGCTTCCAGTAGACTAATGAAAAAGGCAATCCTTTTCCTCACATTTGGATTACATCCAACAAGCACTTTTATGTATAAACGATAAAAAATTCAATTTTCATTCAACAAATGAAATTAAAGTAATACGGCGTTTATATTATAGTTTTTTGCAGGGTTAACCTTCTTTATGAGGATTTGTTTGAAGTATATACAATGGAAATGACATTTGAAACCCAGACCCACTGGGTTAACCTTGTTATATATAAACGGCCTATAA
Source organism: Musca autumnalis (assembly GCF_047663935.1). NCBI lineage: Eukaryota > Metazoa > Arthropoda > Insecta > Diptera > Muscidae > Musca > Musca autumnalis. The sequence goes on along the minus strand of NW_027411977.1, from coordinate 217,127,616 downwards.
GAATAAAATTAAAATGTCTTATTAATGGCCTGTTCCCGTACTTTACAAAGTGGTAAAAGTCGTAAACGATTTTCATACAAATTTTGTGTACGGGAACGCAAAACTCGTAAAAGTGGTAAAAATTTTAAAAATGGAGTGCTTCCTAGCTGCGTGCTGCGGAAGCAAAATGGAGTGCTTCCTAACTGCGTGCTGCGGAAGCAAAATGGAGTGCTTCCTTTCTGCGCGCTCCCTTGTAAAATTCACTGAGGAATTCATAGAAAAAGAAGCACTTCGTGACACTTGCACCAGTGATTTAACTGCTTCCGTGGATGCAAACTTTTTGCTGGGAACATTTATTATTTATATTTATTACAACATTGTGATGAAACCAATTTTTGAACATTTTCAGAAGCTGATTCTGTAAAGAAAACTTATGTTAAGTTTACATTTACGAAATCCACTCGATTTCAACTGTCAATTACATAGTGTTGCCGCCGATTAGGGGTAACATTACCGCCGTTGAAAATAACTAATCATCTTTGACATGTAAATGTCAAAATCTATTTCATCGTTTGAATTTTTGTCAGTTGTTCGGGAGAAAAGAAGCCGTGCGTTCATACAATTTTGAAGCTACCTACCACTCAACTACCTACCCACTCACTCACTCTTTCATCATATTTCATCACCTTTTCAATTCACCAATACTGAATTCGTACATCCATCATCATACCAATCAACAATTAATTTGTCATTACCATAAGCATTATTTCATATCAACCTGTAAAACTGAATTCACAATAAACCATTATAAAAAAGAACACAAACGTCTTTGGTGTGCTCTCAAAAGGAACTAACCAGGCTTCTAGTAAGTTCTCCGACTGCAACAATTCTTCAAAATTATATGGAAAGTTCCTGATTGACATCGTCAAGATTGGACTAGAAGATATCCCAGGAATTGAGATCCTGACTGTCTGAAGAAGCCTTGAAAGGAAAAGGAATTCAAACAGGTCAGTAAGAAGGAAAGTACAAGATACCAGCAAAAAAGAAAACTCGAAGCTGTGTTATGTGCCGAAAAGTGGATAACGACAGAATGGTTCGGTGTGACACCTGCAACGGTTGGTGCCACTACGATTGTGCAAAGGTAGGTGACGAAATACAGAACCTCGATTGGAACTGCGAATCGTGTGTGGCGGAACTGGCGAGGTCGTCAGCACAGAACGTGACCCAGGAGTTGTCACCACCACTTCAGAACTACAGTACACCACCGGAGTTTGTATCAGATTCCTCAACATTGGAAATGCAGACGATTGCAGCCATGGAAGGAGGTGCATTTACCATATCGTCCGACAGTAATGTACAACAACGTTCAATACCAGTGGCAGCAGATACAAGTACTAATGCAGCATCGACACAAACACAAGAATATACAAGGGTAAGTGGCGACGACAGAAGTAGCACATCCTTGTATAGTCAAGCAACAATTCCAATCTACCCACCAATATGCAGTGGGGTAGTATCAACAGTCCCATTGGGACAACAGCAGTTATTGACAACGATTGTTTCATCGCCGCATAACACGTACAGCGGGGGAATAATGACGTCATCAACAAAAAGCACCACACCAAGCATTGGCGTAATGAAACCAACGGGTGTGCAACAACAACAACAATTCGTTCAACAAGCAAGATCATGCTCAAGCGCAAACGGAATATACGTTACACAAAATCAACCAGCAACAATGTTGCAGCAACATACATCGTATTATAGTCCAGCAAATAGCCAACAACAAAGTAATACTGTCAACACAGAATACAATGATGTTACCAACCAAAAGAGAACGTTGGAGTTGCAGTTTCTAGAAGAAGAGAGAAAATTAAACCAACAGTTTCTACAAAGAAAATATGAAATCATGCAGCAACACGGCGAGTCACCAAATGCTCAACTTAATAATAATGTTTTGTCGTTTCAGCAAGTTGTATTCCCAAGTAATAATGTTACAATTAATCAGCCAACACCACAACAATTATCTGCAAGGCAGATACTACCAAAGGAGTTACCCCCATTTAATGGAGATCCAGAAGAGTGGCCCATTTTTATAAGCAGTTACGAAAACAGTACTTCCATAGGTGGATATTCAAACGCAGAGAATTTGATTCGTTTGCAGCAGTGCCTAAAAGGAAGAGCAAGGGAAATGGTTCGTAACAAACTGCTAGTGCCACAAATGGTGCCGGAAATAATTGACACTTTACGAATGTATTTCGGAAGGCCAGAACTAATTTTGGATCGCATGATAGACAAGGCTCGACAAATGCCACCACCAAAGGATAAGCTGGAAGCGATAATTGATTTTGCAATGTGTGTGAGAAACATTTGCTCGACTATAGAAGCATGCCAACTGGAGGCACATCTCAACAATCCAATGTTGGTAAGAGAGTTGTTGGACAAATTGTCGAATAATTACAAACTACAGTGGGCGATGACGCAGAAGCCGATAGGTGTACCAGTATTGAAGAGTTTTAGTGAATGGCTGTACACTATAGCAATGGCTGCGTCTCAAGTAGCCACCCCAGTGTTCTCAAAGAAGAATGTGACGTTGAACACACATACAGAGGACACACCAGTAAACATGAAATGTTTTTCATGCAAGAGTGTAGGACATAAGCTGTCAAAGTGTTCATTGTTTGGAAAATTGTCCAGCCAAAGAAAGTGGGCAATTGTTCGTGAACATCGAGTATGTACAAGATGCTTAGGATCACATCGTCGAAAATGCTTCGTCGACAGAGAGTGTGGAATTAATGGATGTAAAGAAAAACATCATCCACTACTTCATGAGGCGGCAGCGGCCACAACGAACATGAACGATCGTGAACAGAAAAGTGAAGCAAATGTTGGAAATGTACATTCTCATCAAGTACAAAACGATGCAAGTCTTTTCCGAATATTACCAATTCGAGTACATGCAGAAGGTAAATATATAGACACATATGCATTCCTGGACGAAGGTTCATCAGTAACATTGATGGAAGAAGACATATTCAACGCAATGAATCTACGCGGCAAAGAAGAAACAATATGCCTGAAGTGGACAGGAGAAACAAAACGAACGGTGGAGTCATTGTACGTAGAAAGTGTAAGTGTATCCAATCCAGCAACCAAGCCCATGTTTAAGTTGAAGGGTGTCCATACAGTAAGGAATCTGTCGCTACCGCTGCAGTCACTGGACGCGGATTCGATAAAAGCAAAATTCCCGTATTTATCATCGATTCCATTGTCATCATATAAAAAGGTGAAACCAACAATACTAATTGGAGCGGACAATTGGAATTTGGCTGTTCCATTGAAGATATGTGAAGGTCCCTGGGACTGTCCCATCGCAACGAAGACACGTTTAGGCTGGGCTGTACAAGGCAACGTAAACACAAACTCAAAAGACTACCAGGTAAATATCCATTTGTGTGAGTATGAGGGGAAGTACGAGAAGATACATGAAGCAGTGAATAGAATGTATGCACTTGAATCGTCACCCAGTAAGACTATCCACTCAACAGAAGATGAAAAGGCTCTTTCAGTACTTGATGCCACCTCGAAATACATAGATGGCAGATTTGAAGTGGGTTTACCATGGCGTAGTGAAGAAGTAACATTGCCAGATAGTTATGGGACTGCATATAAGAGAGCAGTATGTCTACGGAAGAAAATGAATAAAGACAGTGATTTAAAAATAAAGGTAACGAAAGAGTTTAACAATCTAATAGAAAAAGGATATGCACGGAAGCTGAATGAAGACGAAATAGGCGGAAGGGAGTCTCGTGTTTGGTATTTACCTATCTTCATTACCTGCAATCCAAACAAGCCTGATAGAGCCAGATTAGTGTGGGACGCAGCAGCCAAGACGAATGGAGTTTCACTCAACGACTTCCTGCTCGCCGGTCCGGATCTGCTAACATCATTATTAGACATTCTCTTGACGTTTAGAGTCGGCAAAGTTGCCATATGTGGAGACATAGCCGAAATGTTCCACCAAATACGAATTAGAAATGAAGACTATCATGCGCAGCGATTTCTGTGGTGGAATGAGGGTGAGCCAGAGCCGGGACATTACGTAATGGAAGCATTGACATTCGGCCTGAATGCTGCACCATGTATCGCACATTTCATACGAAACAAAAATGCAGATCGTTTCGAGGGTAAATATCCGAGAGCAGTGGAAGCTATAAAGAAGTATCACTACGTCGACGATCTGATAGACAGCGTAGACGACGAGGAGGATGCCAAACGTTTAGCTGATCAAATTTCGCAAATACATGCTTCAGCCGGTTTTAAGATTAGAAACTGGTCATCCAACTCACAAGCTGTACTGGACCATCTGCACGAAAACAAGAGTTCCACTCAGAACCCAAGAGAGCTGGGCTGTACTGAAAAGATTCTAGGAGTTCATTGGGATCCTAGTAAGGACGTATTCCAGTATATTCTTAAATTCCCAAAGTTGGAACGAAGAATATTGGACCAAGAAATAATACCTACCAAGAGAGAAGTGTTAAAGGTACTGATGTCCATATACGATCCACTGGGATTCGCATCTTTATATACAATAGATTTGAAGATACTATTCCAAGAGATATGGCGTTCCGGAATCGAATGGGATGAACCATTGAACAGAGACCTAGCTGAGAAGTGGGTGAAATGGAAAAGAAAATTACCGCTTATAACCGCACTAGAAATTCCCCGTTGCTATTCCGACCATCTTCAAGAAGCAGACGAGGTACAATTGCACGTATTCGTGGACGCAGGAGAATTTGGTTATGCAGCAATATGTTATTTGAGAATTAAAAAACGAGATCAAGTTTCAATAGCCCTGGTGATGGCCAAAAGTAAGGTATCACCACTAAAACCAGTATCCATACCAAGGCTCGAATTGCAGGCTGCAGTACTAGGTGTTCGTCTCGCATCGAAAATCAAAGAAATTGATCGTATTCCTGTGGACTCTTGCATTTATTGGAGTGATTCTAAGACCGTACTGCATTGGCTACGCATGGACCCAAGAAAGTTTCGTCCCTTCGTTATGCACCGTGTCGGCGAGATTCTAGAAAACTCACACGCAAGACAATGGAGATGGGTGCCAAGTAAACATAATCCAGCGGACTTAGCCACGAAAGATAACCCGAAAGCAAACACCGAATTGTGGCTTTCCGGACCAGATTTCCTGTTACAGAGTGAAGACAATTGGCCACGATGTAAGGATCGTGGAACAGCGGACACAACAGAAATTAGAACATACTATTTGGAGGTGCACACTAAGGAGCACACAACTACTATTAACATCGACTATTTTTCTGATTGGAGAAGACTGTATAGAGCCACTGCAAAATGGTTTCTGTATATGAAGAAACTGAGGGCGTCATCCAGAGGAGAAAGAAAACCAGACGAAGTTTCCCATGAGATGATATGTCAAGCAAAAACAGTTCTATTAAAGCAAGCCCAGTTAGATGTATTTCCCATAGAAATTTACAACCTAAAGAGAGGTAAGCGTATTGAAAGTGATTCACCACTAAAAGGTTTAGATATATTTCTAGACGAAATGGATGGTCTCATCAAGATACATGGTCGCACCGAACATTTGAGAGGTTATGTAGATGTCATTGTGTTACCACCGAAGCACAAAGTAACCTCGTTGATCATCAAGCACTACCACGAGAAGTACCACCATGTTTCGCACGAAACCGTCATCAACTCTCTTAAGGGTCAGTACCACATACCGAAATTGCGAGTTTTATACAAAACCGTGAGGAAGAACTGTCAACATTGCAAGATAACAACAGCATCGCCCAAGATACCCTTAATGGGGTCTCTTCCTAAAGGTAGGCTAGGAGCCTACGAAAAGCCCTTCACCTATACCGGCATCGACTTCTTCGGTCCCATGATAGTAACATTTGGAAGAAGATCAGAGAAGAGATGGGGTGTAATATTCACCTGCATGACAACGCGCGCCATACATTTGGAGGTCGCTCATAGCCTAGATACGTCATCATGTATAATGTGCCTAAGGAATTTCATTGGACGACGTGGTTACCCAAGGGTAATCTATAGCGATAACGGCACCAACTTTAAGGCCACAGAAAGGATTTTACGAGAAGAACTTCAAAGGCTCAGCGAAAGCGAATTAGCAAGGAGTTTCGACGACATTAAATGGTACTTCAATCCTCCGGCAGCTCCACATATAGGTGGAGCATGGGAGCGGCTTGTGAGATCAGTGAAGACCGTGCTACATCAAGCCTATCCGAATAATAAGTTTAATGACGAGACATTGAGAAGCGCATTAATTGAAGTGGAATTTATAATAAATTCAAGACCATTAACGTTTGTATCCCTAGAGTCAGAGGACGATGAAGCCTTAACCCCCAACCACCTGCTGCTTGGCTCATCTACGGGTTACAAACCAATTTTTACGAAGGATACCAATCTACGAGAGAAATGGAACCAAGTCCAGGCGTTCGCAAATCGTTTCTGGGAGCGCTGGCTGAAAGAATACGCACCTATAATTACAAGACGAAGTAAATGGTTTGAGAGACAGAAACCAGTTGACATAGGAGATGTGGTTCTCATTGTAGACGAGCACCAACCTAGAAACTGCTGGCTTAGAGGAGTTGTAATAGACCGTATCGTTGCGAAGGATGGTCAAGTCAGACGTGCCACGGTCCAGACTAAGAATGGCATTGTACACCGCCCTGTTTCCAAGATAGCTGTGTTGGACGTCGGCAATGGAGAGAAAGGTAAGGCGGGAGAACTGGACCCGCTTACGGAGGGGGGAATGTTGCCGCCGATTAGGGGTAACATTACCGCCGTTGAAAATAACTAATCATCTTTGACATGTAAATGTCAAAATCTATTTCATCGTTTGAATTTTTGTCAGTTGTTCGGGAGAAAAGAAGCCGTGCGTTCATACAATTTTGAAGCTACCTACCACTCAACTACCTACCCACTCACTCACTCTTTCATCATATTTCATCACCTTTTCAATTCACCAATACTGAATTCGTACATCCATCATCATACCAATCAACAATTAATTTGTCATTACCATAAGCATTATTTCATATCAACCTGTAAAACTGAATTCACAATAAACCATTATAAAAAAGAACACAAACGTCTTTGGTGTGCTCTCAAAAGGAACTAACCAGGCTTCTAGTAAGTTCCATGGTAGAATAAGGAAGGTAGAACAGGTTCGAAAAAACCATAGAAAATCAACCCTACACGTATGCCCGCTTTCTTTCAAAATTGCCAACGGTGACAAACTTCAAGTTTTGTTTTTGTTTATGTTTGTTTCATATAATATTCTATTTTCAAAATTAATAAAATGTTAAAAAAAAATAAATAAAACGATGTACATAAAATGATGCGGATCTGCAAAAACGTTACTGCTACAGATGCTGTTGCTGTAGCAACGCAGATATGTTCGGGTATTATTCCAGTTATCGGGTTCCGGTTCCTCTGTATCAAGACTCAAAAATTCGGCAACCTGGTCTGGTTACATGTGAGGGAGATCTGGACAGCTAAACAAATGAATGTGATGAGTATCGTGGTATCAATTAGGGCCCAATACAAATTGATGCGGCTACATCGTCCAGATCTTAACTGACCTAAAACCACTGGGGTTTCCCTTGGCAGTACGGCATTCACACTGTATCTACATATGTACTGTCTGCGCTACTACATCAGTGTGGATGATATTCAAACCTGTCTTACATGCTTTCGCTTATAAATTTGCACCTCATGAATATCTCTCCTGACCTGCCAGGGTGCTTGTAGACTATCCACTAGATTGTGGCAGGGATGCTCATGGCGGTAGCAACCACGTAGGTACTACAACAACATTCTTTTGTGCTGATGCACCGGAAAAAGTTTTGGCAGATTTTAATATTCTTCCACTGCGTAGCACTCACATTTGCATACCACGCTGGCGCCGCATACCTTACCACAATGTCAAGCAAAGTATCGATACTGTCAGCCGAAGTATCAAATTTTGTTGGGGAAGGAGTGAACCGATAAGCACCATCTTTCAACTTTATCTAAGATTGTCAGTATCTTGTTCCAAAGTTGTCGTGCACTCCAGCCACTACACATGTGACCTCTCAGGACCTCTAAACAATCAGTTTTTACAAAAATCAAAACGATTCGAGAGCAGATTTTAAACTGCACTTTTCCGAATTTTCGTGTGGGAAGTACTCGAAGGGTGGATCTAAATAGTCCGGTGTCCCGTAGAGATATTACGATACGAAAAGTATGGACCAAATCGGTTACTCCCTTCAAGAGCGCACAAATTTTCCGAACATTTTCGAACTTTTGTGGGGGAGGTACCTGAAGGAGTAGACCGATATGGCTCATCTTCGAACTTAAACTAAGTTTGGACAAAATATTACGAGAGCCAAATTTTGGACCAAATCGGCTCATCCGTTCGAGAGTTATCGTGCGCACCAGCCAGCCAGCTAAACAGACGGACGGACGGACTAAATCGACTACAAATTGTCTGAAACGCATTTTGTTCAAACATACTTGGGGTCTAAAAACCATTATTTCGATGAGCCACATTTTGCCATGTGAAAGTGTATATACCTTCGTTAGCATAAATGCCGAGGGTATAAAAATATGGACCGAATTGGTTACTTTCATCGAGAAATCTGGGACAATGATGCGCACCATTTTTGCGAAATTTTTTGAACTTTTGTGCATCAATATTTTTAAACTTGATCTAACTTTTGACAAATATTAAGAGGGCAACATTTTGGATCAAATCGGTTGATCTGTTCGAGGTTTATCGCGCTCTCCAGCCAGACAGACAGAGCTTAGTTGCCTTTTCGTCCTTCACTTCATGAAATGTTCTGCGGTCCATTTCACTTTTAATATATGTATTCTTTTACCCTATTATGTGAAATTCTTGGAGTCTTCCTAATGGTATTGACTATAAATTGAAATCAGTTCTTAACATCATCGTTTGTGTTAACTTCATGTTTATTTCAATTAAAATTATTTTTGTTTCAAAAGAAAATTCTGTTATGTATGTGTGTGTATATTTACTCTTTGAAATTTGTCATAATGAGAACAATCAAAACAAAACATATAAAAATGGGTTTGACACAAATCGGTCACTAACAGAAAAAAAATTGTAATCAGCTGTGAGCTCTGCCATACCTTTCTTATTATACCATGGTAAGTTCTCCGACTGCAACACATAGCTCAAACGTCAAATGAAATCTCAACTGGATTTCATTTGACGTTTAACCTATGGATTTGACAGTTGAAATCGAGTGGATTTCGTAAATGTAAACCAAGCATTAGCCTCCCATTAATTTTTCGCGTTTTTAGTTAATGACCCAAAATATTAAATAAACAGTAAAACCTGTTGCATATTCAGTTATGGTAATTCTGACATAATAAGCAAATACACCCAGGCCATGTTTTTCACAATTTGTTCGAACCTGACCTAACTTCCAAATTATTGTAAAGGGTGTTTTTTAAGGCCGATAGAACTTGAAATTGTAAAAAATAACCCAAAAAATTAAATTGTAATCAATTTTTTTTATTCGAAAGATCAATACGTGACATTAACATTTGAAAATGATTTCGGGCATATGGGCACCGCGGCTGTTCTTGACGAAGTGCATTCTGGACGTCCAATTTTTGGCCACTTTTTCGAGCACTGCTGGCCGTATGTCACGAATAACACGAACAATGCTGGCCTCCAAGGCATCAATTGTTGCTGGTTTATCAGCATAAACCAGTGACTTCACGTAGCCCCACAGGAAATAATCGAGAGGTGTCAAATCGCACGACCTTGGAGGCCAATTGACAGGTCCACTTCTCGAAATCAACTTATCGCCAAATTTTGATTTCAATAAGTCGATGGTTGCGTTCGCCGTATGGCACGTAGCGCCATCCTGTTGAAACCACATCTCCTCCGGATCAATGTCATCCATATTTTCAAACAAAAAATCATTGATCATGGTGCGGTAACGATCTCCATTGACCGTAACGCGAGCTCCAGCCCCATTTTTGAAGAAATAAGGTCCGATGATGCCACCAGCGTGAAAACCACACCATACGGTGCATTTTTCTGGATGTAATGGAGTCTGTAGGGTCTCTTGTGGATTGGTCTCACTCCATATGCGGCAATTTTGCTTATTTACAAACCCGTTAAGCCAAAAATGCGCCTCATCGCTGAACACAAATTTGCGATAAAACAACGGGTCATTTGCCAACTGCTCTCTGCGAATTGACGACTGATTTTCAAAGTAAATTTGGATAATTTCGTAGCGTTGTTCAAGCGTGAGTCTATTCATGATGATTTGTCAGAGTATACTGAAACAAATAAAAAAAAGTTTCATCAAAATTTAATTTTTTGTGTTACTTTTTACAATTTAAAGTTCTATCTAGCTTAAAAAAACACCCTTTACCATGGGCAAAACTATCTACCGATATTGAATTTTTAAAACATAATCGATATTATCGATGGTGCAATCGATTTTTTGCCAGCTCTACTCTGCACTAGGTCAAACACTAAAGCGGGGTACACACGATCAGTTTTGACTGACGATTTTTCGGAAATATCGATAAATGTCAAACTGTCCAGCAACCACAAAATATTTTGTGGTTGCCTGATGACTGACAAAAATTAGCGGCCACAATAGAGCTGGCAAAAAATCGATGGCACTATCGATAAAATAGATTGTTTTTTAAAAATTAAATATCGATAGATAGTTTTGCCTATCGATATTATGGAACAAAAACCCCCAACACAAAACTCATTAAAATAAATAGAAATTTCGCGGCTTTTCGGTTTTTTGTGTGTGAGAAAATAAGCCCGTAGTCACACGTACATATTTTTCGGAAAGGTAAAATGTATTTTTTTAATATGTTTATAAGATAAAAGCAATTTTTTATTCTCCTTTGCATTTCTGTGAACTACTTGTGCAAAATGTCAAGAAAAGCATTGACATTTCCGCCATTTTCATCTCCAAATTAATGGTGTTGACAGCTTACTATTATATCGAAAATATCTAATGTTGGTAATATCGATGGTTTGCCAGCTCTAGGCCAGGCAAGCAAACGATTATTTGATCAAAACTGACAGTCAAAACTGATCGTGTGTACCCCACTTAAATTGTCCTGTGTGCAAGCCACCATGCTGTTTTACAATACGTTGTGCACTAATTGCATTACACAAGTCGAACCAGCGTTGCCAGTATTTTTTAGACTCTTTTCCCCAACTTGTCCAAAACTTTTCCCCAAAATTCCCCAGATTTTATTGAATTTCCTCAAAAAAATCCCCAAAAATTTTTTAACAAAAAAATCAAAAGTAACTTTATTTTACTATTGAAATTCATATTATTAAACTTGTAAAGTATTCTATACACTTATATATGAATTAAATTAACGATATTGAAAACTTCACTTTCAAGTGATTCAGAGTCATCAGTCTCATTGGATTTATATAAATTTGTATAATGAAAGAGTTGTAACATTTCTTTAGGTGGGTCAAAATTTCTACAACAAATGGAGTTGATAGAAAATTTATTATTTATTCTAGAATATAGTTCAAAATAGAAGGCTCTTTCTACTTAAGAATTACTTGTTGGAACAGAAATCATATTTAATACCATCTCCAACTTACGAATGATAACTTTCTCCATTGCGATTCGTAAAAGGGTTCGCATAGAGCTAAAATTGTATTGACCCAGTGAATTGCTGCAAATATTGGGGTAAAATTTCTTGTAAGTTTAAAAATTGCATATTTATAGGCATCGGTTTCAGCATTTGTTTTAACAGCGTTTAAGATATTCGGCACTGGTCTTTTTAATTTTAATAATTGTTTACTCAAAAAAATACAAGTCAAAATTAAAGCCTAGGTCCATGGCTCCTCATGGTAAATATGCCGAGTCGTCTTCGATCGACTCCACTATTTTTTCATTATCTTCTTAATGTTTTTTATAAATGGTTTCAATTTTCGAGTGCACAGGGAAAATGCATATTAGCAGTGTGCATAGGTTTGAAAACTTAGATTAAGGCCCTTTCTTATATCTTTTCTTTAAAATCCCTTTTTGCTATACCTTACTTTAAGAAAAATAAGGAATAAAGTTCGCATTATCAGGGATTTGTTATTACATCTTCAATTCCATTTCAAGCTAAACAATCTGTATACATCAAATTTATTCAAATCGGATTGGTTGATTTGAACTTGCTCTCAAATTTCTCTTGTTTTTGGGCGCACCTTAAATTTTAAAAGGAACACAAAGTTCCGTTTAATTTATCTGACACTTATTATTAAATCAAACTTGTAGGAATAAAAAACGGGTTATCTGTCCGATATCGGCCAACATTTAACTACAAACAGGATATAATGACGGGCCTAAGCATATTTATCTCTTTTATAATTGGAGGCATGAATGTTAAATAAAGTTTAATTTCATCATTGCCCATCAATGCAGAAATCATTTCTGCAGTTAAAGGCCTGGGTACATAAGCTGTCTCGCCTGATTGCCTCGCTTTCCTGCTTCATTTCTGACATAATAAAAATAAAAGAATAAAGAAGGCCGAGCAAATTTCGAACTGGGTTGCCCTTTTCTTTTTTATTCTTTTATCAGAAGCAAGCAAGGCAAGCAGGCGAGGCAGCTTATGTACCCGGGCCTTAAGTCCCCTTCAGCAGTAGAAATGATGGAAAATGTTATTTCAATTCAACCCACTGTTCTAGTATAAATTATTACAGCTGCGACCAGTTAGTATATGATGCATGTATTTTGTGCGTCACGCGTTCACGTACTGAAATTAAAAAAGATCAGATAATCTGAAGTAATTAGTCAAAAAAGAAATTCCCCAAAAATCCCCAAATATTTTTCAGATTTCCTCAACATCATGGTATAAGTAAAGAGGTAGATTTAAATGGAAAAATCAATAGAACCCTTGTTTTTCCTGAATTCCTAAAACATCAAAATTAGTAAACAAAAAAGCAACAAGTGGGTTTGTTTATAATACCTTATTTTGAGCATTTTATAAAAAACGCGAAAAATGAATGAAGTGTCAAGGTTTCTCCACATAATCGAATTGTGGATATTATGAAATGATTGTTTCAATGCAAAGCTGAAGAATTTCTTCCATACAAATATTCTAAAAACAATTTTAAAAATCATTGAATTCGATTGTTTTTAAAATTGTTTGGCATATTTTTCAAACAATACACACACATACACAGATTGTGTACTTTGTTTTGACATTTTAGGAATACTCGAATGAAAAAAATTAAATTGACTGAAAGCTTTAGTCCCAATTTACATTAGGCGAGTTTACTTGCGGCAATTGTCAGTTTGTAGGTGAGAGAGGGTGCTGAGAGGCAAAGGGTTACCATATGCCTCACCTCTCTCTCCTACAAAATGACAATTGCCGCAAGTAAACTCGCCCAATGTAAATTGGGACTTAGCTAACCTTTCTTATTAAACCATGCTCAACATTTTCCCAATTCCCCAAGTCGACATTTTTCCCCCATTTCAAATAAAAATTCCCCAATTTGGGGAAAAATCCCCAATACTGACAACGCTGAGTCGAACTACGCTGAATGAGTTGTTCCCCGCGTTCATTTTTGTGTATCTTCTGCTCCCAGACGAGTTGCAGATTTTTTTCATAGATAGAATTTAAAAAAAAATCTATTATTTCATTCATAGCTCGAACTGGTGCACTAATCAGGAATTGAATTCAGCGAAGGATTATATTTTTTTAAGAACCGAAATGTATTCACCTTATAACTTGAACTTAACTCGTGGAACTATAAGAAAAAAAAATGATAATACATTTGTTTGGAAATTTGATGAAAATGTTTTTGTTGAAACTTTTCTGAAGAATGGAGGCGTTTTCAATTCTCCAACAATAAAAGCGAACAATGGCGATATCATATCTGAATGGAAAATATTAATAGTTTCGACTTCAGCAGATAGGAAATACAACATTCATGTTCAGCTGATTTCAGCGAATATCGCAAATGGCATTTTCAAAGTTTGGATAGATGTAAAAGGCTTCAATATTACCAAAAATATTCCCGTAGAAGAGAAAAAAAGTATTCTATTTTTCAATGCTGGTATAGATCATTTAATTGGAAGTGAAATTAACTTTAATGTGAACTATGAACCCAAAAACATAAATATGCAATTGGAAAAAATCACATCAAAGCCAAAGCTAATAAATGACTTGGCCAAGATTTTTGAGAACAATAAATATGCCGATATCGTAATGGTTGCACGAGATGGCACTGAATTCAAGGCCCATAAACTTTTATTAAGTGCTCGTAGCGAAGTTTTTGAAACTATGCTCAACCGTGATTTCCTGGAGAATAAAACAAATCGGATAACAATTGATGACATGGATGCTGATGTAATGAAAGAAATGTTAAACTTCATATACACTGGCAAGGAGATACCCAAGAAAATGGCATTAGCCCTATTTGCGGCTGCTAATAAATATGCCCTAGTCGATTTGGAAACAATGTGTGCAAGCATCTTAACTGAAACAATCAATACAGCTTCATCTGTTGAGATTCTCCTACTGGCCGATCGACATTCCAATGAACTCCTAAAGAAAAATGCTATTACATATATAAATACAAACTTGAAAGCAGTTATGGAAACAGAGGGATGGACAATTCTCAGAGATACCAATTATGATTTATATGTCTACATTCTGGAAAATTCTCTACGTGAACGTTTGTAGAGAGTAGTCCCATCTGAACATTTTATATCCATAAAGACTGGTTTTCAGTTCCATAACCTGTAAAAAAGTGCTATTTTTTACTACCTAACATTTTGTCCTTTATGTTATGGGAAAAAATAGTAGATTCTTGTAGTTCTGGAACAGATCAAAAAATGAATTGAAGTTAAGTTTTTTTTTGTAATCTCTTTGTTTTGTCTGTACTGTCTACAGCCTAAAAATATGTTATCCAATAAGAATCCATGTGTACCAAAATGAATTACATTATAAATAAAAATTAAATGAATTATAAAAAATCGTATAAGTTCCGGATTTTACTCTAGGTATAGATAGGTAAAAACCCGGTAAATTCCTTTTTGGGCTTTTTAGAAATGTATTTTGAAATAAATATTTTGTTTTTACCGTGTTTTATTTGCCTTGCTTTGGCGTCTGCTTAGTTCAAATTTATGGTTTGTTCCTTTACTTCTAAAAATGGTAAAACCGGCA
Source organism: Musca autumnalis (assembly GCF_047663935.1). Taxonomy (NCBI): domain Eukaryota; kingdom Metazoa; phylum Arthropoda; class Insecta; order Diptera; family Muscidae; genus Musca; species Musca autumnalis. The sequence continues at coordinate 217,112,406 of NW_027411977.1, read as the reverse complement.
AAAGTAGTAAAAGTTGTAAACTGCTCCCATATGAATTGTGTTGTGTCTGAAGTAAAGGAACGCTTTTCGAGTAAAAAGTAGTAAAACTTGAAGATTCTTGAACGTAAAGGAACAGAGCTTTAGTAACTCATTTTCCACACAGTTGCAGTTGACAAGTCGAACTATAAAAAATTGCACACTTTTCAGATTTGTATGACAATACATGATTATGAAACCAAAACCAATATAGGTTAAACCCGACGATTTCCGGTATTTTGAGGATATTATCTTCGTTCGAATGCCGAATTGGCATTTGGAGTTCCTATTGGTATAAAAACGTACAAAAGAAGGCCGACTTCCGTATTGTCAGTTGCTTTGTATTCGTGCCATGAAACTAGGGATTCTTAAATCGATTTCCCCACTACCGCAATTTCATAAAATTACTCTAGTATGGAACTCGAGTTAAGAACCCCTAGTTTCATGCACGAATACAAAGTAACTGACAATCCTATTGGATTGGTGTCAAAGGAAAAAAATATTCTCGATCAAATTCCACAAAGTGTCGCCAGACAGACGAAATCTCTATAACATTTATATAAAAAACAAGTAAAAAAGTATCAGTCAGCTTTGATGACAGAGATATACCCTCAGCCTGTGTATATAGGATTAAAGATCAAAACTTTTGCGGAGGAGATACTTAAAGGAATGGATCGACATTGACCGTTATGGAAGTGGATCTCCAGCCGCAACATATGGTGCCACAGGGGGTTTTTACACTCTTCGGGCTGTTTGCTCAAGAAGTATGGACTTGCACCTAAAAAAACTTTTACCATCGTAATTAAGGCAGTGAATGCAGGTTGCTTCAACAAAAATCAACGTGATTCGATTACAGGTCTTAAAGTGAACTTATGCGAAATTTTGTGTGGGAGGTACCGGAAGGAGTGGAAAAATATAGTCCATATTTAAACTTGATCTATATCTGGTAGATATAATAGGATGTGTAAAGTATGGACCAATTCGGCCACTCCCTTCAAGAGTTACCGTACGAACAATTTATCCGAACATTTTTGAACTTTTGTGGGGGAGGTACCTGAAGCAGTGGACCGATATGGTTTATCTTCGAACTTAAACTATGTTTGGACAAAATATTACTAAGGCCAAATTTTGGACCGAATCGGCAGATTCGTTCGAGAGTTATCTTGCGCTCCAACCACCTCACACGGTGTCATAGGTTTTGTTTTGCAACTTTGGGGCTATTTTCTCAGGAAGTGTGGACTTGCCCCTGATGAAACTTGTATCGTCATATAGGAGACAGTGAATACAAGTTGCTTCAACAAAAATCAAAGCGATTCGAGAGCAGGTCCTAAACTGAACTTATCCCAAATTTTGTGTGGGAGGTACCCGAAGGAGTGGACCTATTGAGTCCATATTGGAAACTCATCTAAGTCAGGTAGACATTTCACGATTTGCAAAGTATGAACCAAATCGGTTACACTCTTTAAGAGTTATCGTACGTACAAATTTTCCGAACAGTTTCGAACTTTTGTGGGGGAAGTACCGGAATGAGTGGACCGACATAACCCATCTTCGAACTTAAACTAAGTTTGGACAAAATATTACGAAAGCCAAATTTTGGATCGATCTCCGTTCGAGAGTTATCGTGCGCTCCAGCCAGACAGACGGACGGACATTGCTTAATCGACTCCAAATTGTCTGAAACACATTTCGTCCAAACATACTTGGGGTCTAAAACCATTATTTCGATGAGGCACATTTTGCCCGTATGAAAGTGTATATACCCTCGTTAGCATAAATGCTGAGGGTATAATAAAGCAATTTAAATTTCATAATAAAAAAACAATTTTTAGGTTATGGTATTTTTTTTTTAAATTGTGGCTATAACTAACCTAATACTTCATCCCATAAGATTGGTGTCAATGGAAGAAATTTTCTTGATCTCATTCCACTAAGGGTCGCCGAACAAAAGAAACCTCATGCTCTAACACTTATATAGAAAATAAACCAATTGAAATGACCTTATAAAAACATTTTATTTTATGGTTAATTTCTTACTATTTTCAAATTGTGGCCATAACTAGCCTAATACTTCATCCGATATGATTGGTCTCAAAGGAAGAAATATTCTTGATCTAGTTATAATAAGAGTCGCCAAACAAAAGAAACCTCTCACCTTAACATTTATATAGGAAATAAATCTATTGGATTTGCTTATGAAAACAATAATTTTAGATTTCTGGTCATTTTCTCCTTAAATATTTTATCCCAGAAGATTGGTGTATAAGGAAAAAATATTCTTGATCTAATTCCATTAAGGGTCGCTGAACAAAAGAAATCTCTAGCTTTTACATTTATATAAAAAAATAAAGTAATTTTAATTTCATTATAAAAATAATTTTTAGGTTAATATTACAAATGTTCGCAAATGGTCTCGAATCTAGCCCTAGATTTTATCGGTGGTAGTTATTGTGAATAACGACAAACATGTTTCGTGGAAATCGCATTTTTGTCTTATGTTTTACTTCAAAATTCCCTTTGTCCACGCCAAACAAATAAAACTACAAATTAAATATAATTTTTACATACAATAAAGGGACTTTTATTTTTGAGAATTTTAATTTTTTTTCATAACTATGACACAGTGGATCGATTTATGGCAAATTATCAATGAATGAATGAATTCCTGATAAAATTGGTCAAGGATATGGAAATGGAAAGGATATGTGGTTTAAATTAAAAACTTACAAAATTAACTCAACATCAATGTAAATTATGAGATTTGAAGAAAATTTTAAAACTGTGAGAACAAAAGCTATGGTTCAAATGTTGTGAATCTTGTAATTTGCTTGTAAAATAAACCACTTTCAATTTTTTCGAATAATTATTTTTATGCTTACTTGAAGTAAGAGTTGTAGTACCCTTTACAAAAGTAATGATGATATCCTTTCTTTTAAAGGTTTAATTTGTTTGTTTATATTTTTATCAAAAATACTTTGTTCATGGTTTCCATGCCCATTCATTATTTTTTATTTAATATTATTATTCCTGCTGGTTTAGAGTTACTATAAAAAATAATTTTTCTTTTTTTTCAATTTTTATTTTTTTTTTTTATTTTTTACATACAATTTGAGGTTAGGAATAGAAAAAATAATACAAAATATATTAAATATATATAAAAAGAAGCATTTGGATAAAGAAAAGGAGAAAAAGGGAGGGAGAAAACAACAAGGTGACAAAATTACACATAATAACTGGCACAAAAGCAAGAATGAGAACAATTTATAAAAAAAATAGTTTAACAAAAAGTTTTGAATTTGGTTTGATTACAACAGGGGAGAAAAAGGAAAGGAAATGAAAAGATAACCTTCTAAATTCTACTCATAACTTTTTAAAATAGAAAAAGTATAGAAAGAAATGCTAGGAATTTGATTTTTAGAAATTAACCTGTATCCACCTTTTGTGTTTCGGGTTTGTGGGACTTGAGGCAAACAACCTTTTAAAGTTTTGTTTCATAAATACTCCCCTCTCATTTACATGTTTATAGCACACACAAATTGCAATTTTTTTCACTTATAAATGCAACATAAAATAAAATTAAATACTTTTTTAAACAAACATTTTGTTTTCTTTTTTTGTTTTTGGAACTTTACTGAAAATACATTGAAATACTTGGGTTTGGAGGAGTAAGAAAAAAAAAATACAACAAAATAATACATAATTTGTTTTAAAACTAAAAGAACATGGCATTTCTTTACAAAATTACTTGGTGTTTTTTAGGTTTATACAAAAAACCAGCAAAATTATTTATTCTTTTTTTCTTTTTTTTTCTTTTTTGAGGTTATGTTTAGTTTTAGAATATAATGGGGGGATTTTTCAAAAATCTTTTTTTTTAGAATATATTTTTAAGGGGTTTTGTGTTGTTGTTTTAGTTTTTGGTACTTTATTTAAATTTTGTGTTTTACAGAAAAATTCTTTTGCTTGAATACCTTTTTGTTTTTGATTTTTAACATAACCATAGTTTTTTGTTTTCTTTTTTTTGTAAAATTTTTAATGCAGCCTATGTTGTTATTGTTGTTGTTTTTATTTGTTGGTTGATTTTATGTTGCTTTTTTATGTTACACACTAACGCACGCACATACACACACATATACATCTTCAGCAGCCACATCACTGCCTTCTCATTTTATTCCCAGTCCTTTTTTATTTCAAATGTCCAATCCCATTTAAGATGTTGATGTTTGTCATCATCGGTAAACAGGGAAGAAACGGAATAAGTACCACGAGCCATCATGCCAGAGGGAGCCTCCTCAGCTGGTGTAATATAACATTGAATTTCCTTTTTGGGTGGATATGAGCCAACCATATGTGTCATTTTATCAACTGTTTGTGGGAAGGGAGGGAAAAAAGAAATAATTATTAATATTATTTAATTTAATAAAAAAAAAAAACATTAAAATGCTCCATGGTAATATGTTCCTTGAAGATAAAAATTAAATTTTTAATTTAAATCCACAGAAAAAAAAAATCAGAAAGAATTGCTATTTTTATGTACAACTATAATAGCTAGAGATTTCTTTTGTTCGAAGACCCATAGCGAAATTTGATGTAGAATATTTCTTCCTTTGGTGTGAACCCTGTAACGCGATGTATGAGAGGAGATATCAACACATTTTAAAAACCTATATATTTGACAATTGCCGCAAGTAAACTCGCCTAATGTAAATTGGGACTAACCTAACCAAAAATTAAATCATATATTTTGTTTCCTAATAGGGCTGTGCTACCGATTTCTTTCGTCAGGTGACTTATAGTGAAATTTAATGCAGAATAATTTCTGCTTTGACAGCCACCCTCTAACATGAAAATTTAGAAGAGATATCGGCACATTTTAAAAATTTAACCTAAATTAAAATTTTCTTTCCATAGTTAAATTAGAATTGATATGTTATTGGCATAAATGTTAAAGCTAGAGGTTTCTTTTGTTTGGAAGCTAATATTGGAATATGATTTAGAATATGTTCTTCTTTAGCAACAATTCTGTAACTTGAAGTATTAAAGTAGATATTGAAACATTTTAAAAACATAACCTAAAATAATATTTTCTTTATGTATCCAAATTAAAACGTTTATTGAAAAATTATAAAAGCTAGGGATTTCTTTTATTCTGAAATTAATATTGAAATTTTATTTAGAATTATTTCTCCTTCGATAACAACCCTCTAACATGAAGTATAAAATAAAATTTCCTTTTTGTGCAAAAGTTAGAATTGATATTTTATAGATATAAATGTTAATGATAGAGGATTCTTTTATTTGGAGACTTATAGTGAAATTTCATGCAGAATGATTTCTCCATTTACATCAACCCTCAAAATAAAGTATTAGAGAAGATAACGACACATTTTATAAACCTAACCTAAAATAGAATTTTTATTTTGTGGCAAAATTAAAATTGATATTTTATTGAAGTAGGTATTAAAGCTAGATATTTCTTTTGTTTGGAAACTAATAGTGACATATGATGTAGAATATGTTCTTCTTTGGAAGCATTCCTCTAAGATCGTGTATTGAGGGAGATTTGGGCACAATTTGGAAAATATAAATAAACTAACCTAACTAAAAATTAAATCATATATTTTGTTTCCTAATAGGGCTGTGCTACCGATTTCTTAAGTCAGGTGACTTATAGTGAAATTTAATGCAGAATAATTTCTGCTTTGACAGCCACCCTCTAACATGAAAATTTAGAAGAGATATCGGCACATTTTAAAAATTTAACCTAAATTAAAATTTTCTTTCCATATAGCCAAATTAGAATTGATATGTTATTGATATAAATGTTAAAGCTAGATATTTCTTTTGTTTGGAAGCTAATAGTGAAATATGATTTAGAACATGTTCTTCTTTAGCAAAAATTCTGTAACTTGAAGTATTAAAGTAGATATTGAAACATTTTAAAAACATAACCTAAAATAATGTTTTCTTTATGTATCCAAATGAAAACGTATATTTATTGATAATTTCTTTTTTTTTTGTGGCAAAATTAAAATTGATATTTTATTGATGTAAGTATTAAAGCTAGATATTTTTTTTGTTTGGAAACTAATAGAGAAATATGATGTAGAATATGTTCTTCTTTGGAAGTATTCCTCTAAGATCATGTATTGAGGGAGATTTGGGCACAATTTGGAAAAAAATTAGAAACTAACCTATTCCGAAATTAAATCATACATTTTATTGGCAATAGAACTATGCTACAGATTTCTTTCGTTAAGAGACTTATAGTGAAATTTGATGATGAATATTTCCTCCTTTGACATAAATTCTCTATCATAAAGTATGAGGAAGATATCGACAGATTTAAAAAAACCTAACCTTAAATAAAGTTTTCTTTTTCATAGCCAAATTAGAATTGATAAAATTAATTGATGTAAATCTTATTAAAGCTAGAAGAATACTTTCTTCATTGAAAACAACCTTCTTACTTCAAGTATTAGGGGAGATATCTACACATTTCCAAAAAAAGTACATACTTAACATAAAATACAATTTGCTTTTTGCACCCAAATTAGAATTGATATCTTATTGTTGTTAAATAACAAAGCTAGAAATTTCGTTTATTCTAGGACTAATATTAAAATTTGATGCAGAATAATTTCTCCTTTGGTAGCAACCCTCTAAGTTAAAGTACTACAGCAGATATTGACACATTTTAAAAACATAACCTAAAATAACATATTATTTTTATAGCTAAATTAAAATCAATATTTATTGATATAAATATTAATGATAGAGGTTTCTTTTATTCTTAGGCCTATAATGAAATTTGATGAAGAATATTTTCTCTCTTGGCATCAACCCTTTAAAATGAAGTATTGGAGGAGATATGGACATATTCCAAAAAAACCTTATCTAAAGTACAATATTCTTTTTATAACCAAATAAAAATCTATATTTATTGATATAAATATCAATGCTAGGAATTTCCATTATTCGGAGTCTAATACTGAAATTGTATGCAAAATAATTTCTCCATTGGCAGCAACCCTCTATCTTGATGCATTACAGCATATTTTGACACAATTTAAAAAAGTACGAATTTAACCTAATTAGAAGCGAAATTTTATTGATATAAATATTAATGCTACGGATTTTGGATGTTCGTAGGCTTAGATTGAAATAAAGAAAAGGAAAATATTTTTACCATGGAACACTTTTTTCGTTACACAAACATTTTTCATAAAAAAATTATATATATCTTACCAACTAAATCTTTAGTATTTGTTATTGTTATGGTGATGGTGGATTAGTAAAAAAAGGCGCATTGAATAAGAATAAAACAAAACAGTGGAGACACACAACAACATTTATATATGTATTTTTGGATAAAGAAAAACGTTGTGGTTAAGAGACGTTGAAATTTTGCATTTGACAAAAGACACGGAAGAAAAAACATTGGGTTAAGAAGCACACATGAGTAAATAAATATTTACAAAATTATTTTTTTTTTTTCATAAATATATTTCTCAACATATTACTAAAACCGTTATAAATAAAGCAATAATCAGGATATAGGTAACACCAAAAATGCCACAAAATACACTAGATATGGTGGAATTTGAAAACATGGTGTTTGAATTTGAATATTGTGTGTGTTCGCTTGCTCGCAAATTGGAATAGTAGTGCTAACGATGGCAGTGTTGTATTGACTAAATGTATGTGAATTGAAATTACAAAATTGAAACCTTTTTAAAAAGACAGGAAAGTGACAATAATGATGATGGTGGTGGTAAAGGTGATTGTAAAACAAAACATAAAGTGCAAAGAAAATTGTGGGTATTGGTGACAAGGTGAGGATAAAGAAGACCTACATAATTTTGGCATATCTATGAAAAAACCAAAGTGTAATAAAATTGTCTAATCAAGAGGGGACGAATGGAAATAAACAAAATTAAATTCGAGATTAGTTCTCTCAAAAAATTAAAATGAACCACTGAACGAACGTATGATTGATGACAACAGTCAAACGTTATGGTGAAGTGGTAAAGAGAAATTTTATTATACAATTTTGGTTTCATGGGCGTTCTAATTTTCAAAGGTTTCTTTAATAAAAAACCAACCAAAAAGAAAATGAAAGCAAACAAACAAATTAAAGGTCACTTTATATGTATTCTCAAACTTACCAGGGACACCTAAACGATAAGTCTTTTGTACATATTTAAGGCCATGCACAATTTCTCTTTGAACAATGAAATCAATGCGTACTTTATATTGGACACCTTCCTTAATTACAAAAACCTAAAAAGAATGAAAGTAAAAAAGTGAGGTTAAGGGGGGAGAAATATATTTGCAATTAATTATTCTTTTACTTGTTTCTTTAGCTGGGTTAAATCTCCGGTTAAATCTAATTCCATATCAGGTCGGCCCTCGGAAACCAAGGCCAGTTTTTTCACCAAAACTTTGCGTTCATCATTGGGATCTGGAAGAGAAAAAAATTATTAGAAAAGTGATGATTAAAAAAGAAAAAAGTCGTGGATTTTTTAAGGATTTTTAATGGGCTCTCAAAGGCCAAAAGGCGTGGATTTCTTAAACATTTTTAATACGGTCTCATAACCCAAAAAGGCGTGAATTTTTTAAACATTTTTAATACGGTCTCATAACCCAAAAAGGCGTGGATTTTTTAAACATTTTTAATACGGTCTCATAACCCAAAAAGGCGTGGATTTTTTAAACATTTTTAATACGGTCTCATAACCCAAAAAGGCGTGGATTTTTTAAACATTTTTAATACGGTCTCATAACCCAAAAAGGCGTGGATTTTTTAAACATTTTTAATACGGTCTCATAACCCAAAAAGGCGTGGATTTTTTAAACATTTTTAATACGGTCTCATAACCCAAAAAGGCGTGGATTTTTTAAACATTTTTAATACGGTCTCATAACCCAAAAAGGCGTGGATTTTTTAAACATTTTTAATACGGTCTCATAACCCAAAAAGGCGTGGATTTTTTAAACATTTTTAATACGGTCTCATAACCCAAAAAGGCGTGGATTTTTTAAACATTTTTAATACGGTCTCATAACCCAAAAAGGCGTGGATTTTTTAAACATTTTTAATACGGTCTCATAACCCAAAAAGGCGTGGATTTTTTAAACATTTTTAATACGGTCTCATAACCCAAAAAGGCGTGGATTTTTTAAAGGATTTTTAAAGGGCTCTCAAAGGCCAAAAGGCGTGGATTTTTTAAACATTTTTAATACGGTCTCATAACCCAAAAAGACGTGGATTTTTTAAACATTTTTAATACGGTCTCATAACCCAAAAAGGCGTGGATTTTTTAAACATTTTTAATACGGTCTCATAACCCAAAAAGGCGTGGATTTTTTAAACATTTTTAATACGGTCTCATAACCCAAAAAGACGTGGATTTTTTAAACATTTTTAATACGGTCTCATAACCCAAAAAGGCGTGGATTTTTTAAACATTTTTAATACGGTCTCATAACCCAAAAAGGCGTGGATTTTTTAAACATTTTTAATACGGTCTCATAACCCAAAAAGGCGTGGATTTTTTAAACATTTTTAATACGGTCTCATAACCCAAAAAGGCGTGGATTTTTTAAACATTTTTAATACGGTCTCATAACCCAAAAAGGCGTGGATTTTTTAAACATTTTTAATACGGTCTCATAACCCAAAAAGACGTGGATTTTTTAAACATTTTTAATACGGTCTCATAACCCAAAAAGGCGTGGATTTTTTAAACATTTTTAATACGGTCTCATAACCCAAAAAGGCGTGGATTTTTTAAACATTTTTAATACGGTCTCATAACCCAAAAAGGCGTGGATTTTTTAAACATTTTTAATACGGTCTCATAACCCAAAAAGGCGTGGATTTTTTAAACATTTTTAATACGGTCTCATAACCCAAAAAGGCGTGGATTTTTTAAACATTTTTAATACGGTCTCATAACCCAAAAAGGCGTGGATTTTTTAAACATTTTTAATACGGTCTCATAACCCAAAAAGGCGTGGATTTTTTAAACATTTTTAATACGGTCTCATAACCCAAAAAGGCGTGGATTTTTTAAACATTTTTAATACGGTCTCATAACCCAAAAAGGCGTGGATTTTTTAAACATTTTTAATACGGTCTCATAACCCAAAAAGGCGTGGATTTTTTAAACATTTTTAATACGGTCTCATAACCCAAAAAGGCGTGGATTTTTTAAACATTTTTAATACGGTCTCATAACCCAAAAAGGCGTGGATTTTTTAAACATTTTTAATACGGTCTCATAACCCAAAAAGGCGTGGATTTTTTAAACATTTTTAATACGGTCTCATAACCCAAAAAGGCGTGGATTTTTTAAACATTTTTAATACGGTCTCATAACCCAAAAAGGCGTGGATTTTTTAAACATTTTTAATACGGTCTCATAACCCAAAAAGGCGTGGATTTTTTAAACATTTTTAATACGGTCTCATAACCCAAAAAGGCGTGGATTTTTTAAACATTTTTAATACGGTCTCATAACCCAAAAAGGCGTGGATTTTTTAAACATTTTTAATACGGTCTCATAACCCAAAAAGGCGTGGATTTTTTAAACATTTTTAATACGGTCTCATAACCCAAAAAGGCGTGGATTTTTTAAACATTTTTAATACGGTCTCATAACCCAAAAAGGCGTGGATTTTTTAAACATTTTTAATACGGTCTCATAACCCAAAAAGGCGTGGATTTTTTAAACATTTTTAATACGGTCTCATAACCCAAAAAGGCGTGGATTTTTTAAACATTTTTAATACGGTCTCATAACCCAAAAAGGCGTGGATTTTTTAAACATTTTTAATACGGTCTCATAACCCAAAAAGGCGTGGATTTTTTAAACATTTTTAATACGGTCTCATAACCCAAAAAGGCGTGGATTTTTTAAACATTTTTAATACGGTCTCATAACCCAAAAAGGCGTGGATTTTTTAAACATTTTTAATACGGTCTCATAACCCAAAAAGGCGTGGATTTTTTAAACATTTTTAATACGGTCTCATAACCCAAAAAGGCGTGGATTTTTTAAACATTTTTAATACGGTCTCATAACCCAAAAAGGCGTGGATTTTTTAAACATTTTTAATACGGTCTCATAACCCAAAAAGGCGTGGATTTTTTAAACATTTTTAATACGGTCTCATAACCCAAAAAGGCGTGGATTTTTTAAACATTTTTAATACGGTCTCATAACCCAAAAAGGCGTGGATTTTTTAAACATTTTTAATACGGTCTCATAACCCAAAAAGGCGTGGATTTTTTAAACATTTTTAATACGGTCTCATAACCCAAAAAGGCGTGGATTTTTTAAACATTTTTAATACGGTCTCATAACCCAAAAAGGCGTGGATTTTTTAAAGATTTCTAATACGGTCTCATAAAAGGGTCTCATAACCCAAAAAGGCGTGGATTTTTTAAAGATTTCTAATACGGTCTCATAAAAGGGTCTCATAACCCAAAAAGGCGTGGATTTTTTAAAGATTTCTAATACGGTCTCATAAAAGGGTCTCATAACCCAAAAGGCGTGGAATTTTAAACATTTTTAAAAAGGGTCTCATAACCCAAAAAGGCGTGGAATTTTAAACATTTTTAATGAACTCTCAAAGGCCTAAAAGTCTAGGATTTTTTAAAGATTTTCAATGGGCTCTCAAAGGCCTAAAAGTCTAGGATTTTTTAAGGATTTTTAATGGGCTCTCAAAGGCCTAAAAGTCTAGGATTTTTTTAAAGATTTTTAATGGGCTCAGTGGACAATGGACAGAATTCCGAAATGCAGAAAATTTAATAAGTGTCGCAAGAAATAGAGAATTATTTTCTTATTTTGTCAATGATATATAAAATATTATACATGAAATGTAATATGGTCGCTAACATTCGAATATCGAATATGCAATAAAGAAGAAGAAGAATGGGCTCTCAAAGGCCTAAAAGTCTAGGATTTTTTAAGAATTTTAAATGGGTCTCAAAGGCCAAAAAGGCGTGGATTTTTTAAAAAAATTTGAATAACTTTCATCGAATATCCTCTTTGAACTGGTTCCAGGAGTTTCTTCATTACTTACCCACAATAATTTTCTCTGCCTGGGCCTCACCCAACAGCTGTTCCTTGTAACGTCTTAAACTTTCATCTTCCTGATCGGCAGCCATTATTTCCTCAATTGTTTTTTCTGGTGGTGGTTGATAATTGGAGTCATGAACATCATCTTCATGATGAGCATCAATTTCATTGGTGGCGGTTTCGGCTGACATTGTGATGATTTTTTTTTTTTTTTGTGGAAGTAGTGAAGACTTAGATTTGCTAAGATGAAGGTGGTGATGGTGACTTTAAATTAATATAAGAAGCAGCTGGAAGAGAAGAAAATAGAAAATTCGAAATCAGTAATGGTCAACAAAATCTAAAGTCAAGGAGGCATGCATGGAAGAATATCAAAGTAGAGTATCATTCCTGTATCACCACACACTCAACATTATCTCTCTGACACATGATTAAACACAGAACATCCTAGAAAAAAGTTTCCTCACATTCTTATCTACTACCTCAAAACCGAAATAAATAACGGTATGCTTTCCGTCCATAATTGTCTGGTTATCATTTGGTTTTTGTGGTTTTTTTCTGCCTTTCTGTCGTTGTTGTTCTACATACAACGCATGATGATGGGTGGTAAGCGGCGATAGGTTATTAATAACATTTACACCCATTGACAATGTGATACCGGACACACATATTCGTTGTAGTTATTTATTATCGATTATATTCACATTTAACATTTTAACGAACCAAAGACATTCGCACACACTCATCATCATCAACGCGCAACACATGCAGAGGAACAACGACCACCAAATCTCTCATATGCATACCACCAACCTCCCTCCTTTTCCCTTTTTTGTTGAATGGCTTAGGTTTGTTATGGTTGTAGCATTTTTATCTAACGTTCACACAAAAACGTCACGCAAATACCTATGCTAAGTTTGACACCTGAGTATTGATGAGCAGCAGGGAATTTTGAAAGAAAGAATAAAATAAATTGTCAATTTTTTTATTCAGATTAATCCCTGTTATTGCAAATATTCCTTTCCAGATTCTCATTTAGGTGATTGGTACCAATGCACAGTGGATCCACTTGTATGGAGAAAGTGGCCAAAAATATTTAGAGTGTACAAATCAAGCCAATGCGCCGGTTACAGCTTTGTGCTGCTGCGAAGAGTATTTTAAAAAACCACGAGCGTAACATTCTCCCCCCTTTCCCCTCTGGTGGGGGTATACGGCAGGAATTGTTTTACGCTGTTAATACAAAATGACCTGAACAAAGGTTCCGATTATCTTATGATGCAAAAATAGGCTTGGGGAAACAAAATAATCTCCAAAACAACATAAAATCCAACCAATTTAGCGGATTAAAAAAATCAACATTTTTGTCTGAAAATTGGTAAAATTTTTAATATAGATCTTACCTCGTTCTTCCTTGAAGGCACGTACCGCCAACGTAAGACAACTTTGGAAGAAGATTTCATCTTGCCACTGATGCCAATTGTGTTGATGTACGTGGTCAGATAACAGAATTATACGCTAATATATCCATAGAAACCCTATTCTAGGGCAGCTTTAGTCAGCGACCCACCATTTATAGTCTGGCACTAGATGGCAGCTGATTTTAATATTGAATAATCTTAAACCCATAACCTACTTTGGAAAATTATTCCTGAGGTGGGCGCTGGTGGGCATCATGACTAAAACCTTAGGTCAAATTTAAGTACATGATCGAATTGGCATTACAAAATACACTAAGAAAATATGCAGCTAACTAGAATTACACAACACGCTAAAACACTATTTTTAATGAAAATTAAGCTAATACCTCCTCCTTAAAAATCCACTATATTATTTTGCTATACGTATTAGTTTCGCGATATTTTGAATATAATTACTTGCACTTAAAATATAGGTTGTACTCACAACAAAAAATATTAGTCAAATGTTCCGACTTTTGAAGCTATTCTTAAGAAAATCGCGTTCGAATGAAACTAAAACTAATATATTTTTAAAAAGGTCCATGTCATAGCTGTCAGAGTTGCCAGATGTTGTACGAAAATTTTGACATTCATTTTTTTATTTTTGGCCAATGGGTGGATCCACTGTGTAATGGGGAAAATATTCTACATTGAATTCCTTTGGGGGTGACCATACAAAAGATATCTATAGCTACAACTGAAAGGTTCAATGGAAGCACTCAATAGGGCCTATAGAATCACTCTTGTTTCAGGAAGGGCCTATAGAAGTACCCTTTTTTTTCTAAGAGTCTATAGAAGCAGGCAGTTTCTATAGAAGCAATATTTCTTTGAGAAGGGGTCTATAGAAGCACTCTTTCATTCAGAAGGGGTCTATAGAAGCACCCTTTCATTCAGAAGGGGTCTATAGAAGCACCCTTTCATTCAGAAGGGGTCTATAGAAGCACCCTTTCATTCAGAAGGGGTCTATAGAAGCACCCTTCCTATCAGAAGGGGTCTATAGAAGCACCCTTTCTTTCAGAAGGGGTCTATAGAAGCACACTTTCTTTCAGAAGGGGTCTATAGAAGCACCCTTTCTTTCAGAAGGTGTCTATAGAAGCACCCTTTCTTTCAGAAGGGGTCTATAGAAGCACCCTTTCTTTCAGAAGGGGTCTATAGAAGCACTCTTTCTTTCAGAAGGGGTCTATAGAAGCACCCTTTCTTTCAGAAGGGGTCTATAGAAGCACCCTTTCTTTCAGAAGGGGTCTATAGAAGCACCCTTTCTTTCAGAAGGGGTCTAGGAGCACCCTTTCTTTCAGAAGGGGTCTATAGAAGCACCCTTTCTTTCAGAAGGGGTCTAGGAGCACCCTTTCTTTCAGAAGGGGTCTATAGAAGCACCCTTTCATTCAGAAGGGGTCTATAGAAGCACCCTTCCTATCAGAAGGGGTCTATAGAAGCACCCTTTCTTTCAGAAGGGATCGATAGAAGCACACTTTCTTTCAGAAGGGGTCTATAGAAGCACCCTTTCTTTCAGAAGGTGTCTATAGAAGCACACTTTCTTTCAGAAGGGGTCTATAGAAGCACCCTTTCTTTCAGAAGGTGTCTATAGAAGCACCCTTTCTTTCAGAAGGTGTCTATAGAAGCACCCTTTCCTTTAGAAGGGGTCTATAGAAGCACCCTTTCTTTCAGAAATGGTCTAAAGAAGCACCCTTTCTTTTAGAAAGGGTCTAAAGAAGCACCCTTTCTTTTAGAAAGAGTCTAAAGAAGCACCCTTTCTTTTAGAAAGGGTCTAAAGAAGCACCCTTTCTTTTAGAAAGGGTCTAAAGAAGCACCCTTTTTTTAGAAAGGGTCAGGTCAAGCACCCTTTTTTTAGAAAGGGTCTAAAGAAGGACCCTTTCTTTCAGAATGGTACTATAGAAGCATCCTTTCATTCAGAATGA
This sequence comes from Musca autumnalis, assembly GCF_047663935.1. NCBI lineage: Eukaryota > Metazoa > Arthropoda > Insecta > Diptera > Muscidae > Musca > Musca autumnalis. Next base: position 217,096,935 of record NW_027411977.1, on the reverse strand, counting down.
TTCTATAGAACAATCCTTTCTCTCAGAAAGGGTCTACAGAAGCACCCTTGCTTTCAGAAAGGGTCTACAGAAGCACCCTTGCTTTCTGAAAGGATGTTTGGAAGCAGCCTTTCTTCCAGAAAGGATGTTTGGAAGCAGCCTTTCTTTCAGAAAGGATGTTTGGAAGCAGCCTTTCTTTCAGAAAGGATGTTTGGAAGCAGCCTTTCTTTCCGAAAGGATGTTTGGAAGCAGCCTTTCTTTCAGAAAGGATGTTTGAAAGCAGCCTTTCTTTCAGAAAGGATGTTTAGAAACACCATTTCTTTCAGAAAGTATGTTTGGAAACACCCTTTTTTCAGAAAGGATGTTTGGAAGCACCCTTTCTTTCAGAAAGGATGTTTGGAAGCACCCTTTCTTTCAGAAAGGATGTTTTGGAAGCACCCTTTCTTTCAGAAAGGCTGATTGGAAGCACCCTTTCTTTCAGAAAGGATGATTGGAAGCACCCCTTCTTTCAGAAAGGATGTTTGGAAGCACCCTTTCTTTCAGAAGGGGTCTATAGAAGCACCCTTTCTTTCAGAATGGGTCTATAGAAGCACAATTCTTTCCAGAAGGGGTCTATAGAAGCACCCTTCTTTCCAGAAGGGGTCTATAGAAGCACCCTTCTTTCCAGAAGGGGTCTATAGAAGCACCCTTACTTTCAGAAGGGATCTATAGAAGCACCTTTTCTTTCAGAAGAGGTCTATAGAAGCACCTTTTCTTTCAGAAGGGGTCTATAGAAGCACCCTTTCTTTCAGAAGGGGTCTATAGAAGCACCCTTTCTTTCAGAAATGGTCTATAGAAGCAACCTTTCTTTCACAAAGAGTCTAGAGAAGCAACCCTTCTTTAAGAAAGGGTCTAAAGAAGCACCCTTTGTTTTAGAAAGGGTCTAAAGAAGCACCCTTTGTTTTAGAAAGGATCTAAAGAAGCACCCTTTCTTTCAAAAAGGGTATATAGAAACACCCTTTCATTCAGAATGGTTCTATAGAAGAATCCTTTCTCTCAGAAAGGGTCTACAGAAGCTTTTAGAAAGGATGTTTGGAAGCACCCTTTCTTTTAGAAAGGATGTTTGGAAGCACCCTTTCTTTTAGAAAAGATGTTTGAAAGCACCCTTTCTTTCAGAAAGGATGTTTGAAAACACCCTTTCTTTCAGAAAGGATGTTTGGAAGCACCCTTTCTTTCAAAAGGGATGTTTGGAAGCACCCTTTCTTTCAGAAAGCATGTTTGGAAGCACCCTTTCCTTCAGAAAGGATGTTTGGAAGCACCATTTCTTTCAGAAACGTTGTTTGGAAGCACCCTTGCTTTCAGAAAGGATGTTAGGAAGCACCCTTTCTTTCAGAAGGGATGTTTGGAAGCACCCTTTCTTTCAGAAGGGATGCTTGGAAGCACCCATTCTTTCAGAAAGGTTGTTTGGAAGCACCCTTTCTTTCAGAAAGGATGTTTGGAAGCACCCTTTCTTTCAGAAAAGATGTTTGGAAGCACCCTTTCTTTAAGAAAGGATGTTTGGAATCACCCTTTCGTTCAGAAAGTATGTTTGGAAACACCTTTTCTTTCAGAAAGGATGTTTGGAAGCACCCTTTCTTTCAGAAGGAGTCTATAGAAGCACCCTTGCTTTCAGAAGGGGTCTATAGAAGCACCCTTTCTTTCAAAAGGGGTCTATAGAAGCACCCTTTCCTTTAGAAGGGGTCTATAGAAGCACCCTTTCTTTCAGAAATGGTCTAAAGAAGCACCCTTTCTTTTAGAAAGGGTCTAAAGAAGCACCCTTTCTTTTAGAAAGAGTCTAAAGAAGCACCCTTTCTTTTAGAAAGGGTCTAAAGAAGCACCCTTTCTTTTAGAAAGGGTCTAAAGAAGCACCCTTTTTTTAGAAAGGGTCAGGTCAAGCACCCTTTTTTTAGAAAGGGTCTAAAGAAGGACCCTTTCTTTCAGAATGGTACTATAGAAGCATCCTTTCATTCAGAATGATTCTATAGAACAATCCTTTCTCTCAGAAAGGGTCTACAGAAGCACCCTTGCTTTCAGAAAGGGTCTACAGAAGCACCCTTGCTTTCAGAAAGGATGTTTGGAAGCAGCCTTTCTTCCAGAAAGGATGTTTGGAAGCAGCCTTTCTTTCAGAAAGGATGTTTGGAAGCAGCCTTTCTTTCCGAAAGGATGTTTGGAAGCAGCCTTTCTTTCAGAAAGGATGTTTAGAAACACCATTTCTTTCAGAAAGTATGTTTGGAAACACCCTTTTTTCAGAAAGGATGTTTGGAAGCACCCTTTCTTTCAGAAAGGATGTTTGGAAGCACCCTTTCTTTCAGAAAGGATGTTTGGAAGCACCCTTTCTTTCAGAAAGGATGTTTGGAAGCACCCTTTCTTTCAGAAAGGATGTTTTGGAAGCACCCTTTCTTTCAGAAAGGATGATTGGAAGCACCCTTTCTTTCAGAAAGGATGATTGGAAGCACCCCTTCTTTCAGAAAGGATGTTTGGAAGCACCCTTTCTTTCAGAAGGGGTCTATAGAAGCACCCTTTCTTTCAGAATGGGTCTATAGAAGCACAATTCTTTCCAGAAGGGGTCTATAGAAGCACCCTTCTTTCCAGAAGGGGTCTATAGAAGCACCCTTACTTTCAGAAGGGATCTATAGAAGCACCTTTTCTTTCAGAAGAGGTCTATAGAAGCACCCTTTCTTTCAGAAGGGGTCTATAGAAGCACCCTTTCTTTCAGAAATGGTCTATAGAAGCAACCTTTCTTTCACAAAGAGTCTAGAGAAGCAACCCTTCTTTAAGAAAGGGTCTAAAGAAGCACCCTTTGTTTTAGAAAGGGTCTAAAGAAGCACCCTTTGTTTTAGAAAGGATCTAAAGAAGCACCCTTTCTTTCAAAAAGGGTATATAGAAACACCCTTTCATTCAGAATGGTTCTATAGAAGAATCCTTTCTCTCAGAAAGGGTCTACAGAAGCTTTTAGAAAGGATGTTTGGAAGCACCCTTTCTTTTAGAAAGGATGTTTGGAAGCACCCTTTCTTTTAGAAAGGATGTTTGAAAGCACCCTTTCTTTCAGAAAGGATGTTTGAAAACACCCTTTCTTTCAGAAAGGATGTTTGGAAGCACCCTTTCTTTCAAAAGGGATGTTTGGAAGCACCCTTTCTTTCAGAAAGCATGTTTGGAAGCACCCTTTCTTTCAGAAAGGATGTTTGGAAGCACCCTTTCTTTCAAAAGGGATGTTTGGAAGCACCCTTTCTTTCAGAAAGCATGTTTGGAAGCACCCTTTCCTTCAGAAAGGATGTTTGGAAGCACCATTTCTTTCAGAAACGTTGTTTGGAAGCACCCTTGCTTTCAGAAAGGATGTTAGGAAGCACCCTTTCTTTCAGAAGGGATGTTTGGAAGCACCCTTTCTTTCAGAAGGGATGCTTGGAAGCACCCATTCTTTCAGAAAGGTTGTTTGGAAGCACCCATTCTTTCAGAAAGGTTGTTTGGAAGCACCCTTTCTTTTAGAAAGGATGTTTGGAAGCACCCTTTCTTTCAGAAAAGATGTTTGGAAGCACCCTTTCTTTAAGAAAGGATGTTTGGAATCACCCTTTCGTTCAGAAAGTATGTTTGGAAACACCTTTTCTTTCAGAAAGGATGTTTGGAAGCACCCTTTCTTTCAGAAAGGTTCTAAAGAAGCACCCTTTCCATTCTTTCAGAAAGGTTCTAAAGAAGCACCCTTTCCATTCTTTCAGAAAGGGTCTAAAGAAGCACCCTTTCCATTTTTTCAGAAAGGTTCTAAAGAAGCACCCTTTCCATTCTTTCAGAAAGGGTCTAAAGAACCACCCTTTCTTTCAGAAAGGTTCTATAGATGCACCCTTTCTTTTAGAAAGGGTCTATAGAAGCACCATTTCCTACAGAAAGGGTATATAGAAAGGGTGCTTATTTTAGAAAGTGTATATAGAGGATGTTTGGAAGCTTCCTTACTTTTAGAAAGGTTGTTTGGAAGCACCCTGACATTCAGAAAGATTGTTTGGAAGCACCCTTACATTCAAAAAGATTGTTTGGAAGCACCCTTACTTTCAGAAAGGATGTTTGGAAGCACCCTTTCTTTCAGAAAGGTTCTATAGGCGCAACCTTTCTTTTAGAAAGGGTCTAAAGAAGCACCCGTTCTTTCAAAAAGGATGTTAGGAATCACCCTTTTTTTCAAAAAATGTCTTTGGAAGCACCCTTGGTTTCCAAAGGTTCTTTTGAAGCAGCTATTCTTAGAGAGAGGGTCTTTGGAAGCTTCCTTTATTTCAAACAAGTGTCTTTGGAAGCTTCCTTTATTTCAAAAAGTGTCTTTGTAGGCACCTATTCTTAGAGAGAGGGTCTTTGGAAGCTTCCTTTCTTTCAGAAAGTGTCTTTGGAAGCTTTCTTTCAGAAAGTGTCTCTGGAAGCTTCCTTTCTTTCAAAAAGTGTCTTTGGAAGCACCCTTGGTTTCTAAAGGTTCTTTGGAAGCAGCTATTCTTAGAAAGAGGGCCTTTGGAACTTCCTTTATTTCAAAAAAGTGTCTTTGGAAGCACCTTTTCTTAGAGAGAGGGTCTTTGGAAGATTCATTTATTTCAGAAAGTGTCTTTGGAAGCTTCCTTTATTTCAGAAAGTGTCTTTGGAAGCACACTTTCTTTCAGAAAAGATGTTTGGAAGCACACTTTCTTTCAGAAAGGATGCTTGGAAGCACCTTTTCTTTCAGAGAGAATGTTTGGAAGCACCCTTACTTTCAGAAACGGTCTTTGGAAGCACCCTTTCTTTCAGAAACGGTCTTTGGAAGCACCCTTACTTTCAGAAAGTGCCTTTGGGAGCACCCTTGGATTCAAAAAAGTGTCTTTGGAGGCACCTTTTCTTAGAGAGAGAGGGTCTTTGGCAGCTTCCTTTCTTTCAGAAAGTGTCTTTGGGATTTTCCTTACTTTCAGAAAGAATGTTTGGAAGCACCCTTACCTTTAGAAAGGGTCTATAGAAGTACCTTTTCTTTAGAAAGTTTAGCTTAGTTAGGTAACTGTAAAATAGAGGCAAAAAATAGAGAATCCCTTAAAATAGATTATTTTAATTGTGAAGGAACATTCAACCGAGATGTTGTCAAAGAAGAAAATATTCTACACCAGATTTCTCTAGAAATGGACCCCCTTGTACAAGTTGTCCATATTTTCTGCTCTATGAGGTCTTATGTTATACTTATTTGAACTATTCAAATTCGCTTCTCATTTGCCTTTGAGATGCCACAATTCTGGGGGTTCTTCAATTCTATTCTCAGCATCTTTGCTAATTTAATTGCTAATTGATCATAATTAGATTTACTTATAATGCCAGTCAGCAGTCGTAACTCAATCAGTTTACTTGAGAAGCCACCGACCGGCAGGTATTTCTCTCCCCTTTAATATATTTGTTGTTTTTGTTATTCAAATGCTGTTGTTTTTTAGATTTAATTCAAACGCATTAGCAATGAGACGCTACAATCAAACAAGCAATCACTTGCCTTATCGTATTTTTGGGAGGGGGTTGGGGAAATGTGTGACGGATTGTTTTCTTACTTTTTTGCTTTGTTTTTCAATTATTGTTGATTTTTTTAATATTTTTTCTACAATAACAACAATAGCTACAGTTTGATAATAAAAGAGTATTGCAAAAAAGAAAGAAAACTCAAACGAGTTAACATTTACAGTTGAACAAATCGTGGTATTTATAAAAAAAAAAATCATTAACCACTGGGCGGCAGCGTAGTGCGAAATGTACATACAATCACATATTTGATCGTCATCTATACATAGTAATGTAGGTTTGTAAATTCATGAGGTTTATCAAATCAACTTATTGTTGATATTATTGCAAAGAAGAACAAAATAAAATATTATTACTAGTCGTTTGATTTTACAATTATTGTGGTTTTGACCATTTTTAGCTGAAATGACGAGAACAAAATAAAAAATCTAGAAGAAAAAAAACCAATTTCATATGGGGCTCTTGACTAATGCAATGAAAAAGTGTGATGCTAAAGACAAAGCAAAGCAATAGCTGTCTAGGTTGAATCAGATTTTGAAAATATTTAGATTGATATAATGAATGATAGGGTAGGGGGCGGAATTTCAAGACATAAATTACCCTTTCGAAATAATGGGATTCATACATAAATCATAATACAACGGGATTCATAAATCTTTATATACAACGGAATTTTTATTTCAAACTTGCCTAATTTTACCAATTTTTTTTTTTTTCAAAAAATATAAAAATTTTTTTATAATATAAATATTCATTAAATTTGTAAATTATTTATCCGAAAACTTGCAAAAAGTAAAGAAATTATTATTTTAAACAGGCTTGGGTTGTTTCATGCGCCAAAAGTCATGCATGTTTAGCCTACATAGAAATCTGCTGTGTAAACTCATGTTAAGAAATCATTATTACGCGACGGGAAAGTGAAAGACACATGCAACAAACACTGAATCATGAATAAACAAAACAAAAATGTTAGTTAAAGCCAAAGAATTGATTTTAGCAAATAAATAGTGACATTACATGACAATATGTTGCCTTAGCGTAAAAAGTCGTACATGTCTGTAATCACTTTATTTGCAAAGGACGCAAAGTCGTTATTACACAGAATGACAAAAAGTCATTTAATGTTAATTTTGGCGCCAAATTTTATCGTACATACAAGACAGCTGTTCGCTTTGCATAAATAATCAACTTTGTGGAATAATAATATAATATAGCATAAAATTGACAGATTCTTGTGTATCATAAACTGCAATAGAGGTAAACCCATCAAAATAAGAGAACTTTGATAACTACTCTATATAAAAACATTGTATATTGTAAATTAACTTTGTATAGTCGTTATTACACTAAATGAAAGAAAGTGAGAGGAAGACATACAATTGTAATTTTGGCGCCAAACAGTTCTTCATTGGTGAAGCTTTTTTGCAAAAAGGGGTGCTTCCGAAGACTCTTCCAGAAAGAAATGGTGCTTCCAAACACACTTTGACATTTTGTGAAAGAAGTAAGAAATGGTGCTTCCAAAGACATGTCTGAAAGAAAGAGTGGTTGCAAATACACTATCTGCAAGAAAAGCTGCTTACAAAGACACTTTCTGAAAGAAAGGATGCTTCCAAAGACTTTTACTAAAAGAAATGTTGCTTCCATAGTCACTTTCTGAAAGAAAGGGTGCTTCCAAAGACAATTTCTGAAAGAAAGGGTGCTTCCAAAGACACTTTCTGAAATAAGGTGCTTCCAAAGTCACTTTATGAAAGAAAGGGAGCTTTCAAAGTCACTTTCTGAAAGAAAAGGTCCTTCCAAAAGACACTTTCTGAAGAAAGGGTGCTTCCAAAGTCACATTCTGAAAGAAAGGGTGCTTCCAAAGTCACATTCTGAAAGAAAGGGTGCTTCCAAAGTCACTTTCTGAAAGAAAGGGTGCTTCCAAAGTCACTTTCTAAAAGAAAGGGTACCTCCAAAGTCACTTTCTGAAAGAAAGGGTGCTTCCAAAAGACACATTCTGAAGGAAAGGGAGCTTTCAAAGTCATTCTGAAAGAAAAGGTCCTTCCAAAAGACACTTTCTGAAGAAAGGGTGCTTCCAAAGTCACATTCTGAAAGAAAGGGTGCTTCCAAAGACACTTTCTGAAAGAAAGGGTGCTTCCAAAGACACTTTCTGAAATAAAGGGTGGTTCCAAAGTCACTTTCTGAAAGAAATGGTGTTTCCAAAGTCACTTTCTGAAAGAAAGGGTGCTTCCAAAAGACACATTCTGAAGGAAAGGGTGCTTCCAAAGTCACTTTCTGAAAGAAAGGGTGCTTCCAAAGTCACTTTCTGAAAGAAAGGGTGCTTCCAAAGTCACTTTCTGAAAGAAAGGGTGCTTCCAACGTTACTTTCTGAAAGAAAGGGTGTTTCTAAAGTCGCTTTCTGAAAGAAAGGGGGCTTCCAGAGTCACTTTCTGAAAGAAAGGGTGCTTCCAAAAGACACATTCTGAAGGAAATGGTGCTTCCAAAGTTACTTTCTGAAAGAAAGGGTGCTTCCAACGTTACTTTCTGAAAGAAAGGGTGTTTCTAAAGTCACTTTCTGAAAGAAAGGGGGCTTCCAAAGTCACTTTCTGTAAGAAAGGGTGCTTCCAAAATCAATTTCTGAAAGAAAGTGTGCTTCTATAGACCCTTTCTGACATAAATGGTACTTCCAAAGACCCTTTTTAATATAAAGGGTGCTTTCAAAGTCACTTTCTGAAAGAAAAGGTCCTTCCAAAAGACACTTTCTGAAATAAGGGTGCTTCCAAAGTCACTTTATGAAAGAAAGGGAGCTTTCAAAGTCATATTCTGAAAGAAAAGGTCCTTCCAAAAGACACTTTCTGAAGAAAGGGTGCTTCCAAAGTCACTTTCTGAAATAAAGGGTGCTTCCAAAGTCACTTTCTGAAAGAAAGGGAGCTTTCAAAGTCACTTTCTTAAAGAAAAGTTGCTTCCAAAAACACTTTCTGAAGGAAAGGGTGCTTCCAAAGACACTTTCTAAAATAAAGGGTGCTTCCAAAGACACTTTCTGTAAGAAAGGTTGCTTCCAAAGACACTTTCTAAAATAAAGGGTGGTTCCAAAGTAACTTTCTGAAATAAAGGATGGTTCCAAAGACACTTTCTGAAATAAAAGGTGCTTGCAAAGTCACATTCTGAAAGAATGGGTGTTTCCAAAGTCACTTTCTGACAGGAAGGATGCTTCCAAAATCACTTTCTGAAAGAAAGGGTTCCTCCAAGTCACTTTCAGAAAGAAAGGGTGCTTCCAAAGACGCTGTCTGAAAGAAAGGGTGCTTACAAAGTCACTTTCTGAAAGAATGGGTGCTTCCAAAGTCACTTTCTGAAAAAAGGGTGCTTTCAAAGTCACTTTCTGAAAAAAGGGTGCTTTCAAAGTCACTTTCAGAAAGAAAGGGTGCTTCTAAAGACGCTGTCTGATAGAAAGTGTGCTTCCAAAGTCACTTTTTGAAAGAATGGGTGTTTCCAAAGTCACTATCTGAAAGCAAGGATGCTTCCAAACTCTCTTTCTGAAAGAAAGGGTGCTGCCAAAGTAACTTTCTGAAAGAAAGGGTGCTTCCAAAGTCACTTTCTGAAAGAAAGGGTGCTTTCAAAGTCACTTTCTAAAAGAAAGGGTGCTTCCAAAGTCACTTTCTGAAAGAAAGGATGCTTCCAAAGTCACTTTCCGAAAGAAAGGGTGTTTCCAAATTCACTTTCTAAAAGAAAGGGTGCTTCCAAAGTCACTTTCTGAAAAAAAATGTGCTTCCAAAGTCACTTTCTGAAAGAAAGGGTGCTTCCAAAGTCACTTTCTAAAAGAAAGGGTACCTCCAAAGTCACTTTCTAAAAGAAAGGGTGCTTCCAAAGTCACTTTCTGAAAGAAAGGGCGCTTCCAAAGTCACTTTCTGAAAGAAAGGGTGCTTCCAAAGTCACTTCCTGAAAGCAAGGGTGCTTCCAAAGTCACTTTCTGAAGGAAAAGGTGCTTCCAAAGTCACTTTCTGAAAGAAAGGGAGCTTTCAAAGTTACTTTCTTAAAGAAAAGTTGCTTCCAACAACACTTTCTGAAGGAAAGGGTGCTTCCAAAGACACTTTCTAAAACAAAGGGTGCTTCTAAAGACACTTTCTGAAATAAAGGGAGCTTGCAAAGTCACTTTCTTAAAGAAAGGATGTTTCCAAAGTCACTTTCTGAAATAAAGGGTGCTTCCAAAGACACTTTCTAAAATAAAGGGTACTTTCTGAAATAAAGGGTGCTTCCAAAGACACTTTCTGAAATAAAGGGTGCTTCCAATGACACTTTCTGAAAGAAAGGGTGCTTACAAAGTCACTTTCCGAAAGAAAGGGTGCCTCCAAAGTCACTTTCTGAAAAAAATTGTGCTTCCAAAGTCACTTTCTATAAGAAAGGGTGTTTCCAAAGCCACTTTCTGAAAGAAAGGGCGCTTCCAAAGTCACTTTCTGAAAGAAAGGGTGCCTCCAAAGTCACTTTCTGAAAAAATTTGTGCTTCCAAAGTCACTTTCTAAAAGAAAGAGTGTTTCCAAAGTCACTTTCTGAAAGAAAGGGCGCTTCCAAAGTCGCTTTCTAAAATAAAGGGTACCTCCAAAGGCACTTTCTAAAAGAAAGGGTGCTTCCAAAAACACTTTCTGGAATAAAGGGTGCTACCCAAGTCACTTTCTGAAAGAAATAGTGCTTCCAACGTTACTTTCTGAAAGAAAGGGTGTTTCCAAAGTCACTTTCTGAAAGAAAGGGGGCTTCCAAAGTCACTTTCTGAAAGAAAGGGTGCTTCCAAAGTCAATTTCTGAAAGAAAGTGTGCTTCTATAGACCCTTTCTGACATAAATGGTACTTCCAAAGACCCTTTTTAATATAAAGGGTGCTTTCAAAGACCCTTTCTGAAATAAAGGGTGCTTTCAAAAACCCTTTCTGAAATAAAAGGTGCTTCCAACGACCCTTTCTGGAAGAAAAGCTACATCTATGACCCCTTTCTGAAAGAAAAACTGCTTCTATGACCCCTTTCTGAAAGAAAAGCTGCTTCTATGACCATTTCTGAAAGAAAGTCTACAGACTCTTTGTTGAAACAAAAGGTGCCTCTATTAGACCCTCCCTGTAAGAAAAGCTACTTCTTTGGACACTTTCTGAAAGAAAGGTTGCTCCTATGGGCCCATTCTGAAAGAAAGTTTACTCCTATGGACCCTTTCCGAAAGAAAGGCTGATTCTATGGACCCTTTCCGAAAGAGATACTGCTTGTATGGACCTTTTCTGAAAGACATGGTGCTTTTAAAAAAACTTTGTGAAAGAAAGTATGCTTCTAACAGCGTATTCTCCCAACAAAAACAATTCTTTGCTTCCATATAAACCCATTGTTTTTGACATTAATTTTATTTTTAATATTATTTTTTTTTAAATATAATAAATGTTTTGTTTTCTTTTTTATGTTATAATAATTATAATATTTGGTTAAATAATATGGAATAGAAATACTTTTTTCATTGATTTTCTTATTCGGGAATGGGTAGAGATTTGTTGTTTTAGGGTGAAAAAGTGGAAAGAAAAGGGCATTGGTATATTATTATATTTATGATGGAGAGCTGCTCATAAAACGGCTTCAGATTTCCCATTCACTCATTCATCTGCAACAATGAATTAATGGTGGCATCTTTATTTCCACGATTTGCTTCGAAAACAGTTTTCACAACTTCCGTATCAATGTTGGGAAACATTTCCTGAATTTGTTTTAATTCTTCGGCACTTAGCTGGGGTGGTGGCGGTTGAGGTTGTGGCACTCCGCCTACAACAGGTGGTATTGGTGCGCCACCCTGAACCACAACTGTGGCTGGCTGTTGGGGTGGTACAAAAATTGGCATTGGTCTACCAGGTGGCACCATTAGCAATGGTGCTGCTGTGGCCGTTTGATACATATAAGGCTGCATTGTTGGTTGATTGGAAAAACTCAAAACAATATCAATGGCACCCTCCAGCCCATCACCCTGTTTGCCACTCAATGGATACCACTCCTCATGGGTTTCCCCAGCAAATACACGTTCGGGTATTTTAATTTCACACCAGGCAATTAATTCGTCCATTTTGAAACTACACTCATCGTAAATCTCCACATACATGGTGTTGACACCAACCGGCAATTGACTTTGAATGACACGATTCCAACGTGGATTTTTACCACCATTTGGATCGGTATGTGTCTCATAGACATAGTGACCAACACGTATGCGTACATATGGATCCATGCGGGTCAAACCATAGTTTCGAGCCAATTTAGCCTGGGCACAAGTTATACTTAGGCGTCCCATATGATTGGGTGCCACATATTGGGGCATTTGTTGGCGATACAAAGCCATGGCTGCTTGGGCATCGGCCGAGATATTGTTGGTCACCTCAAAACGTAGGAAATCATCGGGTAATGGTAAAAGCATAGCTTTTTTCCAACGATTTTCAATAGCAATGGCCATGTTGGTTGGTGGTGGTGACAAGGCGCACACACACAAAGTTCTGTCTGTCTGTCGGCATTCCAAGCACGCACGCACACACAAAAGAAGAAAAGGAAAGAAAAAGGAAAACGAAAGAAAATTTATTTTAATAAAATCCCATTTAGAACAATTTTTGGAAATTTAAAAAAATACAATAAATTGGTTGATTTTAGATTGTGGTTTTTCTTTTTTGCAACAACAGACTCGAAGAGGTATTTCAACCTTTCGAAAAGAATTGAAGAAGGTTTGGTTTTCTCGTTAGCTTCTACTTTAGAGGGATTTTTCTTTTGGGAGGTGTAGTCAATTTCAATACGTTTTGAGGGCTATATCCAACAAATGCCAACAGCCGATGTTTGCTTTTTCATTCAATTTTTTTTTTGGTATAAAAAATTAAAAAAATATTTTTTAAAACTAAGAATAGTCAGATGTAGCCCTTAGGATACAGGACTGCAGAACAACAGTTCATGACGTTTTGTTATAGTTTTTTTTATTTCCAATAAGTTTAGGTTAGGTGCTTCTACTGACCCTTTCGGAAAGAAAATGTGCCTTTCTGCAAGGATAGCTGCTTCTATAGACCTTTTCTAAAAGAAAGGGTGTTTCTTGAGACCCTTTCTGAATGAAAGCGGACTTCTTTGAATCCTTTCCGAAAGAAAGCGGGCTTCTACCCCTCCAAAAACAAAGCGGGCTTCTATATAAACTTCCTAAAACAAAGCGGGCTTCTATATGCCCTTCCTAAAACAAAGCGGGCTTCTATATACCCTTCTTAAAACAAAGCAGACTTTTATAGACCCTATTCTGAAAGAAAGCGGGCTGTTATAGACGATATTTTCAAAGAAAGGGTGCTTCTATTGACCCTTTTTAAAAGAAAGCAGGCTTCTATAGAACCTTCCTTTAAGAAACCGAGCTTCTATAAACCCTTTCTAAAAGGAACCGGACTTCTGTGGACCCTTTCCAAAAGCAAGCGGGCCTCTGTAGACCCTTTCCAAAAGGAAGCGGGGCTTCCATAGCCCCTTTTTGAAAGAAATGCTACTTCTATGACCCCCTTTGTGAAAGAAAGACTGCTTCTATGGACCCTTTCTAAAAGAAAGTGTGCTTCTATTGGCCCTTTCTGAAAGAAAGCGGGCTTCTGTAGACCTCCCTTATAGAAACCGAGATTCTATAAACCCTTTCTAAAAGAAAGCGGGCTTCTGTAGACCCTTTCTAAAAGGAAGCGGACTTCTGCAGACCCTTTCTGAAAGAATGACAGCTGCTATGGACCCTTTCTAAAAGAAGGGCTGCTTCTATAGACGCTTTTTGAAACAAAGCGGGCTTCTATAGACCCTTCCTAAAACAAAGCGGGCTACTATATACCCATCTTAAAACAAAGCAGGCTTCTATAGATCCTATTCTGAAAGAAAGCGGGCTTCTATAGACGATATTTTGAAAGAAAGGGTGCTTCTATTGACCCTTTCTGAAAGAAAGCGGGCTTCTATAGACCCTTCCTTAAAGAAACCGAGCTTCTATAAACCCTTTCTAAAAGGAATCGGGCTTCTGTAGATCCTTTCAAAAGGAAGGGGGCTTCTGTAGACCCTTACCAAAAGGAAGCGGGCTTCTATAGAAACTTTCCGAAAGAAATGCTACTTCTATGACCCCTTTGTGAAAGAAACACTGCTGCTATGATCCCTTTGTAAAAGAGAGTGTGCTTCTATTGGCCCTTTCTGAAACAAAGCGGGCTTCTATAGACCTCCCTTAAAGAAACCGAGCTTCTATAAACCCTTTCTAAAAGGAAGCGGGCTTCTATAGACCCTTTCTAAAAGGAAACGGGCTTCTGTAGACACTTTCCAAAAGGAAGCTGGCTTCTATTAACCTTTTCAGAAAGAAAGGCTACTTCTATGACCCCTTTGTGAAAGAAAGACTGCTGCTATGGACCCTTTCTAAAAGAAGGGCTGCTTCTATGGACCCTTTTTGAAACAAAGCGGGCTTCTACAGACCCTATTCTGAAAGAGAGCGGGCTTCCTTAAAGAAACCGAGCTTCTATAAACCCTTTCTAAAAGGAAGCGGGCTTCTGTAGACACTTTCTAAAAGGAAGCGGCCTTCTATAGACCCCTTTTGAAAGAAAGGCTACTTCTATGTCCCCTTTGTGAAAGAAAGACTGATCCTATGGACCCTTTCTAAAAAAGGCCCTCTTCTATGGACCCTTTTTGAAAGAAAGCTGGCTTCTATAGATCCTTTCTGAAAGAAAGGCTGCTTCTATGGCCCCTTTCTGAAAGAAGTCTGCTTGTATGTACTCCCCTGCAAAATGTTCGATGCCAAAGATGACATTCAATCATGGGTGCAAGTGATCTAGCATGTCATCTTTTTAGCATCTTCATCGATGAATTTTATATGAGCGTGGACCCCAAAAGATGACGTTCTTTTCTGGATCCTAAGCATGTCATTTTAACAAATGCGTTGACATGTCATTTCCACCAATGCTTTGGCATGTCATTTCCACCAATGATTTGACATGTCATTTTCACCAATGCTTTGACATGTCATTTTAACCAACCCCTTGGCATGAAATTTTCATGTATTGTTTGGAAAATGGAAATGCTGTATTGAAATATGGTTTTCATGAAAAACAAAACTCTTTATTAATTCAAACGAATTCATGAAATAACTACAATTAATTTATCAGTTTAGTTTTTCAAAAGTTTACATCCAAAATTGCAATGTAATCACCACCGCTGCAACGCAAAAGATTACTTCCTCCGTTCTCCGCAACTGATATTCTTTCATCTTACAAAAGGTTTTTTCAATTATCTTCCCATCACCAGTTCAGATTTCGACATGGACTCCAAATGCACTCCTTTAAGTATTTTTATTTCGTAAATTACTTTTATTTTATAATTTTGTTATTTTATAACAACATTTTGGTAATTTATACTCTTTTGTTTAGTGACGGAAATATGTAGGGATCTACAACCCGGCTTGCTTTAGGGATCTCTAAGAACAAAATGTAACGAACGGGGAGAAGAGACTTTTTATGGAAAATACCATTTATGCTTAATTAATTTATTTTTAATTGTTTTATTCCAAAAGTAGTTTCTTCTTTATTTTCAGATTCTTGTTCCTTTTCGTTTCGGACTTTTTTTTTTCAAATTCCAAGAAGCGAGATTTGATTGATTTCACTCTATGTCAGATTTAGAACAGACAAGGGAACTTTTAAAATAGCAATGTGTGTAGTCCGATTCTATTTTTAGCTCGATGGTTGGGACTTCATATAATACCAATTGTTTAGAAATTTTATTTGTTTGATATGCAGGAAATGTAAGACAACATCACGACGACAGTTCTAACAACTTTGGTCTGTTCCAGAAACTGCAAGAATCTACTTATTTTTACTACGATAACAATTTTTCCTTTATGTTATCGGAAAAAATAGTAAAAATTAGTAGATTTTTTCAGTACTGGAACATACCAAAATGAAAATAAACAGGTGTGTAAATAAAAACACAAACATCATCTCTATTGGATCGATGGAATGGGTACAAATACTGATGAAAAGATCGGATCTTTCACGACTTCCTTTGCATTGGTTGAAATCCTAATGAAAAGATCGGATCTTCCACGACTTCCTTTGAACCAATGCAAAAGATGACATGAAATCACGTCATCGCAAAGAACCCCTTCCGTCAAATTTTGCTGGGTCTTTCTAAAAGAAGGGCCTGCTTCTATGGACGCTTTCTGGAGGAAAGATCGCTTCTATAGAAACTTTCGAAAAGAAAGGGCAAGAAATGGCCTTTATAAAGGCTTTCTTTATGAAAGTAGCTTCTATGGACTCTTTCTTTAGCAGGTTGTATGTTTGGACTGGATTCAGATCGATCTGAAATTTTTTACAAGTAGGGCTTGCAGTGCTGATCACCCAAATATATGTATCATGGAAAGTCCATACTTCCCGAGATATAAGCTCTGAAAGTTCAAAAAATTGGTTTTTGCATAAGTTTAAATCGAAATTGATTCACATATTCGATCCGATCCGAATCCAGTGTCCAAACATTCAACTTACGCCGCCCTCTTTCTGAAAGAAATGTTGCTTCTATATACACTTTTACGTTTATACTGGAGAATTACAGATCTGGTAAAGTTTTTTAATTTAAAGCTACATCAACTACACGTCGAAAGAACCGCAAGCATAAGTATGCCCTGCAAGAAAAATTCCCCAATAATTGTTCACTTCCTCTTTTGTTCTTTGCTTTTTATTTGAAATCGGACACTATATTTTTCCATATGACCTTCACAACTATTTTATGGGAAAAAAACATAAACTTCACCTTTCTTTCTTAGCCTTTCCATCACTTTTCACAGTTTATTGTCGTGTTTATGTTGTCTACACCCTTTCTTCGTACAATCAAGTCAAGGGTATTTATTTTCACTTTTTTTGTTTTGAATACCTCATTAACATTAATGTGTGGGCGGTGGTGGATTGGGGGGATAGGGGAGTGAGTATTTGCTATTTCTGGACAACAAAAGAATTACCATAACGAGAAGAAATTTGATAGCCTTGTATTGTGGTTGGAAGAACATAAAAATTATCATAAGAAATGACAACAAAACAAAACTGCACTTGACCTAAACATAAAAAATATAGTAAAAAACGACGTCGACGTCATACTAACGCAACGACGCAGTACAGTGGCAGTGGCAGCACACCCTTAACGGCGATCATTTTCTAATGTTTATCTTTCAATGCGAGAGAGAGAAACGGAGAGACGCCGTAGAGTTGCCCAATTTGAATTTGATAGCAAAGCAAAACAACAACAACCTAAAATATCATGTATGAATCATAGAGGGGAGAGGACTTGAAATCTACATAAAACAACAACAATAATGATAAAAAGAACTAACCGGCATAAATGCGAAATAGAAGGAACATGGAACAAGGAATAACATGTAAAATACAACAACAATGCCAGTAATGGTAAGAAATGATGCGGGTGTGGGAGGAGAGGGGCAGACAAGACACAACTAAAAGGAAATGTCATTCAACAAAACAAAAAAAAAAATACAATACCTATGAAAAAATGCGGTGGGCAGTGAATCATGCACACACCAACAAAACAACACAAAGTGAAATGTATGGGGAGAACAAGCACAGGATATTTCAAGATATTATTAAAATGGAAAAGGAGGGGCGGGCGGTGTAAGGCAAAATACACTCCAAAACAAGAAAAGCCAGCCAGACCAAGCAGCGGATATGCAAGCAGACTAAGTCTCTGCTACTGCTGGCTGTGTGGTTATGTGTGTTGTGAAGAATTTTAATTTTAACTTTTATCGATGACTGAGACTACTGACTGGCTTTTTTTGCCGACGAATGGTGAGGGGTTTTACAATGCAAATTGTTTAACGAAATGGAAAAAGGAATACGTGAAGCGACAAATACGATTTTACACAATAACAAAACTGGTTGTTTTTGGTTATGGAATTTCCTTGTCATTGGCCCCCAATTTTAGCAATTTTTTGTTTTATTATGTAGAGGGGTCCACACAAACGTCGTCGTCCCCACCCTTTTTTGCCATTCTTCATTGTGCGATATGTTGCACACTCATGATGGTTGTTATAATACACATAATTTGTTTTAATAGGCATCATAACAGTAAGGGGAACATACGCTAAATGCAATACATATTACGTTTTTTTAATTTAATAATTTGTATTTATGTAAATCCCCCATTGCAATGTCGTTTTTTTTTTGCCCACACAACCCTTTTCGTTTATCGGTTTTTAATACCTCTTCTTATTTGTTTTACTCGTTAATTCCTCAATTGCCTTTTTATCGCTTACTTACCTTTTTCTTTCTTGTGTTCTCTGGATAATTCCACAATTTACACTTTCCACTTAGTATTCTTATTATATTTGTTTTTTATAAGAAGAATATATTTTTTTTGTATAGTTTTTTGTTTTCTGTAGTAGGCAAAATATTAGCTTGGAAAAAGAATAAGTGAAAATTAAATTAGTGCGTGTTGTATCCCGTGTTGTTTTCTTCGTTTCCAGCAAAAAATAAAATATTTTCTGCTTGACATTAGGGGTATGTAAGTCGACTTTCGATAAATCGACTTTTTTGAAGTCAAAAGCCGAAGTCGACTTGTGGCTGGAGGGAAAATCGCATAATCGATTAGTTTGTGGTCGATTTTCGGTTTTAGTACGTTTACTTACACTTATAGTGCGGTTACACTACAGTTTTTTGCCGGGTTAACCCACTTTATGAGGATTTATTGCTTAATCTGGTCAAATTTGACCAGATTTGCCATACAAAAATTAAATCCTCTCACGACTGGGTTTATAGCACGGTTACACTACAGTTTTTTGCCGGGTTAACCCACTTTATGAGGATTTATTGCTTAATCTGGTCAAATCTGACCAGATTTGCCATACAAAAATTAAATCCTCTCCCGACTGGGTTTATTTTAAATCCGGCACAAATCCACCAAAAATACAGTGTTGTATTCGGTTTTTGTGCAAAAAAATTCAACTCTACTCAAAAAGTACCAAAAGTTGCAACTGTTTTTGCAACAGAGTTTGTCGTGTTTTACACGTTTACGATTGGTCGTATGAGATTTTATGGAGTTAATAAATCTAAAGTTATTTGAAAATCATAAAATTATTTATTTTTTTACATTATATGCCATTTAGATATGACTTCATTAGCCGGATTTAGCACATTATCAGGTTTTATTTGCTAAATCCACCCAAAATCTACCAGATTTCCCATACAAAAATAAATCCTCGTATTGAGTGGATTTGTTTTAAATCTGGCATAAATCCTCGTATACAACTCTGTTTTTTGCAACATGTTGCTAGAAAATACAAAAAGTTGCAAGCTGGCACAATAAACAAGGTAGATGCATCGGTGAATTGCTACACTAAAAATAATTTAAAATGTAAAAATTTGTAAACAATGCGGAAAAATTAAATTTGTTTTGATGTACAAAGTTGATTTTAATAAACCAAGACTAATATTTACGATGTCTAAACGATAAAATAATTCGTTTATTTATTTTAGATGGGCAAACAGCGGTAAAATAATTATTTTTTGCTCTTTAGTTATCATTAGTAGCATAATGTGCAAGCATTTTCAGTATTAAACAATAAATTTGTAATTTGACGTATGTTTTTTGAGAAGAATTCAATTTACAAAAAATTCTTTTGACGTTTCAAATTCGATTAGATGGGCTGATGCATCTACCTTGGTAATTGGGCTATGAACAAAAATCAGCTGACTGCCATTTAAATCCTCCAAAATGTATATCTAAATGCAATGAGATTTGTACTGAATTTATTAAATCCAGTCGAGGATTTATGACTAGTCTAAATGAGCTATTACACACTTTTTTAACAAAAAGTACGCTTGATACCATTATACAAAAATGTATCCCTGTGTGTAAAATATACCAATATGAGCAAAGAGGGGACGATATCTCATACGAGAAATTGTAAAAGTGTAAAACACGACTTTATTAGTTATTTTGTATGTATACGTAAACAAACATCAGCTGACAGTTTATATCCTCGAAAAGCTAAGTGTAACCAGCAAAGATTAACCCACTGGATCTATTAAACCCAGTGGGTTAACCTTCAATAGTCTAACCGGGGTATTATTTTAAATCCGGCATAAATCCACCAAATATACAGTGTTGTATTCGGTATTTGTGCAAAAAAACCCAACTCTACTCAAAAAGTACCAAAAGTTGCAACTGTTTTTGCAACAGAGTTTGTCGTGTTTTACACGTTTACGATTGGTCGCATGGGATTTTATGGAGTTAACAAATCTAAAGTTATTTGAAAATCATAAAATTATTTTTTTTTTTACATTAGACACTTTTTTAACAAAAAGTACGCTTGATACCTTGATACAAAAATATATCCCTGTGTGTAAAATATACCAATATGAGCAAAGAGGGGACGATATCTCATGCGAGAAATTGTAAAAGTGTTAAACACGACTTTATTAGTTATTTTGTATATATACGGAAACAAACATCAGCTGACAGTTTATATCCTCGAAAAGCTAAGTGTATATATATACCGCGGTTAGACTATTGAAGGTTAACCCACCCACTGGGTTTAATAGATCCAATGGGTTAATCTTTGCTGGTTACACTTAGCTTTTCGAGGATATAAACTGTCAGCTGATGTTTGTTTACGTATACATACAAAATAACTAATAAAGTCTTGTTTTACACTTTTACAATTTCTCGTATGAGATATCGTCCCCTCTTTGCTCATATTGGTATATTTTACACACAGGGATACATTTTTGTATCATGGTATCAAGCGTACTTTTTGTTAAAAAAGTGTCTATTGTAAAAAAATAAATAATTTTATGATTTTCAAATAAGTGCCAAAGAAATTCTCGATCAGAGTGTTTCTTTGCGCACGTATCTATTTGAGCTAGCAATTGACACTTGGGTATAAAAAGTTTCTTGTTGAAAAACAAGAAATAAGGGAACTGATGAAGATCTCTGGCGAGATCTGAAACTATAGTATTCCCTGCCTTACCCCTTGGTAAACATCGCCAATTTTTTCCCACTAATAAATTAAAGTTGTTTTAATAAAATATTAAAACAACGACTATGGGATTAAGCCTGACTATTTTGAAAAACTAAATAGAAGTCGTCATCCCAAACAAAAAACGCCAACCCTCCTAATTTTCAAATCACTTTAGATTTATTAACTCTATAAAATCTCATGCGACCAATCGTAAACGTGTAAAACACGACAGACTCTGTTGCAAAAACAGTTGCTACTTTTGGTACTTTTTGAGTAGAGTTGGATTTTTTTGCACAAATACCGAATACAACACTGTATATTTGGTGGATTTGTGCCGGATTTAAAATAAACCCAGCCATGAGAAGATTTAATATTTGTATGGCAAATGTGGTCAGATTTGAGGAGATTTAACAAATAAATCCTCATGAAGGTTAAACCCGGCAAAAAGCTGTAGTGTAACCGTGCTATAATTTTCGTATGGCACATCTGTAGTGGGATTCTGTAACTCATTTTTGCTGTTACCGGCAAAAATCGGCAACATTAAATAGCAAAATTATGACTAAAAACATAAAGAAAAGTTGGCATCACTGTTTGTGTCGGTAGAGGCTAGCGACTACTTTTTATTCATCGTTAACTTACCGAAAAATTTCGTTAATTATCGAAATTATAGGCATTTTAATTTTACCGACAATTATCGATAACAGCAAAAATGAGTAATATGCTGTTTATATTAGAGCTTTTTGCAGGGTTAACCTTCTTTGTGAGGATTTGTTTGAAGTATAAGCAATGGAATTGACATTTAAAACCCAGTCGGTTTGTTAAATCCGGTTATATATAAACGGGGTATAACAGATTCTGGTCAGATTTGACCAGATTAAGCAATAAATCCTCATGAAGTGGGCTAACCCGGCAAAAAACTATAGTGTAACCGTTCTATTAACCGTATTAACCCAATGGGTTTGTGTTTCAAATGTCAATTCCAGAGCGCAAACGTCAAATAAACCCTCATAAAAAAGGTTAAGGCCATGTTTATCATGGTACAATAATACAGGTAGCATTATCATGCCAGCTGATGGTAACATAATGTGTCAACTGCATTGAATTGATGTCAAATTTTGACACCTTATGTTACCAACAATTGCCGATGCGGCTACCTGTGTATTTGTACCATGATGTTTATATTATAGCCTTTTGCAGGGATAAAATCCTTTATGAGGAATTATTTGAAATATAAGCAATGGAATTGACATTTGAAACCCAGTGGGTATGTTAAATTCGGTTATATATGAACGTACTATAACCCGGCAAAAAGCTCTAATGTAAACGCCATTTATTTTTAGACTAGTTTCACATTTACGAAATCGAGTGGATTGGAACTGTCAACTCCTTTGCGTATAGGTCAAATGAAATCCATTGGATTTCATTTTACGTTTAAACAATTGAATTGATAGTTAAAATCGAGTTGATCTCGAAAATGTAAAACTAGCGTTAATTCCACTCGATTTTTGGTCTGTTTCAGTACTGCAAGAATCTACAAATTTGTACTATTTTTTTATCGATAACATAAGGGAAAAGTCTTATCGCAGTAACAAATAGTAGCTTCTTGCAGGTTCTGTAAAGATGTGAACAGAATGAAATACGCCGCTTTTTCCACGCTCAGTTTCATGTAGTCTTTTACGCGAAACTGAGCGTGAAAAAGCGGCGTATTTCATTGTGTTTCTACCTTAACGGAGCATTTATTTCATGGCCCAATAAAGGTCATTCAATCGGCAAATTCACCAAAAAATACAACACTGGACCTTCATTTACTGTCAAAACAGAGGCGAAAAATAAAAATTTCGTCTTGACAGCGGCGAATTTGTATGTTGTCATTGTTGACATTACATGAAGATAAAAAAATACAAACGTAAACAAAAAATACGTACAATTTATTGTAAATGAAAAAAATTAAATTGGCGGACCATAAAATGTTTGCTTATAATAGAATCTCTTCAAACAAGTTAGCAGTGAAATGTCAAATACGAAAAATTGTCAAATTATTTATATATGTATATTCGGCATCTTATGCTTAGTTTATATTCGGCGTCGTTTCGTGATTTCGAAGGCGTTTCGTGATTTCGCGCGGAATCAAGCCAACTTTATCATGATTTCGCATACAAAAATGAAATCATCTCATTTCGTGATTTCAGCGAAATCAACATCGAAATCACAGTACACATGATATACAACCCTGTTTTTGTCTAAAAAAGTACCAAAAGTTGCAACACTTATCACGTATCACAATAAACAAGGTAGATGATCAATTGCTGCAACAAAAAAATAGTACCAAAATTTGTAAAAAAATATTAAAATACTGTTACGGAATTAGATTTAACTAATGTCCGTGTAGACGTTGTTTTATTCCCCGATACGATTTGTACCAAATAAAACAGGGTTCGTTTTAGATTACGTTTCTACAATGCTTTATTTACTTTATTACACTTATTCAGAACCGACTTTAATTACAAAGCACACAGCAAGTCTCTAGTTAGCACGCAGCTCTTATTTAACCGATCTGTTCAGTTCAACGCTCAAAACACAACTAACTAATGTTGCCATTCGTAACTCTATTTATACCCAAAATCTCCTTGGTCTAGAAAGATCTAGAACATATGGCAACCTCTCGAATCTGTGCAGCGAACATACAGACGCACATTCGCACTAAGCGAACATCCATACTCACATACATACAAGCACAGTAATGACGTAACTACAACAACAAACAACTACACGAAATACAAGGAGTAGGAACTAAACGATAATTACATTATTGTTGCAAAACAAAACAAACAAAAGAACATTAACAAAAGGTAATGTAACGACTAGAATGATGAAGAGAGTTCTACATGGTAGTTGTTGTTGTTTAAATAAAGTAACTGCGTAATAAAAACTTTACGTTACAATTCAAATTTTTAAATTAACGGAAATTAAACTAAACTAACTTAAACCTATCAGTTACATTCGTAACATTGCCTCCCGCTTAAGCCTGTTCGTCCCGAATAGGCACAGTTCCCTCTCTGTGGTATGGGCATTGGTAACACTGCCTCCCGCTTAAGCCTGTTCCTCTTGACTAGACGCAGTTCTCGTTCCGTAGTGGCGGCAACCAATCTAGACGTACCCTCTACGCCGTCAGCTTTGGACTTTCGCTCCTTTGGACGTCGTTGTTTTCTCGCCAGCAATCGCAACTTTATGTCTTCTTTCTTCGTGGTCACCCTCCTAAGTGCCACCTGGTCTTCATCGGACGTTTCCTTCCTCGCTGTACGTCTGCTTTTCGATGGACCTTTCCTCGACGTACATATTCGCTTTTTCGTCCTCGCTGCTGGATTTTTCCGCTTTCCTACAGGCCAATTGTCGGCGGCTTCCACCTTCAGCGTACGGACATCGACAGCGATCTCGCCGGATTCTGCCTTTGGGCGATGTTTGCTTTTCTCGTTGTAGCCCACACTTATCGGTATTTCCACATTGGACCATGTCATCACACGGTGCTTTATGTCCAGGTTGATATCGAAGGCAATCATGAAGTCTACACCAAGTATAACTTCGTCCACAATATCGGCCACTATAAAATCGAAATTTACAGATTTTCTACCCATACTTAGCCTTTGGTAGGCCTTTCCATGCACCGTTGTAGTCTCGCCTGTGGCCGTCCGCAATTTAACTCCATTTAACGGCAATACCTTCCCTTTTACCAAATCCGGTCTAATAATGGACTTTGTTGCACCGGTGTCCAATGTCAAGATACGCAATACACCATTGACGAAGCCTTTAACCGTTAAGTTGTGATTCTCCTGCTGGACTATGGCTATAGAGATTGTGGGACCATCGTTTTCATCCTCTGCCAGCGGCGCCTCGTGATCGACGGAATTCATTTTATTTGATTCACCTGATATCTCTCTTTCCAGATTCTTCGCCACCGGTTGGTCGTCGCTTTTTGAAGGCGGGGAGGTGGATCTGGGCCTTGGTCGTTCCAATATGCATTCTTGTGCAATGTGTCCAGCTTTACGACAGTTATAACAAGTCTTTTTCGTTCTAGCAGCCCCTCGTTTCACACGCATCAGTGCATCTTTCAGCAGGTCGACAACGGTCTGGGAATTGTTGTCCTCAACTTGCAGCCTCCGCACGTTGTAAGCTTTAGGTTTCACCAGCATCTTCGCGGTTTCTTGGGCCAGGGCAAATGACACGGTTTCTGCAAATGTTCCTATCGGTGCCGCATACGTCGCAAATTTTATCTCTGGATCACGAATACCACTTGCAAATGTCTCAATCTTTATGCGGTCCACCAATGGATGTGTCTCTCCTGGATATGCCAACTGCGCCAACCGCTCTATATCAGCCGCAAAGTCTTGTAAAGTCTCATTTGGCTTCTGGACTCTTCCCCTCAGTTCCATTCGGTAGATCTCTTGCTTGTGTTCACTACCGTACCTACGTTCAAGAGCAGCCATTATATCTCCATAGTTGTTCCTAGAAGCGGCGGGAATACTCTGTAATACGTCAGCAGCATCACCCTTCAATGACATCAGGAGTGATACCGCTTTGTCGTTGTCGTTCCAAGAATCTCTAGCAGCCATTGTCTCGAACTGTAATTTGAACACATTGAAAGAGGTAGAGCCGTCGAACACTGGAGGCTTAATTTTTAACGCGTTATGGATAGCTCTCACTGGACCGCCTTTAATTTCCAGTTCCGACATTTTCTTCTCAAGGTTCACAAATTTCTCATCATGGGCCAGAACTTTCTCGTCAACAGACAAAATCTTTTTATCCAACTCTTTCATTTGTACCTCCACGTTTTCTACTCTCTTTTCAATCACCATCGTGATGTTCTCGAGTTTCTCGTTAATTTTTCTAGAATTCTCTTCCAACTCCTCTTTTAAGTTTCTTGAATTTTCTTCAAACATCCTAGAATTTTCTGCCATTAAGTTTTCGGTGATTTTTCTAGAGTTCTCCTCCAACTTTTCCTCTAATTTTCTGGAATTTTCTTCGCTCATTCGACAATTTTCTGCTTTCATTTCCATCACAAGTCTGGAAGTTTCTTCGCTCTTTCTGGAATTTTCTTCCATTTTAGCATCTAATTTCTCCATCATTTTACTGTTGTCAGATTTCATTTCCAGCATCATCATAGCCAGCATTGATTTCAAATCGTCACCCCTGGCAGCTACCGATGAAACTTCCTCAACAGTGGATTCGCCCTTTGCGGGTAACTCGACTTCCTCCTTACCGTCGAATTCATATTCATCGATGTTCATTCCACGGCGCTCGAACTCTTCCAACAAGCGTTTTTGTAGTTCGGCCTTGTTGCCAGTAGAACACAACTCCAACTTACTTAGCTCCTTCTTCAAGTCTTCCACTCGTAGATCCTTAAACTTCATTGTAGGATGATCGTAATCTCACTGCTGACACCAATTGTTACGGAATTAGATTTAACTAATGTCCGTGTAGACGTTGTTTTATTCCCCGATACGATTTGTACCAAATAAAACAGGGTTCGTTTTAGATTACGTTTCTACAATGCTTTATTTACTTTATTACACTTATTCAGAACCGACTTTAATTACAAAGCACACAGCAAGTCTCTAGTTAGCACGCAGCTCTTATTTAACCGATCTGTTCAGTTCAACGCTCAAAACACAACTAACTAATGTTGCCATTCGTAACTCTATTTATACCCAAAATCTCCTTGGTCTAGAAATATCTAGAACATATGGCAACCTCTCGAATCTGTGCAGCGAACATACAGACGCACATTCGCACTAAAGGGCTGTTTACACCATCTATCAATGTCATATGAGCTGTCATTTCTTTCACCCATTCGACATTCTCTATGTTTGTCAAAATTGACGTCATCCATACAACTTTCAATTTGTGCGTTCATACCTACAAGTGTTATTTTCGTATGACATAACCTATAAATATAAAAACACCTGTTTTTGTCATTGTTTACATTTATTGTTGAGTTACAAATTTGCGCAAATTTTTAATTTTGGTTGAAGGAAAATGAATATCTAGCTTGTTTGTTGTGGTAGAATAGGTTTTGGGGTTATAGAGGCATTCATGTTTTGCCACAAAGCAATAATTTCCAACACTGCTCCTTTCGACCAATCGATCGGAAAATAACAGTATAAACACCCTTTATTTACTTTTCTAAATACTTAAATATACATAACTTTCCATTTTCTTTTTTAAAAGATTTTGTTTTTCAATTTTTTTTTGAGAATGCCAGAAAACAGCTGTTAAATTTATGTTTACATACGAGAATGCCGTAGCAAATAGAGCGCTCCCTAAATGAAAAATTTACATATGAGTTGCCAAATCATTTTGATAGATGAAAATTTTCATAGTGGTCACACTATGTGTACAACATTCGCAGGTAGAAAATTTGACATCTCATACGACATTGATAGATGGTGTAAACTACCCTTAAGCGAACATCCATACTCACATACATACAAGCACAGTAATGACGTAACTACAACAACAAACAACTACACGAAATACAAGAAGTAGGAACTAAACGATAATTACATTATTGTTGCAAAACAAAACAAACAAAAGAACATTAACAAAAGGTAATGTAACGACTAGAATGATGAAGAGAGTTCTACATGGTAGTTGTTGTTGCTTAAATAAAGTAACTGCGTAATAAAAACTTTACGTTACAATTCAAATTTTTAAATTAACGGAAATTAAACTAAACTAACTTAAACCTATCAGTTACATTCGTAACAATACTTTGTTACAATGCTATTTTTCATTGTGTTCCTGTACTTCTTTAATGGCAATGTTAAAAAAAAGAGCGAATTGTCAAAAATTGCTTCCCCATACAAATTTCTAAAAACTGCGGGAACGGAAAAATGACGGAAATTGAAAAAACTCCAGCATAAATGTCAAAATCAACGTGTCAGCTATCATATTAGATACCAATGAACATGCTTGCTGCTAGTTTCTACTAGGCCAAAATTGTATAGCAAAAAAGAGGAGGAGAGGTTGTTACTCGGCGCTATTTTTGTTAAAACACAAGTACAAGTCTTGCTAGATTTGGGAGTACGGGAATGCATTTTTAGCACTAAACGGGAAAACTACTACAAGTAGTAATATTTTGCAGGTTAAGAATACAAATTTTATCTATCAAAATTTATTATTATGATGTCTCAACGATAAAACAATTTTTTTATTTTACGTTTGTTAGTACTATACACGATTAATATGATATATAGATAATTTTACGATAATTTTCCAAAAAAAAATTGTAATATTCTATATTGTCGTATATTTTTAATGATTAATTCAATTTACAACAACTTGTTTTGAAAATTCATTTTAGATCAGCTGCGCATATGCATCTACCTTGATCATTGTGATATGCTTGAAATCAACAAAAAATAAGTGTAAACACCGGGGTGTATTTCAGGATTTCGTGAAATCCAGTGGATTTTGGAACGCAAGTGTAAACTTGGCATTAATTTTGCTTTGACAAGACTTGATGTCTTTTAACTCATCCCCCCAATTCTTAAATGGAGGAATAATCTGCAAACAGATTATTATTAATGGTGGAGCCGTCTTGAGTTTAAGTAGCAGTTTGATGTATTAGTCATACTGTTTTACAAGGAGGTCCACGTTGTGAAGCAAGCAGTGGTGGAGTAAGGATAACTAAGGTTTTTAGGCTGAAATGTTCAAAACAACTTAAATCCGAAGTGATCGTTATGTTTAAGCTATAACAAAAAGTGCACCGATAAGAAGATTCATCTTACAAATTAAATGACAATTTGGAGTTGATTTAGCCCTGTTTTCCAAACTTTGTTCAAGTTCGAAGATGGGCACTATCGGTGCGCAACATTCGGTACCTCCTTCCCAAAAAGTTAAAAAATGTCACTAATATGCTACGAGCTATATCTGTTGAATGGAGCAACCAAACTTTGGATCTCATAATATTTTGTCCAAATGTAGTTTTACTCCATATCGGGTTCACCCATGAAATTTCAACATTTTTGTTTAAATGCAGTTTACTATAATTTTTAGTAATTGTGTTTTGAAAAATATTGCCAAAAGCCTTTTTTTTTTTTTTTGTAAATATTTTTATTATATAATCGTATATTTCAAAAATTTTAAATTAGACTATGCATGGTAGAACAAATACAAGGTAAAGTTAATACTACAACAAATACAACTCGAACAACAACCACAAAGGAATTTGTTTTTGTTTGTAAACCTTAGTGTCAACGTAAATGTAAACAAAACAAGGAAATGTCTATAAATTATTGGAATTTAAAAAACTAATAATTTTTCACATTTGATTGAATATTTTGGAAAACATGAATGAAAACTCGTTAGATTTTCAATTTGAATGTTTCCATATCATTCCACTAAATGCATAATTTCTCGCAGAAAGTAGAATACTTGCAAAAATGTTTCGGGTCGCTGGTAATTCATTGAAAAAAGATAAGATGTTTCAATGTCTTGTTTTTGAAACATGACACAATTACCCAGGTAGTGGCATCGTAAAATTTTGAATATGTTATGTCAAAACTTTCTTTATGTTGTTGGGGAAATTACAACAAAAATATTTTTTTATAAAGGGATTTGACTTTTCATATTCGATCAGCTGGTGTGATACCACTACCTGGTAGTTCTGCCATGTTTTGAAATCAAAAAAACACATGTTTATTAGGGCTTTATTTTTTTCAAGTTTAACAAAATACCACACATATTAACAAATATTGTACCGCCTCTATAAGCGGTGTTTTAGTGTGCGGCATGTCGTTCGGACCTGGAGGAGGTTACATGTCAATGATATGAAGCAGTCTTTATGGGAAATAGTTTTTTTTTCTGATGAATAAATTTGTTCTAGAAAAATATATATCCCTAATATACATCGAACATAGAAATAAATACATAGAATGTCGAATGGAATTTGACACTAACACTACAACCCAGTTCAGTCAGCTGGGTATTGCTGCTACCTTTTCTTGTTCTACCATGTAGACTATGTTTACATTTACGAAATCCACTCGATTTCATCTGTCAATTCCTTTGTGTATACGTCAAATGAAAACTCATCTGAAATCGATTGGATTTCATTTGACGTTTGAGCAATGAAATTGACAGTTGAAATCTAGTGGATTTCGTAAATGTAAACATAGTATTAGTCTAAAACAATAAGTAAAAGTGTTAAAATTTACATAATAATTATATGGCCTGTTCCCGTACTTTATAAAGTGGTAAAAGTCGTAAAAGTCGTAAACGATTTTCATATAAATTTTGTGTACGGGAACGCAAAATGTGTAAAAGTGGTAAAAATTGTAAAAACTTTTTAGTTCTGGAACAGAGCTATATACTACAAATCAAAGACAAAACATTGAATGGATCTGATTAATGTTTAAAGTTGATAGTTTATAATTATTGCGTTTAAATTCATAAAGTCTTAAGGCTATATCTTTCTCTGCTTCATCATATATTGAAACTCTCCTTCACATGGCGAAGGATAATAAAAGGCACTTACTATATTGCGTCAATGTTTGTAAATATGTTTTTCTTTAATAAATAAGGGAATATTTGAACAGATCGTAAGACCAAGTTGAGTTTAAGGATGCGTAGCCAACAGAGAATCCATCTATATAATGAATGATGATATAATGATCATCCTGGATTGTGGTAAAAGTATATTATCTTCTTGGCAATACTGAAATTATAGTTAAAAAATACATAACAGTATTATAAAAGTTTAAGAGGGCAATGGGATCTATGTCAAATAAGAACTATGACTATCTATCAATCTGCATTATAAGACCGTCATCTCAAAGCAGTACTTATGAAGTGTGCCCATGTAAAAGGACATCGGTGGCCTGTCAGATAGAGAGCCACCTGATCCATAATATATCGGGAATAATATATCATTCCGTTTATAGCTCGGTTGGTTCAAGTTATATAAGTGTGTGGGGAGAATAATACCCTAGACAGACGGCAGCGTTAATTTGCATTAACTGCCTTAATTCAAATTAATTCGTGCATTATCCACATTCATAGTGCACAAAATCAAAGGGAATTTAAAATGAATTTAGCAATTTCAATATGGCAATGCTGTTGAAAATCAATTGTCTTTTGTCAAAATTACATGTTTAAGAAAATAAAAAGGGAAAGCAAATCAGCAATTTTCGCGTTTCTTCACAATAAGTAGTGGTCTTTCGCGAGTAGAATAGCAGCTAATCGTTTTTCACGCCTTCTAACAAATCTCTTTTTTTATAATTTTTGGGTGAAAAAAATCAGGGTGCAAAATTAATTCAAATTAGGACATTTTTAATGCAAATTAACTCTGCCGTCTGTCTAGAGTATAAGGAAACAAATTTACGTAAATAAACATACTTTGTAAACAATTATATACTTACGTTTTATAAACAGAGTTTTACAGATTTTTTAAGTGCCAGTAGTACCTCACTGTGTGATGCATTGTGTCGTGTGATGTTAGTCGTCTATTCAAATGTCGCACTCTAAATAAAATGCGACATGTTTAGGTAAATCTATGTTGCTGCTTTCATTTACGAGAGACTCTTTAATTTTTGGGGACTGTGAGATGGAAATTCCGTTTAATTTGTAGAAGATCATTTCCATCTTCTTTATTCTTGAGACGAAAGTCTCTAATGATTTAATTAATTTTCCCTTTGACACCTGGGGCTCAATTCTGTTTCTATGAAAATTTGAAATGAAAAATATTTTCTTTATATTATTTTCATTTGACAGATTTTTCCTTTATAAAAGCTTTCATTTCACATTTTCATAGAAACAGAATTGAGCCCCTGGTCCACCCATGTAAACGTATTTGAATGACATCTATATCCTTCAAGATGCATATTACGTATCATATATCCTGCAAAATTTTTTAATGCAGCCCCTTGAAGTCTATCGATGGCATTCAAATCCGTTTGGTGAATGTCTGGTATCTGTGGAGATTGTCACCATCAATTTTTTAATACTGTAGTCTTGTCCTTCTTCGTGATTACTAGTTGGTATGGCTTCGAATGATTGATCCAAACACGCTTCTCCACTGCATTCAATCCGTTGTGTTATGTCGATATCAACGTTACCCGTTCCAGAAAGTAGCTCCGTATTCCGTGCTAAAAAACGTAGGAATTATTTTAGTATTTAATATCAATAAATACTACCAATTTCTTACCCAATATGTATTTTCTGATGCGGAACTTGATCTCCTGAGGAGTTGGGTAGTCGTTGAGCCCTCCTTTAATTCTTAATGCTCCAAAAAAAGTTCTCAAGTACATCTTGGTTTAGACGACTTGTCAGAATGTATTCCATGTTGTACTTCTGTAAGTAGTCGTGCAACATAACTAACGCCTTATTGGACATTAGAATTCCCTTCTGGAAAATTTCAATGCTTTTTTATTTGGCATAATCGGAGTACTCATAATCTTGTTCATTCGTTCTAAGGTATCTTTTTGCTTTTCGATGCAATTTCCCAAAAGGTTCCTAACAATATACATATGCTTGTAAACATATGTTTATTTCAAAATGTATATTCCCACATACCTTTCCGGGTAGTCCAAATGTGCTACAGGAGGAATTGTGAACATCGAACCAATCATTGACTAGCAGGATGAATTCAGCTGTTTCAATTGCATTACATAAAGCTAATCCGAGGGAATGACACCATATTATAGCATTTGCGGTTGTGTGGGAGAATAGCTGTGTAGCTAATTTGACCTTTTGCCTCCCTGAAATATGTTATTTTAAATAAAATGTCAATTCAATATTTGTACCTATTCCGTATACCTGTCCCTTTGACTGAAAGATGTTCGTCAGTCAATTTATGTGTTATGGAGAAATCACTTTTTTTTGTTACTTCATCAAATCTACAATTGTTCTTGACGTTATAATTTTATTGTTTATCACAAGTCCTGTATCAATTTAGGGATTCCTAATTAGTTTTATAAGATGCGGAATATCCGCAAACACAAATACTTTTTCGGTTGATTTTGTGGGATGCCAAAACCATGGTTTATCTTATGAAAAAAAAAGAAATGGTAATGGTACAGTGGAAAAATAGTTATTAATTATTTCATCTACATCATCCACATCATCAGTGGTGGTGGCAGTGCTGATGATGACATTGCAGTGTTGTTTGTTGCAGTGCAGATGACAGCGGTTGTGACGCTGATGATAGCGTTTGTTGCTGCGATTGTGACAGCGGTTATGGCAGTGCTGATGACAGCGGTTGTTGCAGCGATGCTGGCAGTGCTGATGATAGCATTTGTTGCCGCGGTTGTGACGGCGATGCTGGCAGCGGTATTACTGTGATATTTGGTCTTCTTAAAATTTCTTGCAGTACTGATGGCAGCGGTTTTACTTTGATATTTGGTCTTCTTATACTATGTGTACATTTACGAAATCCACTCGATTCCATCTGTCAAATCCTTTGTGTATACGTCAAATGAAAACTCATCTGAAATCGATTGGATTTCATTTGACGTTTGAGCAATGGAATTGACAGTTGAAATTGAGAGGATTTCGTAAATGTAAACATAGTATTAAAATTTCTTGCTGTGTTGATGGCAGCGGTATTACTTTGATAATTGGTCTTCTTAAAATTTCTTGTTGTGCTGATGACAGCGGTATTACTTTGATATTTGGTCTTCTTAAAATTTCTTGCTGTGCTGATGACAGCGGTTGTTGCAGCGTTTATGGCAGTGATGTTGGAAGCGTTTGTGGCAGTGCTGATGACAGCGGTTGTGGCAGCGATGTTGGAATGTTTGTGGCAGCGATGTTGAAAGCGTTTGTGGCAGCGATGTTGAAAGCGTTTGTGGCAGTGCTGATGACAGCGTTTGTGGCAGTGATGTTGGAAGCGTTTGTGGCAGCGTTGAATTTGTCCCTGGTGGTTTTGCGACCTTTCCAATACATAAGGTGTATAAACGTTAATTTAGATTATGCTTGATTTAACAATTATCTGAATTTATTTGAAATATAATGTATGATATTTAAATTCACGGGATTTGCTTAATCCAGCATAGTCTAAATGAACTATAAGGGGAATTCACAATGAAAAATTAAAACAAAAACCATATGATTCGAGAGGGCGCGAATTGTTATGTTTTTCGAAACAAATTTTGACATTTTACATTACAACTATGATAATGGTCGCCCGCCATCCAATAAGTGTAAGCGAAAGTGATAAGTTGCATACGTGCTAAACATAATTATTTGAAAAATGGACCATCATCTAACTTATTATAACATTGCAAGTGGAAGCCGTACTCGCGAATTTAACGAAGGTAAAAAAAGCAATAATCTACAAAGCTTTGCTGGTCGGCTTATACAATAGACCAAGAAATCAAAGCCACCGGTACTCCCCGAATCGGAGTGGTTGAGCAATGGTTCCGAAATGGGATTCAATGAGGAAACAGCCAACAAATTGAGGGCAATATTCGAAACGATGAATGAAGGAGATAGAGTGTGCGTGCTAAGTTTTGACGCACTAAATGTCGATGATGAAGTGCAAAGGACACAGTACGCATTTATATTAAATGGCCTTTACAAGCAATGGAGCATTTTAATTGGCACTGAGGGTGAAGGACATTATACGTCATATGGTATTAAGAATACACCAATCTGCTGAAAGCATTGGAGTCAAAGTGGTGTATAACGTCTGTGATTCCACAAATATTCATCGGGCATTATTGCCAACATACAACGAAAACGATTTAGAAGTTGATGGGAAAAATATGGGCGTATGATATGTACCATGTAATTGTTTTTATTGTAGGAAAATTCAAAGAGGGAGAATTATATTACCGAGGACACTTTCTGAATTTTAACCACGTCCTTAACAAGAGGATATACCTACGAAAGTTTCTATTTTGAAACTTATAACAACATCTTCAACGATGAAGTTGTGAATGTTCTTATAGAACAGGCGGAAGCAGAGGACATTCCACAAAGCAATTTAAAACAAAATTTGTGTCAGCTATGGCGGCATTCATACACATTCTGACTGATCATGCAGATTGTACTGTGGAGGGTAAAATCGAAGTCATAAATGACCTGAGAATAATTGTTGGAAGAATTATACCATTTTTTCCATTTTTAACATGTAAAGTCATGATACAATGATACAAGGTAACCTCACGCTCAGAGCTCACAGAGTTGTATTCGCTTTGCGTCCCTTCATTGACAAAATGATTTTGACAAGCTTTGTATGTATATGTTAAAACATACATATGTCAGTTTTATTTACATTTCAAATCTGAAAGCAATTTAATTTCAAATTTTTAAATTTAAAATTTTCAGACCGATTCGATTCGATTTAGCCTTGTATGTCCGCCCGTCTGAAGGATAACTCTCGAACGGATCACCTAAAGTGGTCTAAATATAGGCCTCGTCATACTTTTTCAAAATAATCAATTTGGTGCGAACGGTAACTTACGACCGGATCAACAGATTTTGTCAAAAATTAATCCTCCCAAAATTTTTCCAGACATAGATTAAGGATTTCTCTTAAGGGCTGTTCGACAATAGGTTAAAAATTCCTTGTGCTCCTGTTTGCAGTGATTTCGTGATCAAGTCCATACTTTCAGACATACATATTCCTTCAAGGCTTAAAAAATCCTATAGCGACCAACATAAATGACTGGTGCTCACAAAAATTTAAAGAGTAGCCGACATCCCTATAGACATTTGCCTTGTTAATGTCAAACATCCTATTCATATCGCTGTGATGCAGAATTAGTGTGAAGTATTGCAATCCAAGACGTCACTGATGCGCAGTCACTGAAACGCAGAATACACACAAAATGGTCAACAGGTACAAAACTGTGGTAGTTTTTGCAACGGTGTGCATTTAAAAGTACTTTTACAAAGCATGTGCAACAACTGAAACAATGCAGTTTTATGACGTTACGGAAGTCAGCCAGTGACATACATTGGTCCAACACTTGCACATCGGAATAGTTCTCTCAAACATGGGCATGGTTCCTAATGACCCAAATCTCAAAAAATCCTATGGTGACAAACTTAAATGGCTGTTTGGCACGATAACTGTTGAAATGGCTACCCAAGTTAGATGCAGCATTTATAATCATTACTACAATATCGTATTTTCCCCTTGGAAAGTTTTTATTTTTTAAAGACCAAACATACATAGATGTTGGTCTCCCAGGAAATATATGCTGTAAACAGATAAGGCTGCAAAACTTAAGTTAGTGTTATATACATAGTCTTAAATATTATATAAAATCATACATTTTGCAGCATTAAAATATATAATATTCTAACAATGTTTATAAGATTTCAAAAGTGTACATCTTCCTGGGAGGCGGGTGGGTCTTGGATTGAGACGACGAACACGGCCGAAGTACCTGCGGATTTCTTCAGATTTAAAAATGCTATAAAAATCGGTTTTAGCAATCTTCAGTTGAGGAAGGTTCTTCAAGGTGGGTGGAACCTTGGCCAGCACGGCATCTTTGGTATTTGTTCACCTTTTAGATTTCAGTCCAGATCTTCAGTAGAGGCCACCACCATCAAGGTATGTGTTTCGGAACAACTCTAGTTGAGTAAAAACTCTCCGATTTTTTTTTTAAATTTAGTTATTGTTGCGCTGATCATGGGAATGTATAATTTTCTTGGGGGACAGATCCGGTTACCCGGTTATTGGACCCGAAAGTCCGGGTACAAAACCCGGTTTAGACCCGGCTCTACTAAACCGATTACGATGGGTATCATTGGAAAGCTTATGGAAATACCAAAAAAGTGGTCATATGACGGGGTTATTTTCAGGTGGTCAGATGATATAACCCAAAAACTGATGTTTGGACCCGAATTTTTCCATAAAACCCTCAAAAAGTCGAAAATGGGCCCATTATGGGTGCCCGCTAAATGTAAATGGTGCTATATTTTGTAATACCTTCCCTGGATCCAGAGATATGGCCCTTAGAATCTTGAGAACTCGGTTCGGTAGGGCTCATTTCTTTACATTATAGGTGTCTATAGAAAAAGTTAATGTTCTAAGTTGAACAAAATTGTCTTTTAAATTATATTTCTTCTCTAAATGGCCGGCGGGGATTTAAGACTTTCTCCTATGGACAGGTGCAAATCTCGAAAACGGGAAAAAACTGTTCTTTTAAATGAAATTTTTTCTATAAATAGCCACTTAGAGAAAAACGGTTGTCGAGATTCTAAGAGTCATATCTCTGGATCCATGGAAGGTATTACAACATATAGCACCATTTTAGAAAGGTTAAAGTGTGAGCTACAATCTGGCTAACATTAAATGGGAACCCATAATGGGCCCATTTTCGACTTTTTAAAGGTTTTATGGAAAAATCCGGGTCCAAAAATCAGTTTTTGGGTTATATCACCTGACCACCAGAAACTATCCCCATCATATTACCACTTGTTAGATAGGTATTTCCATAAGCTTTCCAATTATAACCATTTTGTAGCAATAGGTTCAGTAGAGCCGGGTCTAACCCGGACTTTCGGGTCCAATAACCGGGTCCGTCCCCCAAGAAAATTATACATTTCTGTGATCAGCGCAACAATATCTACCTCTGGAAAAAATTTCACAAAAATCGGAGAGTTTTTACTAAACTAGAGTTAAGCCTGTGTTTTCAAAACCAACTGATCAGAGCACGACGAGTTTGTCAAGATTCCGTAGAGGGTTGGTGACCTATAGCAAGGAACACACATTAAATCAATTCATCATCACACCAACCCATTTACTTACCGACTTGTTGTCTGTTGCCGAAACGCTTTTGGTATCAGGATAATCCACCAATTGATTGACGATATCACGGCTGGGCAAATGTTGTTTTGTTTGTTAATTGTTTTCCGAGTGTGCCCTGAGGACCGTGATACAGAAAAACATTGTTTTTAGGGATTTTTCACAGAAATTCTTTTTGCACGCTGCTTACCATCTTTTTTGACAATTTTGCAACAATTATTGCATTCTGCAGCCCGAATTACATTGACCAAGAGAAGCGCCAAAAAAACTTAATATGCATTCTCCTGAAATTGTGCCAATGATTGTCGTATCGTCATTTAATTGAAATTTATTTGTTCCAAGAAAAATTATATAAAATAATGAAATGTAAACAAACAATAGTATGTTGTTATTGTTGTCATTGACATACAATAACAACAACAACTTTCATTTCGTTTTGAATACATGGTTGTATTTGGTAGCTCAAGGACGGTTTTTTCAAATGAGATTACCTTCTTATTCTGCCATGATGTAAAGTGTTCCCTTACTTATAATAGCCTACAATTTATATGATAGGAGTTTACCACTTTTACCATTTTCTGCCACTGTTACCATTTTTAAAAGTAAAGGAACAGACCAAATGTCAATGTCTAGTGTAGAAACATTTTTCAACAAAATTAGAAGACGGGTAGACGGTACTCCCGCCGTACGTACTATGGAATACGCCAAGGCCAGGTCCGATGCGGCTCTTGAGGTCTCAGACAATCTTGATCATGCCAATAAACTATTTTGGACTGATTTGGAATTTCAGCAATAAATACAAAGACTAAAATTTTTAATTTTTTTCAGAGATTATCTCAGCAATACACAGAACTGTTGAAAATATATATGCGCACAATAATCAAGGTGTAAAATCGGCCAGAATAATTTTAACATCATGGGCATATAACGGTCGTATGTTTCTTTTAAGAGCCCGTATAATTGGTCTGTTCCAGTACTGCAAGAATCTACTAATTTTTACTATTTTTTCCGATAACATAAAGGAAAAAATGTTATCGTAGTAAAAAATAGTAGCTTCTTGCAGGTTCTGGAACAGAGCAAATATTAATAATATAAATAAAGAAAATTTAATTTAGTTTAATTAGTAAAAGAGTACATTGATTGATTCATCAACGCCCACACGAAATGGCGGCCCGGCCGAACTTTGTATACCCTCCACCACGAACTATATTGAAGTAGGTAGGAACAATTAGATTCGAAGATTCCTTTATGAAAACATGTACCAGGCTTTCTTTGCAGGAGCAGCATTTTTGAACCGATGATAATCCATTTAAAAGACTTCATATGGGTCGTTATCGTTGTTTTTTTTTTCCAAGATATGGACCAATATTTACAAGAGATTTTGTATCCCCCACAACACATGAGATTATATTGTAGCAATCTCGGTTCGGAAATTTTATATTGGGGCTAGACCCAAACCTGGTTGTACATATCGCTCTTTCAAAGAGTGTCATAAGTCAAAAATGCGTTTTTTCAGTTATCAATTTCTACTTTATCTTGTGTCAAATTTTCATGTTGATATCTCGAAAACTCAAAAGGTTACAGCTCATTTACTAGGAATTTGAATAAATCAACAATAAATTTTTTTGGTTTTATGGAGCACTAAAATATTTAAATCATGCATGATCTTGCACAGAAATTTAGTACCGACATCTGAGCGATATATGGATTAAAAACATGTACAAACGTTTAAGTGAGGGTTATATTTAACGTGGATCTATACAGTCTGATTTTTTGCAAGGGTGTTTTGTATCTGTAATAATGTTCAGTACCCTTATCTAAGACTAAATAACCAAATCTCAGTTTTCTGGTTGAATTAAGTAGCTAAATATGGAGTACCGTTTTATGGAGGCTGTATCAAAACTAGGATGTCCAAAAAACCGGTTTTTCCAAACAAAACGGTTTTCGGTTAACCGATATTTTCAAAGTTTTCAAACACTGGTTTTCGGTTTTCAAAACCGTTTAACCTGTTTTGTAAAATAGGTACAAAATTGCTCATAAATGATAAATATTTGAGCTGTGTTCCAGAACTAAAAAGTTTTTACAATTTTTACGACTTTTACACATTTTACTCGAAAAAGCGTTCCCGTACACAGAAAATTTGTAAAATGTTCACTTCTCTTTAAACAAAAATGGCGCTGAATGCCGCTCTCTTTAAAAACTTTTTACTCGACAAATTTGAGCGTGTAAAAAATAGTAACATGGATGCCGGCGTCTGATTGGCTGGTATGCCGACTTTGACATTTGTTTCAGCTTTTTTGACGTTTTTTCCATTTTTGCGTTCCCGAACTTTTTGAAAAAACTTTTGTGTTACAACAATTTTTCCCTCTTTCTCTCTTTTACGAGTTTTACTATTAAAAAGTACGGGAACAAAGCTTTGATTTAAAATGTGCGAAAAGGTGTAAATTAATTATTACAACTTCGTTATTATAGCTCTGTTCCAGAACTAAAAAGTTTTTACAATTTTTACCACTTTTACACGTTTTGCGTTCCCGTACACAAAATTTATATGAAAATCGTTTACGACTTTTACAACTTATACGACTTTTACCACTTTATAAAGTACGGGAACAAGCCATATATAATTATCTCATAATATCCCTGTTATTTGACATTTAACCTCGAAGTGAAGACAGTAATGCTTGGTTTACATTTACGAAATCCACTCGATTTCAACTGTCAAATCCATAGGTTAAACGTCAAATGAAATCCAGATGAGATTTGATTTGACGTTTGAGCTATGGAATTGACAGTTGAAATCGAGTGGATTTCGTAAATGTAAACTTAGCATAATATTAAGACTGAATTTGTGCTCTAAGAATAGTAAAAACCCTTATGGGTATTCTAGACGATATGTTTTTTACATATGGGTTGTCACTTTTTATATACAAAATGTATATCCAAAGTGACAATGCATATGTAAAAAACATATCGTGTAGAATACCGATTACATATACAATTGTGTACCAAAAGAACTAAGTTTACATTTTTTAAGTCTGGATTCATCCTCATGCGTTGAGTACTCAAATTATTGTGCCGGAATCAAACATGTATTTTGTAACTAGGCGTTTACACCAGACAGTTTGTCTTCAAATACAACTCTGATTTACTAACACATACATACATTTGTCGTTTGTCTCCCAGCTGTCCATCATTTTTTCACAGACAGTAAGGAAGACAATTTTTTGGCATTTTTTGTAAAAATTAGTGAGATAATAATTGAAATGTGTTCAAAACAAAAGAACATGAACAAAACCGAAATATGTGAACGGAAAACAAAAAGATGTCGATGATTTTCATTCAAAATTTTACAACTGTTTTTGCAGTTGTCGGGACGCCTACGTCACACAGGCAAGTTGTGGGATTTTGACAATCAATACATGAAGCCAACTGTCCTGTCATTTGTAAACGCAGGGTTATCGTTACCCTTTATCATGGTACAATAATACAGGTAGCATTATCAAGCCAGCTGATGGTAACATAATGTGTCAATTGCATTGAATTGATGTCAAATTTTGACATCTTATGTTACCAACAATTGCCGATGCGGCTACCTGTGTATTTGTACCATGCGTATGAGTAACGTCATTCAAACTACCTTGCGATGTCACGTATACACACTTTTTTAATATATCGTTCAGCTGAACTATTCAAATTTAAATTTAAAGGTATCTATATAAAATTTAAAGGTATCTAGCATTTGCAACATGGCCCGTATTTGTGTTAGTTAATTTTAGTTTATTTTCAAGAACACAATTTTATTTAATATTAAAAATGTTACTATTTTTTAAAAACCGGTTAACCGAAAATGACGTTTTTGGCTAAAACCGGTTTCGGTTTTGTAACTCAAAACAGGTTAAACGGTTTCGGTTTTGGACACACTAATCAAAACGAACATCAACGAAGTCTTCAGCTGTTTCGGCGGATATTGAAGCCAAAGTTCTATGGGGGCTATATGAAGGCGTGACCTATACCACAAATAAACCAAACCTTTAAAATAGAAGCACCCTTACTTTACATGGATAGAAGCAATAGCAGACCCTTATCTCGGGAAGTATAGACATCAACACGGAAAAGTACCGTTGTAATCAGGAATCAGGGTCCCAAGGGAGAGTTACAAATGGTAAAAATTCTCCATGCTCCATAAAAACGTATGCGGGTGAAATCTCAAGACCCATATCTGCATGTATATACTTCCCCCGGACAATTAATCAATGCCGATACTTACTTGTGGTCACTAACGTAAACATTTTGCTCCAGTTAGTTATCCAATCACAAAATCCTAATCACTTTGCCAGGATTTTTCCTCCAAACAAGAAAGTTAATTTATTTTTGCCTGTTTCCTCCAGTCTCCGATTGTTTCGATAGCCCGTCCTCTTCTCGTATTCCCATAATTCCAAAAAAAATAGATAAATAGATAAAT
This sequence comes from Musca autumnalis, assembly GCF_047663935.1. Taxonomy (NCBI): domain Eukaryota; kingdom Metazoa; phylum Arthropoda; class Insecta; order Diptera; family Muscidae; genus Musca; species Musca autumnalis. Next base: position 217,055,271 of record NW_027411977.1, on the reverse strand, counting down.
CGCGTAACGGAGAGAGAGACAGGAATAGTTATCTATGGGAATTGGAAATCAACGCATTTAATTTTCGTTGCTTCCAGACGTTGTTCCGTTTTGTGTTTCCATTCGTCGAGTGTGTTGAAAATAGGAATGTCAGTACTGAGCCTTGCTAAATAGAACAAGTAAGAAAAACGTTAAGTTCGGTCGGGCCGAACTTTTTATACCCTCCACCACAAATTTCAGCCATTTCGGTGTATTAATGTGGCCACAACCTTCAAAATACCGAAATTCGGAAGGTACCGTTCTATGGGGTCTATATGATGGCGTGGACCTATACCTACAAATTTCTGGGGGAAAGTTTTATACGCCTAAAGAAGACTAAATACCAAATTTCAGCCATCTCGGTGTCATAATGAGGCTAAAACGTTCAAAATATCGAAAATCGGGAGATATTGTATTATGGAGTCTATATCAACACGTGGACCTATATAAACATTTTATGGTAGGAATGTTTCTTAGCCTCTGGAAACACAAAATACAAAGTTTCAACCGATTCTTTGGTCAAATGGGTCTAATACATTCAAAATATATTAAAATGACTCGTACTTTATAAGGGGCCTTATGTGGGGGCTATACCAAAACGTGGACCTATATAACCCAACTTTGGTAGGAATGTTTTCTGGCCTCTGAAGACACAAAATACCAAATTACAACCAATTCTGTGGTCAAATGGGTCTAATACATTCAAAATATATTAAAATGACGCGTACTTTATATGGGGCCTTATATGGGGGCTATACCAAAACGTGGACCTATATAACCCAACTTTGGTAGGAATATTTTTTGGCCTCTGGAGACACAAAGTACCAAATTACAACCAATTCGGTGGTAAAATGGGCCAAATATCTTAAAAATTCCTTAAAACGACGACGCGTCACGCGTTATTTTGTATGGGGGCTATACGAAAGCGTGGACCTACATAGCCCGCTTTCAATACCAAAAGTCTTACGTAAATTTAACATATTTTCCTAAAATTTCATCAGCCTACTTCAATCCGTTCAGACGCTAGAGTGATTTCCACAGACGGACAAGCGGACGGACATGGCTATATCGATGTAGAATTGCACGCTGATCAAGAATATATATACTTTGTGGGGCCTACAATGATTATTTCGAGTAGTTACAAACGTAGTGACAAACTTAATATACCCCCATCCTATGGTGGAGGGTATAAAAATAGGGATGTCAATACTGAATTTTTTTTTAAATATTTAATTTAATAAACGTCGACTTTAAGCCGACGGCGCAGGTCTCTGCTTAATATTTGTTTGTTTAATAATAACTGTTTAATTTTTCTTTATTGCAAAGAATATTACTCTCTGTGACTTCCCTCTCTCTCTCTCTCTCTCTCTCACTCAGCTATCTTTCAGAGTAATTGATAACCTCTAGTCATGGCACATTAATCACGGTCGATGACAAAAACTTCTATCTAATGCCTGATTTAGACTATTTGGACAAAAAAACAATTATATGGTCTGTTCCTTTACTTTTGAAAATTGTAAAACCGGCAAAAGTAGCAAAAGTTGTAAACTGCTCCCATATGAATTGTATGGTGTCAAAAGTAAAGGAACGCTTTTCGAGTAAAAAGTGGTAAAACTGGAGGATTCTTGCACGTAAAGGAACAGAGCTATAAATTGCCAAAAAATGTTTACACTCTTTCCTCTCCCCTCCCTCTCTTTATCAGTCATCAGTCATCAGTCATCATAACCACAAATAAGGGCACAAAAATTAAGGTAGATGAATGTTTAATCAGCAAACAGCAAAAACAACTGATTATCATACTAGTTGTCAAAATACATTATTGTGAATAAAAATGTAAACATTCTAATCGAAGCAATGCATTAATTGTGTTCCTTCACTCGCCTGAGGTTATCATTTCTTACCATTTTTAAACTGCCTAATACGGCGGTTACACTAGAGTTTTTTGCCGGGTTAACCCACTTCAAGAGGATTCATTTGACCTTTGCGCTATGGAATTGAAAAGAAAAATATATATTTATGTATAGTTTTTTTGCTTTTATGTAGTAGGCAAAATATTAGCTTGGAAGAAGAATAATGCTTGATTTACTTTTACGAAATCCACTCGATTTCAACTGTCAAATCCATAGGTTAAACGTCAAATGAAATCCAGATGAGATGATGATGCATTTATTATTTGTGTAAAATAATAATACAAAGAAATTTATTATATAAACACAAATTAAAAAAAAAACTTTCCATTAAATTCAATCACATTTGAGTTTACTTTCTCCGTCCTCCAATTAATCCAAGCGCATCTGACTTTGCTTAATCATCCTAAAGGTTTTTTATGTTGCCTTCCCATCACTAGTTCAGCTTTCGATATGGGCTCCAACTGCACCCGTAAACCCTTCAGAAGGCAACGGGAAACCACTGAAGTAATCTCCCTTGAAAATCATACAATATGAACAACACAAACCAAAACACACGGCCCTCAGTCTCCGGCCAAACGAGGGTTCTAAGAATACCCGGAGTTAAAAACAAGCAAAAGCTAAACATTCGAACTTGGAAGCCAGAAGTTTATACGAAGTTGGCAAATAAAACAACACAATTAAAGCTGAAACAGATACAACGTTTGATTAAAGTTTTGTGTCGTTTTGGCCGTTTTTACACTGTTGGGCATGATGCCGAAAAATTCAAATTCATTTGAAATATATGCCGGCAAACAGATAAACGCTGGACTTTGGTATCGTCGTCGCCCCGTTGTTGTTTTTTTCTCGACGCCCAACGCAAAACTTTAATCAAACGTTGTATCTGTTTTCAGCTTTAATGAAATGAATCGGCTTAAGATTGATATACTAGGTGTCAGTGAAACCTGGTGGACAGAATGCGGCTATTTTGAATCCCAAAATGTTGTAGTATACCACTCAGGAAATATGGAAGTTATACACAGGAAGGGTGTGGGCATTATCGTCAAAAAAGACATTGCAGACTGCGTGATTGATTCTGTCCCAATGTCTGAAAGGACTATGATGATTAAAATCTCATCAAAGCCCCTGAATTTAAATATTATCCGGGTATATGCCCCTACATGTGATGGAACGAGGCTGGACATTTCTATGAAGAAATAACTCAATTATTAAACATAACGAAATCACATGAAAAGCTATAGTTCAAGGCGACTTTAATGTCAAAGTGGGGAATGATGAAGTAAATGGAGTAACTGGAAGGTATGGACTTGGAGAAAGGAATGAGAGAGGAAACAGATTAATTAAATTTTGTCAAGAATTTAAGATGACCATTACAAACACAACATTCCGATTACATCCCAGGAGACATTATACATGGAGATCACCAGTAGATAACAGAGGGAATATCGTTCGAAATCAAATTGACTTCATAATGATCAACAGCAGTTTTTGATCTTGAAATTGATTTTTTTATGTTTCTTTTTGGTCTATACTATTATATGCCGTAGAAACTTGAACCATCAAAAGTGCAGATCAAAAAGAATTGAAGCATTTGAAATGTGGGTCTATAGAAGAATACTTAAGATACCCTATACATCGCACATTTCAAACCAAGAAGATCTCAGACGAATGCATGTCGACAGACAACTTTTACACACGGTCAAATCGAGAAAAATCGCATACCTTGGACACCTGATGAGAAATGACAAATACAGATTTATACAATGCGGTATTAAATGCAACATTGAAGGACAACGACCAAGAGGCAGAAGAGACATATACTGGCTAAGTAACATCCAAGAGTGGACATGATACAGAGATGAAACAAATCTGCTACATGCTGCTAAAAATCGGGAGCTGTCTATAATTTCATAAAATAAAATAACAGAACATGTACATATTAGCTGTGTCTTTTAACGTGATAATTAGTAATAATTATTACTAATATTGCAGATTTTGACAGTTGTATAAAAGAAAAGTTGCTGAAAAAAATGTTTCAGCAACATTTAGTAAGTAAAAAGACACACCTTTTATATATATGGCCTTTTCCCGTACTTTATAAAGTGGTAAAAGTCGTAAACGATTTCCATATAAATTTTGTGTACGGGAACGCAAAATGTGTAAAAGTGGTAAAAATTGTAAAGACTTTTAAGTTCTGGAACAGAGCTATATAAATATAATGTATACTAATGTATGATCGCTTTATATCCGAATAACGGATCCGCAAATAAAGAAGAAGAACTACCGCAAAAATGTTCGCAGCTTAAGTTTTTATTTCTTTATTTTATGCTTATAAATTGTATCCAATGGAGTGCATTTTTTCATAACTCCGTGTGGACTGCATCGAAGGATGTTGTGAAATCATAACATAACCACATGCACAACTTCCAAAATTTTTTGCTGGGTAATAACTGTCTTTTAAAACTGACTAGGCGTTTACACCAGACAGTTTGTCTTCAAATACAACTCTGATTTACTAACACATACATACTGTTACGGAATTAGGTTTAACTAATGTCCGTGTAGACGTTGTTTTATTCCCCGATACGACTGGAACCAAATAAAACAGGGTTCGTTTTAGATTACGTTTCTACAATGCTTTATTTACTTTATTACACTTAAAGGCCTGCGTACATAAGCTGCTCTGCCTGATTGCCTTGCTTTGCTGCTTCAATAAAAAAATAAAAGAACAAAGAAGGCCGACCCAATTTCCAACTGATGGCAACCCAGTTCGAAATTTCGTCTTTATTCTATTATTTTTATTACGTCAGAAATGAAGCAGGTAAGCAAGGCAATCAGGCAAAGCAGCTTATGTACGCAGGCCTTTATTCAGAACCGACTTTAATTACTAAGCACACAGCTAGTCTCTAGTTAGCACGCAGCTACTCTTTTACCGATCTGTTCAGTTCAACGCTTAAAACACAACTCACTCGTCATTGCCAGTTCCCCTGTATTTATACCCCAAAGTCTCCCTGTTCTAGAGTCCTCTAGAACACATATGGCAACACCTCGAATCTGTGCAGCGAACACACAGACGCACATTCGCACTAAAGGGCTGTTTACACCATCTATCAATGTCATATGAGCTGTCATTTCTTTCACCCATTCGACATTCTCTATGTTTGTCAAAATTGACGTCATCCATACAACTTTCAATTTGTGCGTTCATACTTGCAAGTGTTATTTTCGTATGACATAACCTAAAAATATAAAAACAGCTGTTTTTGTCATTATTTACATTTATTGTTGAGTTGCAATTTTGCGCAAATTTTAATTTTGGTTGAAGGAAACTGAATTGGTGTTTGGAGTTATAGAGGCATTCATGTTTTTGCCATCAAACAATCATTTCAAAGACTGCTTCTTTTGACCAATCGATCTGAAAATAACATTATAAACGCCATTTATTTACTTTACTGAATATTCAAAAATATACATACCTTTCCATTTTCTTTTTTAAAAGATTTTGTTTTTCATTTTTTGTTTGAGAATGTCAGAAAACAGCTGATAAGTCCCAATTTACATTAGGCGAGTTTACTTGCGGCAATTGTCAGTTTGTAGGTGAGAGAGGGTGCTGAGAGGCAAAGGGTTACCATATGCCTCACCTCTCTCTCCTACAAAATGACAATTGCCGCAAGTAAACTCGCCCAATGTAAATTGGGACTTAATTTATGTTTACATACGAGAATGCCGTATCAAATAGAGCGCACCCTAAATGAAAAATTTACATATGAGTTGCCAAATCATTTTGATAGATGAAACATTTCATAGTGGTTACACTATAGCTCTGTTCCTTTACGTGCAAGAATCTTCAAGTTTTACAACTTTTTACTCGAAAAGCGTTCCTTTACTTCAGACACCATACAATTCATATGGAAGCAGATTACAACTTTTGCTACTTCTGCCGGTTTTACCACTTTCAAAAGTAAAGGAACAGACCATATGTGTACAACATTCGCAGGTAGAAAATTTAGCATCTCATACGACATTGATAGATGGTGTAAACAACCCTTAAGCGAACAACCATACTCACATACATACATGGGGGAATACAATTGGACGACAAGCACAGTAATGACGTAACTACAACAATAAACAGATGCAAGAAATAAAGAAGTGACAAACTAAACAATAATTACATGACTATGGCAAAACAAAATAAAAGCACATTAATGAAAGTTAAAGTAACATCTAGAATAATGAAGAGAGTTCTACATGGTAGTTGTTGTTGCTTAAATAAAGTAACTGCGTAATAAAAACTTTACGTTACAATTCAAATTTTTAAATTAACGGAAATTAAACTAACTTAAACCTATCAGTTACATTCGTATCAATACATTTGTCGTTTGTCTCCCAGCTGTCCATCATATTTTCCTAGACAGTCGGGTTAAAAAATTTTTGACGTTTTTCATAAAAATGTGTGAGAAAATAATTGAAATGTGTTAAAAAAAAACATGAACGAAAACAATATATGTGAACAGAAAACAAAAAGAAACCGATGATTTTTATTCATATTTTTACAACTGTTTTTGCAGTTGTCGGGACGCCTACGTCACACAAGCAAGTTTTGGTATTTTGACAATCAATACATGAACTCAACTGTCCTGTCATATGTGAACGCAGGGTGAGAGTGTGTACTAGAGCTGGCAAACCATTGATATTCCCAACATTAGATATTTTCGATATACCGCCATTATTATAAGTTTCCTTTTGTTGTAGTTTGGATTTACCGAACAGATTTATAGCGTTCCGGTTAACTTAAAGTTAAAAGTGATGATTGAATTTCAACGAGGAGCTTCTTGGCATAAACTTTCAATGCAAAAATCATATTTGTAATGCCTCCAAATTGGTTTATTTTTGGTTTTAAAATCCACCAGATAGTAAAATAACACATATAATAATGGCCCATAATGTTTTAAAATATCGATTGCTATCGATATTATCGTTAAGTTGTCATCGCCATTAATTTGGATATGAAAATGGCGGAAATGTCAAGGATTTTCTTGAAATTATGCAAAAGTAGTTCATACATTTTATTTTACCGAAAAACGTGTACGTGTGACTACGGACTTATAGGCCGTTTATATATAACAAGGTTAACCCAGTGGGTCTGGGTTTCAAATGTCATTTCCATTGTATATACTTCAAACAAATCCTCATAAAGAAGGTTAACCCTGCAAAAAAACTATAATATAAACGCCGTATTATGCTATGTTTACATTTACGAAATGCACTCGATTTCATCTGTCAAATCCATAGGCTAAACGTCAAATGAAATCCAATGGATTTCAGATGAGATTTCATTTGACGTTTGAGCTATGGAATTGACAGATGAAATCGAGTGGATTTCGTAAATGTAAACTTATGAACCGAAAAGCAGCGAAATTTCTATTTATTTCAATGGATTTCAGGTTAGGGGGTTTTATTCCGATAATATCGATAGGCAGACCTATCTATCGATATAGTTTTTAACTAATAATCGATATTATCGATAGCGCCATAAATTTTTTGCCGGCTCTAGTGTTTACCGCAATAACTGTCGCCGTCACAAATCGAATGGCTGACAACGTTCTCTATCCAAAGTAGCTTTGTTGATCTTGATTTATAAATTCAACGAAAATGTCGAAAATGTCTTTAACTAAAATATCAGATAATCAATACATTTGTAAATTCCAAATATCGGGATATAATGGATATAGCGATAAAAATTATTATAATTCTGATATAATTCTAATTAATAATGCAAGTGCAAAAACCGAATGGAAACTGGTGGCAATTGGTGATTATAGCAAACGTACGATCGAGATTTACATAGAATTGATATCAGCAAGAACCATTGAAGCACTATTCCAAGTACAGATAAATACAGCACTGCAAATTGTTACCAAGAAGGTACCAACGGACATGATAAGATCTAGAATATTTGTAATGGAGTTTACGAACCTAGATCCTAATAGATGTACGAACTATGAAATCAAGGTTGATATAAAACCCGTGCAAAACACTGTTGTAAGCTCAAGTCTTACAAAGGATTTTGCCAAATTTAGCGATGTAACTCTTGTTGCAAAAGATGACATCGAGTTTAAAGTCCACAAGGCAATATTATGTGCCCGCAGCGAAGTATTTGCTGCTATGTTTCGCAATGACTTCGAAGTATTTGCTGCTATGTTTCGCAATGACTTCGGGGAGAGTGAAACAAGTCGTATACGTCTTGATGATATGCAACCCAATGTAATTGAGGAAATGTTGAAATATATGTATGCGGGTGGGAATATACCAGAGAAATTGGCACCAGAACTCTTTGTCGCTGCTAACAAATATTCGCTTTTAGATTTGCAAACATTGTGCGAAAACATTTTAATTAAAACAATGGAGGTTGCTACAGTTGCTGATATCCTTTTGTTGGCCGATCGTCACACTAATGAACGTCTTAAAAGCACAGCAGTTCAATTTATAGTAAACAATATTAAAACCGTCACAGCAACTCCCAGCTGGAAAAGTTTACGTCAAACTGATCAAGATTTGTGTATGGACGTTTTGGAAAAAACCATGCAAGAACGTTTGTAGTTTTATAGTTCATATTCGTATATAATTCATATATACCAACTTCCAACTTTGTATAAATAAAAATCAATGGTTTATCCAAACCAACTGAAACCGAATATATTGTACGTTACTGCTACGGTTTCACCTGTGAGAAGTAACAGGTGATACTCAGCGGTCTTTTTAAGCAGGACATGATTAAGATAAGGTGTCAAAAATTCAGCAAGAGCTGAAACAGCTATATTGCCCCCTATTTAGTCTAAAGTCGCTTTTTCCATCGCCAAACTGCCAAACAATATTTTTTTTTAAAGAAAAAGTTCCAATAGTTAGCATTTGGAAAATTTGCTTATACAGCTTGGATACTGACTCGTTATGATAGAATAAAAACACCCAGATTGCTATAGTGTTCTTGTCGGTTTTATTTTTTAATATAAACAAGAAATTGGTTTACTATATAAAGTGCAAAAATCAATTAACAATGTGTCTAAAAAAGGTCCATTGTTGGAGGAGGATATTAAATACAATGGAGCATATAAAAATTTGATTCTTTTCTTATCATAACTTGTGTTTTGTAAAAAAAACTAATTTAATTAAGTTCAAGTTGAAAGGCCATTGCTGTTTTTTACACAGAACATATGTAAATGGATCATGTACGCCACTAGAGGAGCTGCTATCTCCTTCTATTCTTCAAATGTTGGTTTACCCTCAAAAGTACAACCACTACGCTTAATAATTTCTCCCGCCGACCATATACCACAACGTATACACACTTCCAAAAGGTTTCTTTTGTACATATTGAGCCAAGAAACCACCAACAAATGCAACACCTGCACCATTTGTATCGACCATTTCTTCACGTGTCAGCTGTGGTACATCGAATTCATCGATTTTACCATCTTTGAAGAGAAGTACCGGCAAATGACCTTGGGTTATTATCACAATACGTTCACGTTGGGTGTTCTCTTTGGGTAGGGCAACCAATTTATGGCCAATTTCTTTAATGTCCTTCGTATTCCAACCCTGTTCGTTTGCAAAAGTTTCAACTTCTTGTTCATTGCCGAAAAGTGTATCAACATAGGGTAGAGCGGCCATCATGGGCTCTTTGAAAAATTGCAATAGGAAGGGGGCACTTAAATTCATCATAAAGGTACGATTGTGATTGTGGGCATGATGGGCTACCTCCATAATGCTGGGTGGGCTAACGGTTATGAAGAAACCCTAGAAAGAAAATAGAAATAATTAAAATTTCATAACGCAAAGTTTACGATTGGAGACTTTTTGCTTATGGAAAAGTTTACAATTGGAAACTTTTCCTTCAGTAAAATGTACAGTTGGAGACTTCTTTCAGTAAAATTTAAAATTGGAGACTTTTCTTATAGAAAAATTTACAATTGGAGTATTTTCCAATAGAAAAGTTTACAATTGGAGACTTCCTATAGAAAAGATTACAATTGGTGACTTCCTATAGAAAGGTTTACAATTGGAGACATTATTTATAGAAAGTATACAATTGGAGACTTTTCCTGTTAAAAAGTTTACCATTAGAGACTTTTCTTATACAAAAGTTTACAATTGGAGACTTTTTTTCTGGAAAAGTTTATAATTGTAGACATTTGTTAAGCAAATGTTTGCAAATGGAGACTTTTCCTTCAGCAAAAATACAATTGGAGACTTTTCTCACATAAAAGATTACAACTGAAGACTTTTCTTATAAAAAATTTACAATTGGAGACTTTTGCTATAAAAAAATTACAATTGGAGTAATTTTCTATAGAAAAGTTTACATTTGGAGACTCTTTCATCGAAAAGTTTGCAATTGGAGACTTTTCTTATAGAAAAGTTTACAATTTTATCGAAAAGTTTACAATTGCAGACTTTTCCTTTTTCAATAGAAAATTTTACTATTGGAGACTTTTCATATAGAAAATTTTACTATTGGAGACTTTTCATACAGAAAAGTTTCCAATTGTAGATTTTTCTTATAGAAAAGTTTGCAATTGGAGACTTTTTTCTTATAGAAAATTTGCAATTGGACACTTTTCTTATAGAAAAGTTTGCAATTGGACACATTTCTTATCGAAAAGTTTACAATTGGAGACTTTTTAAATGTAACACTGTACAGTTGGAGACTTTTCCTATAGAAAAGTTTGCAAATTGAGACTTTTTCAATAGAAAATTTTACTATTGGAGACTTTTCATATAGAAAAGTTTGCAATTGTAGACTTTTCTTATAGAAAAGAAAAATGTTCTATATAAAAAGTCTAAATAACGACGGGACGTACACAAATATTTCACCAACCTACCGTTGTTACACAAAGATCTCTTTGATTTATAATTTGTTGGCGCCAAAAAGTATGCATAAAGTTTTCCAATAATTTGTTGTCACGTTGAAGAAATTTTTGAAGGAAAAAATAATGAAAATTTTCAAACAACCAAAAAAAATATAATTTCAACAAGACATTTATTTACATTGAGTATAAACTAATGTTTAAGGCATTATAATAATTCGCATATAACAATTTAGTTACCAATAATTTTTGTGTTAATATCTGTATTTTTTTAAAACAAATTTCTTTGCTATACATGTTCTCCACATCGCTATTTTCACTTTTCGTTTGTGGTGTGTTGTTGTTGTTGCTGCTGATCTTGTCGTGTTTTCAATATACTTGTTATAAGAAATTCCCCCGCCTTATAGGAACTACGTACTAAGGGACCACTAGCCGTATACAAGAAACCCAATTCTTTACCACGTTCTTCCCATGATTTAAACTTCTCTGGGGTAACATATTCAATAACTTTAAGATGTTTTTTAGTCGGTTGCATATATTGACCCAAGGTCAGACAATCAACATCTGCTGAGCGTAAATCTTGCATTGTTTGTTCCACTTCTTGATCACTTTCGCCCAAACCCAACATTATGGAACTTTTTGTCAGCAATTTGGGATTAAATTTCTTGGCTTCCGTTAAAACTTTAAGCGTCTGACGATAATCAGCACGTCTATCACGTACAAAGGGTGTCAATTTTTCCACTGTTTCTATGTTATGGGCATAGACATCCAAACCGGACTTGGCAATGGTTTCTACACAATTTAAATCACCACGGAAATCGGGTACCAAACATTCAACAAATATATTGGGATTTCTAAAAGGTAAATAAAATTTGTTCTATTATTTTGTAAATTTTAAAAATGTATCATTTTACCTTTGTTTAATTTCTCTTACAGTTTCGGCAATATGCTTGGAACCGCCATCGGGTAAATCTGAAAAAATTTTACAACAATTTGAATGAAGTTAATTTAACTAGTTAATTATCTTCGCACCCACCATCTCTATCAACAGATGTCAACACAATATAATCCAAACCCCATGAAGCCACAGCCTTTGCCACATTGACCGGTTCCAGGGCATCCAATGGTGGTGGATTACGCGCCGTTTTCACAGAACAAAAACGACAACCACGAGTACATGTGTCACCCATTAACTGAAATGTAAACAAAACAAAATATGTTGATAACATTGGAGAGGGATCAAAAAGGTTATCATCATAGCAATAAAATCTTTTACCATTATAGTAGCCGTTTGTGTACCATGCTCACCACCACCCCAACATTCTCCAATATTCGGACAACGTGCCTCCTCACACACCGTGGCCAATTTCAGCTCCCTTAATTGTGCTTTAATTTTGGCAAAATTCTTCCCCACCGGTATGGGAGTCTTAAGCCAGGGAGGTAAACGTAAACGCTCATTTTCACCTTTATCACGACGTAATTTTCCCTCAAATTCTTTCCATTCCTCCTTACTTAGCTCAGGATTTTGTACAAAATCACCAAAATTAGGTCCTTTTGCCAAACGTTCACGGATTTCTTCGATTTTATCTTTGGAATCAGTTGCAGCAGTTGTTGCTGACGACCTTGTCAAATGGAGCGGACCACAAGCAGCAGCGGGGGAGAGGGAAGTGGGCTGGGTAAGAAACAAAGCAAAGGAAGTTCAGATCGTCTTTTTCTTTGGATTTTTATATTTCGTTATATTTACCAAGCTCCCCAAGGGTTTTGTAACGCATTGCCTAAGCATAATAACTTGATTTGCTGCTTATTTTTTAGTGGTCATTCAATCTATACTACTTCTTCCTATGCAGTTACGAAATTAAAAACAATGTAAACTTCTTCTTTTCAGTTTTGGCAGTCACACTGAGATGAGTTCTCAAGAGAAATGAAGAAGGGATGCCACATTGTGACGAAATACAAGTCACGAAAAACATCACCTGAGGGCCAAACCTATAGCTCTGCGTGTTGCCCTGAAGTAAAAAATTGAAAAAAGGAATATAACAAAAAATGTTTTTGTAACGGTTGCAGAACAACGTTACAATCCATGGTAGAATAAGAAAAGATAGCAGCAATACACAGCTGACTGAACTGGGTTGTAACGTTAGTGTCAAATTTCATATGACATTTTATACATTTATTTCTATTTCAATGTACATTAAGAGCATATATTTTTTGAGAAAAAAATATATCATTCGGAAAAAAACATTTCCCAGAAAGACTTCTTCATATCAATGATATGTAACCTCCTCCAAGTTCGAACGATAAGCCGCACAGTAAATCCCCGCTTGTAGAGGCGATACAACGTTTGTTAATATGTGAGGTATTTTGTGAAAATTTAAAAAAAATAAAGCCCTAATAAACATGTGATTCTTTGATTTCTAAAACAAAACATTGAAACAGCTTCTCCCGTTTCTATGAATTTCCAGCGACCCCAAACTTTTCTGCAAGAATTCTACTTTCTGCGAGAATTTATGCATTTAGTGGAATGATGTGGAGACATAAAAATTGAAAATGTAACGAATTTTCATTCATGTTTTCCAAAGTATTGAACCAAATGTGAAAAATTATTAGTTTTTTAAATTCCAATAATTTATAGACATTTCCTTGTTTTGTTTACAAATACAACTGGCAGTAACGTTACAAACAAAAACAAATTCCTTTGTGGTTGTTGTTCGAGTTGTATTTGTTGTAGTATTAACTTTACCTTTTATTTGTTCTACCATGGTTACAATCTATAAACCGTCAAATATTGGCCATATATTTTATGAACAAAGAGCATGAAAAAAATTGCTCTGTTCCAGAACCTACAAGAAGCTACTATTTTTTACTACGATAACATATTTTCCTTTATGTTATCGAAAAAAATAGTAAAAATTAGTAGATTCTTGCAGTTCTGGAACAGACCAATTGTTATGTATTCATGATATTAAGTCTGTCTTTCCCAGCAAGAATTGTCCAGCAATTGTCTCAGAGAGTAAGGGGTTTTTATTCTCTTTTGCTAGAAAATTGTAAAAAGTAAACAGACACCTTCCCAGCAAAAACCAGCAAGCAATCAGCTGACTTGCCAAAACAACAATTTGTCCGCCAATAAAGGAAACAAACAAGTTGTATTTTATTAAAACAAAAAAAAAAGAAAATGAAACAAGAAAGTATATAAAAGTAAATAAAATCATAATTTTGATGTTTTTCATGAAAATATAGGTTGACAAATAATTTCTCTCGGGGGAGAAAAGACGGCAATACCAGATTCATTATATTTATGATTGAAAACAATCTTTTTAAAACGAAATAAAATAAAAATAATAAAATATGTTGTGGATTGTGTTTTAAATCTAAGATATAATGCAATTTTGTGTGTTATATGCTGCTTCAAATAATTTTGAAATTGAACTTGCACTGGCATGTGTAAACACACAAGAAAACTGCATGCCAGTCGAACACTTTTTCGGCATTTTCGAGAATAATACATGTACTCAACTGGCACCAATTTACTGGCATGTGTAACTGCAGCGTAAAACAATACAAGCTGTGTTCCAGAACTAAAAAGTTTTTACAATTTTTACGACTTTTACACATTTTACTCGAAAAAGCGTTCCCGTACACAAAAAAGTTGTAAAATGTTCACTTCTCTTTAAACAAAAATGGCGCTGAATGACGCTCTCTTTAAAAACTTTTTACACGACAAATTTGGGCGAGTAAAAAAATAGTAACATGGTTGCCGGCGTCTGATTGGCTGATACGCCGACTTTGACATTTGTTCCAGTTTTTTTGACGTATTTTCCATTTTTCCGTTCCCGAACTTTTTGAAGAAACTTTTTTGTGACAACAATTTTTCTCTCTTTTACGAGTTTTACTATTAAAAAGTACGGGAACGAAGCTATAATTAGACTATGTTATTTCCACAACAACATTGTTTTTAATTTTCACAAACATTAGCTTCGTTCCCGAACTTTTTAGTGTAAAACTCGTAAAAGAGAGAACTGCAAAAAATTTGTTCTCACACACAAGGTTTTTGAAATAGTTCGGGAACGGAAAAATGGAAAATACGTAAAAAAAACTGGAACAAATGTCAAAGTCGGCGTATCAGCCAATCAGACGCCGGCAACCATGTTACTATTTTTTTACTAGCCCAAATTTGTCGTGTAAAAAGTTTTTAAAGAGAGCGTCATTCAGCGCCATTTTTGTTTAAAGAGAAGTGAACTTTTTACAACTTTCTTGTGTACGGGAACGCTTTTTCGAGTAAAATGTGTAAAAGTCGTAAAAATTGTAAAAACTTTTTTGTTCTGGAACACAGATATTAATCAACAACAAATTAAAAACAGATGATTGATTTTTTTCAGGAAGAAGAATTGCTATTGCTTGCTAGAAGAAATTTGTCCAGCAAGAATGTGCAAACTCTCAAAAAAAGAACTGTCAAAATGTCTCTCTCGAATCGCTCTCTTTTGCTGGTTTTTTGTGTTAACAGGCGACTTCCAGCAACAATTTGTACAAATTGTTACAAATTTTAGGGTAACCAGACAGACCTATTGTCAAAAGTAAGCGCGATGTTGCATTAATTAATTAATGCAATTGACAATTTGCATTTATTAATTAATTTAATTCCAGTTTATTCGTTACTTCTCCTTACACGGCGTTTATATTATAGCCTTTTGCAAGGTTAACCTTGTTTATGAGGATTTGTTTGAAATATAAGCAATGGAATTGACATTTAAAACCCAGTCGGTTTGTTAAATCCGGTTATATATAAACGGGGTATTAGTTTGCTGTAGAGTAGAAGCATTTTTTCAGAATTAATCTGTTACTCATTCACATTGAAATGGGTTCGGTATAAAAAACAACGAGATGCCATATTTTCATTTAACTGATTAACCGGCAACAAAGTCGTTAAAATTGTCAATTAACGGCGTTCAACAGCAATTTGAAATGTAAACAAACCAAAAAAACAACAATCAACGTGTTTTAACAGATGTTTCTTCATTCAGTCGGTCAGTATTTTTACTTTCAATGTGAGACAAGCAATTTGTCATTTTTTATTGATAATTTTAGTAGAAAAACACGTTTTTAGGTCTCGCAGCACCAGTCAGGCGTAAAGAAGTTATTTAGATTATGATTTTTTGTTTTTTGATTTTATAGCAATATTAATTAACTTTATATAAAATGGAGAATTTGAGGTAAGGCAAAATGAATAATTATTGTAATTAATTTATTAATTATTTTACTTGCATGCAATGGAAAAAGTGTGTTTAGTTTTAAATTGCAACCTACATATCAGACATCAAGTCGAGTTGAGATCATTCATGTGTGGCAATTTTTTTTCTCAAGCAGTGGTTCTCAAACTGTTTTGTTTTTTTCCTTCTTGACATAGGAAATGCTAGCAAGGGCAAGGGAGTTTAATTTTAGTTTTGATAATTACTTTAAAACCTATTTATTTATTGCTTTCTTATAGAACTAACCAAAGGGTTACTTAGGAGAACTTCATTATCACATTAACAAATGTTCAATAAGGCAAGTTTTGGCTTTTTAACAATCAATACATTAACTCCTCAACTGTCCTGTCATGTGTAAATGCAGGGTTGGAGTCCGAAAGTAAATAAAAAAGCTATTATACAAACCTCCCAAAACTTAATTATGCAACAATAAGGTACTTCAATGCTCCGAAATGATGAAAATATGTATATGAGAGCCTCAAGAACCTAAATTTGTATGTAAAATATTTTCAGTTTGAATCCATATTCAAACTATAGCGAAAATATAACGATTTCATTTACATATCCCATTCATTGTGGACATCACTTACCAGCGCATTTCATTCATTTTATTGCCCCTTTTTGTTTGTTGCCGTGGGTTTTTTTTTATTTTGCTTGAACTCTCATTTCTCATTGCTCTTAGCTTGCTATGACTTTTTGATTTCATGTTTTGTGTTTTTTTTTTCTAATTTTGCTTTCGCTGATGACCTCAGTGATCTTATTTCCCGCTTTGCACGGATCTCAATCAAGCGAAAAAGCAATAGTATTCGACAATATTTACATTCTGATCACAAAACTGTTGATAATATTCAATTTTGTTTTTGGACAACAAAACATCTTGGATCTGTTAAGGAATAATAAAACAATAACAACAGCAAACACTAAAAAAAAGATTAGCTTGTTATCTCCTCAAAACTAAAGCCCAATCCCAAACGAAAAAATAATGTTAGTTACACACTACCCTTGGCAACGTACAGTACTAGCTGTGGCCCATAGAATCTTTGTCAAATCACAAATCAAAAACATGCACCTCGTCAAGTAAAATGCGCCATCATACCTTTAAATTTATGTAAATTTATTTAATCTTTTCCTCTTCTTCTTCTTCTTCTTCTTCTTCTTCTTGTCTTCCAGGGAAGGTATTCTTGTTGGCTGTGGTAATCCCCTTTTGGATATTTCGGCCAATGTTGAGGAAGATTTATTACAAAAATACAATCTAAAACAAAATGATGCCATCTTGGCTGAAGAAAAACACATGCCTCTGTACAAGGAGCTAATTGAAAAATATAAAGCAGAATTTATTGCCGGTGGTTCGGTTCAAAACTCGTTGCGTGTCTGCCAATGGATCCTGCAAAAACCCAAAGTGGCCACATTCTTCGGCTGTGTTGGAAATGATGATTATGCCAAAATTTTAGAAGAAAATGCCACCAAAGATGGTTTAAATGTTCGATACCAATATAATCAAGAGGCTCCCACAGGTACCTGTGCTGTTCTTGTCACCGGTACTCATCGCTCATTGTGTGCAAATTTAGCGGCAGCAAATAATTTCACCTTGGATCATTTACAAATTCCCGAGAATAAGAAGCTATTGGAGGCTGCTGAATATTATTATATATCGGTATGTATGGTGGCATAATATTGGAAGTTTTGTTTTGAGAGAACAGTCTACAAGTGGAGACTTTTATAGAATTGTTTCCAATTGGAGAGATCTTTCACAAAGAAAATCTGTTGGGAATTAAACTTTTCTATAAGAAATGCCTCCAATTGTAAACTTTTATATAGGAAAAGTCCCCAATTGTAAACTTTTCTATAGGAAAAGTCTGCAATTGTAAACTTTTCGATAAAAAAGTCTCCAATTGCAAACTTTTCTATTAGAAAAGTCTTAAACTGTACAATGTTGCATTTAAAAAGTCTCCAATTGTAAACTTTTCTATAAGAAAAGTCTCCAACTGTAAACTTTTCTATAAGAAAAGTCTACAATTGTAAACTTTTCTATAAGAAAAGTCTCCAATTGTAAACTTTTCTATAAAAAAGTCTCCATTTGCAAACTTTTGCATAACAAAAGTCTACAATTGTATCCTTTTTCACAAGAAAATTGTCCAATTGTAACATTTTCTATTGGAAAAGTCTCCAATTGTAAAATTTTCTATTGGAAAAGTCTCCAATTGTAAAATTTTCTATTGAAAAAGTCTCCAATTGTAAAATTTTCTTTTGAAAAAGTCTCCAATTGTAAAATTTTCTTTTGAAAAAGTCTCCAATTGCAAACTTTTCTATAGGAAACGTCTCCAATTGCAAACTTTTCTCTAATTGTAATTTTACTGAAGGAAAAGTCTCCACTTGCAAACATTTGCATTACAAAAGTCTACAATTGTAAACATTTCCACAAGAAAAGTCTCTAATGGAAATATTTTTAATAGGTTAACTTTTCTAAAAGAAAAGTATCCAATTGTAAATTTTACTGAAAGAAAGGTCTCCATCTGTACATTTTACTGAAGGAAAAGTTTCTAATTGTAAACTTTTCCATAAGCAAAAAGTCTCCAATTGTAAACTTTGCGTTATGAAATTTTATTTTTTTTTATTTTCTTTCCAGGGCTTCTTCTTAACCGTTAACCCACCCAGCATTATGGAGGTAGCCCATCATGCCCACAATCACAATCGTACCTTTATGATGAATTTAAGTGCCCCCTTCCTGTCGCAATTTTTCAAAGAGCCCATGATGGCCGCCCTACCCTATGTTGATATACTCTTCGGCAATGAACAAGAAGTTGAAACTTTTGCCAACGAACAGGGTTGGAATACAAAGGACATTAAAGAAATTGGTCGTAAATTGGTTGCCCTACCCAAAGAGAATACCCAACGTGAACGTATTGTGATAATAACCCAAGGTCATTTACCGGTACTTGTCTTCAATGATGGTAAAATCGATGAATTCGATGTACCACAGCTGAAACGTGAAGAAATGGTCGATACAAATGGTGCAGGTGATGCATTTGTTGGTGGTTTCTTGGCTCAATATGTACAAAAGAAACCCTTGGAAGTGTGTATACGTTGTGGTATATGGTCGGCGGGAGAAATTATTAAGCGTAGTGGTTGTACTTTTGAGGGTAAACCAACATTTGAAGAATAGAAGGAGATAGATAGCAGCTCCTCTAGTGGCGTACATGATCCATGTACATATGTTCTGTGTAAAAAACAGCAATGGCCTTTCAATTTGAACTTAATTAAAATAGGTTTTTTTTTACAAAACACAACTTATGATAAGTAAGGAATCCAATTTTTATATGCTCCATTGTATTTACTATCCTCCTCCAACAATGGACCTTTTTAGACACATTGTTAATTGATTTTTGCACTTTATATAGTAAACCAATTTTTTGTTTATATTAAATAATAAAACCGACAAGAACACTATAGCAATCTGGGTGTTTTTAATCTATCATAACGAGTCAGTATCCAAGCTGTATAAGCAAATTTTCCAAATGCTAACTATTGGAACTTTTTCTTTAAAAAAAAATATTGTTTGGCAGTTTGGCGATGGAAAAAGCGACTTTA
Organism: Musca autumnalis; assembly: GCF_047663935.1. NCBI lineage: Eukaryota > Metazoa > Arthropoda > Insecta > Diptera > Muscidae > Musca > Musca autumnalis. The sequence goes on along the minus strand of NW_027411977.1, from coordinate 217,035,648 downwards.
GACTAAATAGGGGCAATATAGCTGTTTCAGCTCCTGTTGGACACGAATTTTTGACACCTTCAGGGCAATCATGAATAAAAATTCCGTGCGGAATTTTTTCCCTTTCCCCAATTTTACAATTTTTAATTTCCAAATTTATGTCCAAAAAGAGAATATTTTTACCGATTCGGGCAAAATATTCCATTATTAAGTGATTCTAGTAGGTTTTCAACGTTTTAAAATATCGAATTTAAGGTAATATCACTTTTTAAAATTATTTTCCCTACGGAAAATTCCGAGGGAAATATTCATGATTGCCGTGCTTATCTTAATCATGTCCTGCTTAAAAAGACGGCTGAGTATCACCTGTTACTTCTCACATTCGTATTCAGTTGGTTTTGATAAACCATTGATTTTTATTTATACAAAGTTGGTATATATGAATTATATACGAATATGAACTATAAAACTACAAACGTTCTTGCATGGTTTTTTCCAAAACATCCATACACAAATCTTGATCAGTTTGACGTAGACTTTTCCAACTAGGAGTTGCTGTGACGGTTTTAATATTGTTAACTATAAATTGAACTGCTGTGCTTTTAAGACGTTCATTAGTGTGACGATCGGCCAACAAAAGGATATCAGCAACTGTAGCAACCTCCATTGTATTAATTAAAATGTTTTCGCACAATGTTTGCAAATCCAACAGTGAATATTTGTTAGCAGCAGCAAAGAGTTCTGGTGCCAATTTCTCAGGTATATTCCCACCCGCATACATATATTTCAACATTTCCTCAATTACATTGGGTCGCATATCATCGACACGTATACGACTTGTTTTACTCTCCTCGAAGTCATTGCGAAACATAGCAGCAAATACTTCGCTGCGGGCACATAATATTGCCTTGTGGACTCGATGTCATCTTTTGCAACAAGAGTTACATCGCTAAATTCTTTACTGGTCAAAATATTGGCAAAATCCTTTGTAAGACTGGAGCTTACAACAGTGTTTTGCACGGGTTTTATATCAACCTTGATTTCATAGTTCGTACATCTATTAGGTTCTAGGTTCGGAAACTCCATTACAAATATTCTAGTTCTTATCATGTCCGTTGGTACCTTCTTGGTAACAATTTGTTGTGCTCTAGACAACTGTACTTGGAATAGTGCTTCATTGGCTCTTTCTGATATCAATTCTATGTAAATCTCGATCTTACGTTTGCTATAATCATCAATTGCCACCAGTTTCCATTCGGATCTATCATTTGCATTATTAATTAGAATTATAGCAGAATTGTATTCTGTTCGATAAACTCTGCCATTATATCCCGATATTTGGAATTTACAAAAGTATTGATTATCTGATATTTTAGTTAAAGACATTTTCATTGAATTTATAAATCAAGACACAATGGAATGGGCGGGGATCTCCAATAGTTGATCAACAAAGCTACTTTGGATAGAGAACGTTGTCAGCCATTCGATTGGCGACGGCGACAGTTATTGCGATACACACTAGAGCTGGCAAAAAATCGATGGCACTATCGATAAAATCGATTATTTTTTAAAAATTAATAATCGATAGATAGTTTTGCCTATCGATATTATCGGAACAAAAACCCCCAACCCAAAACTCATTAAAATAAATAGAAATTTCGCTGCTTTTTGGTTTTGTGTGTGTGAGAAAATAAGCCCGTAGTCACACGTAAATATTTTTCGGAAAGATAAAATGTGTTTTTTTAATATTTTTATAAGATAACAGCAATTTGTTGTTCTCCTTTGCATTTCTGTGAACTACTTGTGCAGTGAAATTTCTATTTATTTTAATGAGTTTTGGGTTGGGGGTTTTTGTTTCGATAGTATCGATAGGCAAAACTATCTATCGATATTTAATTTTTAAAAAACAATCGATTTTATCGATAGTGCCATCGATTTTTTGCCAGCTCTACCATATGGAGGGTATAATTAAATTTGTCATTCCGTTTGTAACACATCGAAATACTCGTCGGAGACCCTATAAAGTATATATATTATTGATCAGCATAAAATTCTATGTCGATTTGACCATGTCCGTCTGTCCGTCCGTCCGTCCGTCTGTCTGTTGAAATCAAGATACAGCTCGCAATTTAAAAGATAGAGAGTCAAAATTTGGTACAGAAGTTTTTATTACTTGCAGGATGGTTGGTATTGAAAATGGGATATATCGGTCCACGTTTTGATATAGCCCCCATAGAACGGTACCTCCCGATTTTCGGTATTTTTAAGGTTTTAGCTTCATTATCCTACCAAAATGGCTGAAATTTGGTACGTAGTCTTCTTTAGGGGTACAAAACTTTCCCCCAGAATTTTGTCGTTATCGGTCCACACCTTCATATAGCCCCCATAGAACGGTACCTCCCGATTTTCGGTATTTTTAAGGTTTTAGCTTCATTATCCTACCAAAATGGCTGAAATTTGGTACGTAGTCTTCTTTAGGGGTGTAAAACTTTCCCCCAGAATTTTGTCGGTATCGGTCCACACCTTCATATAGCCCCCATAGAACGGTACCTCCCGATTTTCGGTATTTTTAAGGTTTTAGCTTAATTATCCTACCAAAATGGCTGAAATTTGGTACGCAGTCTTCTTTAGGTGTACAAAACTATTCCCCAGAATTTCGTCGGTATCGGTCCACACCTTCATATAGCCCCCATAGAACGGTACCTCCCGATTTTCGGTATTTTGAAGGTTTTAGCTACATTATCACACCGAAATGGCTGAAATTTGGTACTTAGTCTACGTTGGTGGTATAAAACTTTCCCCCGGAACTTTGTCGGTATGGGTCCATGCCTTCATATAGCCCCCATAGAACGGTACATCCCGATTTTCGTAATACTAAAGAGTGTTACGTCAATATCCAACCGAAATGGTTGAAATTCGTTATTTCGTCTTCCAAGAGTTATAAAATATTCCAGAAGAGTATTATCAGTATAGGTCCACGTCTTCCTATATACCCATAGAAGCGTACTTCTTGATTCTTTTACCGAAATATAGAAAATTTGGTATTTAGTGTTCTTTGAGCCTAAAAACTTTCCGTCAGAAATTTGTCGGTATAGATCGACGTTTTGAAATAGCTTCCATAGAATGGTGCCTCACATTGTTTTACCGAAATTGCTGAAATTTAGTATTAAGTCTTCTTCATACACGAAAGGAAACTAATTATTCTATTTTACTTCAATACAACTTGTGGTGGAGGGTATAACAAGTTCGGTCCGGCCGAACTTAACGCCGTTCTTACTTGTTTTGTAATGTAATCTGTCAATATTTTCGCCAAATGGTCTCTTGTTGTCTCTTTTTATCGCTTGTGTTTGTCTATAAAGTGTAGACATGCTATCTCTTACTTACCGAATCATATGGTTTTTTGTTTTGGTTTTTCATGGCGAATTTATCGTTTTTTTGACGTTTTAGATTCGATCAGCTGGGCTGAGGCATCTACCTTTCTAATTGTACCATGGCGTTTACACAAGACAGACTGTCTGCAAATACAACTCTGATTTACTAATACATACAAACATTTGGCTAGTTGCCTCGGCACTGTCTGGTAATTTTCGTAGACAGTAAACATGGACATTTTTGAACAAATAAAAACAAAACTATTTCAAATAACAAAAAAGACGACAGGACTGGAATGCAACAAAACAAAAACAAAATATGTGAACGGAAAACTAACAAAAATCGACAATTTTCATTCGTAATTTTACAACTGGGTTTCCCACGGGAGTTGCCAATCTTCTACTGGGCGCGTCTTCCCGGGTGGCGGATGGGAAGGGGGTTTCTGAGATATGCGGGGTCAGCAACGCCCGAGGGAAACTGAAGGTGTTTTCTGTCTGCACATATCTCAGAAACCCTGGGGGTTTGTTTTTCTTTCAAACCCCCCGTGGACCAAAATTGGATCGGGGTAGTTCCCTTAAATAAATCAACTAAGATGGGTAAAAGACATAAAAGGAGTAAAGTTACGGTGCAGGGAGTTAATAACCCAGTACCGGCGGTAAGCGTTGGTGAGATCACAAGCCACGTGCCGTCGAGATCAAGCGATTGTGATCCGGCTGTCTCAGGTGTGGATGCCTTGGCACCTACAGCCGTAACTGCTACAAGTGCAGAATATACAACCCGAAATATTGTTGACGAACCGGATCTTCAAAAGGATAATGCTTTAGCCAAAACTGGTGTTAATCAGCCCACGGCTGACAGGACCGAAGTTTTGGGCGGGGACGACCTACACCTCAAAGTGATTGGGGACAGTCTGGAGAGACAGAGTAGGGAACTCCTTGACCAACTGGAGAGACTTGTTCCGACCATACCACCAGAGGACATGCTCAACAATCTCACCCTCACTGACGACGAACTGGACATTACGGTGATCCCAGCTGAGTCAACAAGAAGGTCTGATGATGACATGTCCACTGACGGTGATGTGGTCGAAGAGGTTGTGAACCTAGGTTCGCAACCACAGACAAGTCGCTACCAGTCTGGTCCTGTATCGGCACCAGCCGATACTAAGCTTCAAAGGCAGATTGCCACGGAGTCAATGGATGTTGATGGAGGATCTAGAGATGATCCATCAACAGCCACTGACTCTAAGTCGATGACCATCGAGGGGGAATCAACGGAAGCTCCAACAATTGCCACTGACTCTGAGTCTCCGGCCTGCGTTGTGGAATCCAAGGAAACCTCATCGACGGACACCGACGCAGTCGCAATTTCCGCCAAAGAGGCTTCAGATACGAGGCACTACAAACGTGCGGTTTCGTATCTGCGCAAGTTCGTGGGAAGGGACGCGAGCTCGCATACTAAGAGAGAGATTATGTTCATCAAGAGCAAGCTCAAGTACATACGGAAGTTCGAAAGAACCTATCCAAATGCACCCAGATGCGAGCTCTTGGTGGACAAAATCTTTCTCCCGAACCCTGCTTCAGCCAAAGACTCAATAGAGGCTGCGGCGGCAAGCAAAAAGGTGGAGGTGAAGCCTGCTGCTTCTGACAGCAAGGTGGAACCTAGAGCTGTTCCGAAGCCGAACCCGAGCCAGAAAGGACTGGAAAAGGATAAGGGGCATAATCCGACACCTAATGATTCTCGTAAGAGTAGTCAACTGGAGAAGGTGACTGTCCCAAATCCGGATCCTACCCCAACCGTTGAGGGTAAAGCGGACGAACAGAAGGTGTCGAAGACCTGCGCAAGCCACTCGGGAGTAACGACGGGCGGATCGACTGGGACACCATCGACTTCGGAGAAGACGAACAAGTCCTCGCAGTCAAAGACTGTGAAGCGGGTTCGCTCTTCAGAAGGCCCACAGCCTTCGCCAAAGAAGACGATGATCTCTCAGACGGTCAACACGGCGAACTCCTATGCTGGTGTCCTTGCTCACAAAGCCAAGGGAAGCAGCACCAGTACTGAGAAGGCGTCCACCTCCTCAGGAAAAGCTGTTACCAAAGCACGTGATCGAGGACGTAGGAAACCCTACGCCAAAACGGCCACGGTGGCAAACGATGACGAGCTCCTAGTTGCAATCATCGACCGAGCTGACCCCTTCGGGAAAATCAGCGAAAGTCACTGGTTGCTCTTCGAGACTCGGCTTCGTTTAGCCATTGTGTCCACTGAGGCGAACCAGGGTGACCGCCAGTTTGGTGGCGCCTTCCTTCACAAGGGAGTTAAAGTCATTAAATGTCTCAACAGGAGCTCGCAAGAGTACCTTAAGAAGACCGTTAATGGCTTTGATGAACTTTGGGAGGGGGCTAAAATTGCTGCGGTGTCTATAACGGAGATTCCGTCCAGGAAGGTATTCCCAGCATGGGTTCCCCCACCTACCGTGGATAAGGAACTTCTGCTGAGGATGCTGGAGCTGCAGAACCCAGGTCTCCTTACTAAGGACTTGACTGTAATGAGTCTCACCCCTTGTAAGGAGAATGGGGGGATGGACGTCAAGATGGCGGTAGACACCTCAGGAGAGGAGTACCTTAAGGTTCGTGAGGGAAAACTGAACTTCGGTTCAGGATGGGTTCGGTTCCGACTGATTCCACCTCGCGGAAATCAGTAGGAGTAGGTAGGCGGCAGGTGCTACGCATTTTGCAGATTAATCTGCATCATTGTAAAGCAGCTGCCGCCGAACTACTCCTGTCCCTCACGAACTCAGAGGTAGACATTGTTCTAGTCCAGGAACCTTATATATATAAAAATAAGGTCTCTGGACTGAACAATGCCAACTTCGAGGTCTTCGCATCGTCCGAAGGGGACAAGGTGAGGACCTGTGTGGTAGGTAGGAAGAACCTCAATCTAATCTTTCTATCTAATTACAGTAATGGAGACATGTGCACGGTGCGACTGGAGAACGGCAGGGAGAAGGCCACTCTCCTGTCCTCAATCTACATGCCGTATGAGGACCCTGATCCACCAAATCAGGGGGTACACGGGCTGCTAAAGGAGAACCTGGGCGTTTGTAACGTTATCCTTGGATGTGACGCCAACGCCCACCATATTCACTGGGGCAGCAAAGACACTAACACTAGAGGTGAGTCGATTTTCAATTTTATATTATCTTACAATCTAAGAATATGTAATATAGGAAACGATCCCACCTTTAAAATGAGAGACAGGGAGGAGGTCATTGATCTAACCCTGTCTAATTTAGATGATTCTGTCGTCAAGAACTGGAGGGTATCCAACAAATGCTCCTTTTCGGATCATATGAGGATATACCTTGAAATCTCTTTCGACGGAGTCCGCCAAAATCCTTATAGGAACCCGAGAAGGACGAACTGGGGAAGGTTCACTGATCTGACGAACCATCAACTGACACTCTCCGGAAGGATAGAAACAGTTGCTGAGCTTAACAGTAAGGTGTTCAACATAACAGAAATCCTTCTTCGCTGCCATAAGGATGCCTGTCCATTAACTTATCCCGGGAAGAAATCCCAACCGGTGTGGTGGAACAAGGATCTTGGGGAACTGCGGAAAAACACCAAAAAGTTGTACAACAAGGCGCACTCGACGAAACTTGACAGTGACTGGGAATCGTATAAAGCGAGTTTTACCAAATACAAGAGTGAAATCAAGCGCGCCAAAAAGAAGTCATGGGTTTGTTTCTGTGAGTCTGTAGAAGGGGTAAACGACGCTGCCAGATTCCGTAAGATACTCTCGAAGGACCCCAAATCCATCGGTAGTGTCAAAAAACCGGACGGCACGTGGACAGACTCAGGTCTTGAGACTCTAAACCTTCTAGCTGAGACCCACTTCCCTGACTGCACGGATGCCAGTAACCTTCACATTGAATGTGACAACTTCCAAGTCCAAGAGTCAGTGGACGAGAGCCTCATTGATAAGGTTGTAAGCAGAAACAAAATAAAGTGGGCAGTAAGTACATTCAAACCCTATAAGTCACCTGGTCCAGATGGAGTAATTCCTGCGATGCTTCATTTTGCTGCACCGCAGATATACCAAATTCTGGAGGAGATCTTTAGGGCCTGTTTGTTTCTTTCCTGCGTACCAGATCTGTGGAAAGAGGTAAAGGTAACTTACATCCCCAAAGCGGGGAAAGCCAGTCACTCTGCACCGAAAGACTACAGACCTATTAGTCTATCCTCCTTTCTCCTCAAGACACTCGAACGACTGATCGATCTGGAGATTAGGAGCTTTGTAGACACCGCCTCGCTGAGCAACTCGCAGCATGCCTACATGAAAGGTAAATCTTCGAAATTTTGGCGGAATTCGACAATCAGGGCATCAAGGTTGTCGCATACGCGGATGATGTAGTTTTACTAATAACTGGCAAATTCTTGTCCACAATTTCGGAGCTTATGCAAGGAGCCTTATCAAAGCTGTCTCGTTGGGCCACCGCAAATGGCCTTGGTGTAAATCCAACGAAAACAGAACTGGTATTGTTCACCAGAAAGCGTAAGCTTGGCGACTTCATACCACCAAAATTGGATGGAGTGCAGTTGCATCTATCTCCTGAGGCCAAATACCTAGGTACAATCCTGGATTCTCAACTGAGATGGAAAAGGAACGTCGAGGAACGGACGAAGAGGGGTATGATCGCACTCTATTCATGTAAGAATTCGATTGGGAAAAGTTGGGGTTTGAATCCAGCTATTATACACTGGTTGTATAATACGGTGGTGAGACCCATCCTATCCTATGGATGTCTTGTCTGGTGGCATGCGCTTCGGCATAAATCGAACTCGGGCAGCATAGACAAGGTGCAAAGGGCAGCCTCGATCCTGATAACTGGAGCTTTTAGAAGTACACCACAAGCAGCTCTGAACGCGATGCTAAACCTCTTGCCCACGAGACTTAGCATCAAAGGTCAAGCAGCACGTAGTGCCCTAAGGCTACATGAATTGAATCGTTGGCGTGACAGCACCTATGGTCATGCATGCATTCTTCGAGAGCTAGGGCCAAACCTTAGCTTAAATCAGCAGGGGAAATTCAGCGACTACTTATCACCAATCCATAGATTTGATGATTTTGAAGTCGTTATCCCTAGTAGAGATGACTGGATCCGTAGTAACTCTCCTCTGGACGGTCTGGCTTTCTATACAGACGGTTCCAAGATGGAAGAAGGTACCGGAGCTGGCGTCTACTGCGAAAAGCTTTGCCTCGAATACTCATATAGGTTGAACAGCGACTGTAGCGTTTTCCAAGCAGAAATCTTCGCGATCAAAATGGCCGCAGATTTGACAAAAAGTCTGGATGCTGAAATCTTTGAACCGGTGACTATCTTCGTTGATAGTCAGCCGGCTCTTAAAGCCATCAAATCCCCCAATATCAAGTCTGAGGCCGTTCTTGAGTGTAGAACTTCCTTGGCGAACCCCTCACTAACGCTGTCCGACTCTGCTGGGTACCGGGACACTGTGACATTGTGGGAAACGAGAAGGCAGATGAACTGGCAAGACACGGATCTCAATCAACAAGTCAAGCTATCACTGTTTCTATTAAACCACCCATATGTCACATTTTTCGGAAGGTGGAGACGTTCTTTGAAGAACAAGCCAAGGAACTATGGCATAATGAACCAAGGTGCAACGTGTCAAGGGCCATTTGGCCAAATCTTTCAACAAAGAGAACAACTTCGCTTTTAAGTTTGAGTAAGTCAGAAATCAGGGTATTGACGGGAGTCATTACCGGTCATTGCAACATCCGAGCTTTTATCGGCAAATGGCAGGATGATGGCGTGGACTATTGTAGGCTCTGTGAAGATGAGGAGGAAACGGAGACGATCGAGCATATTTTATGTCGTTGCCCGATGTTAACTCGAAAGCGGTATAGATTAACAGGAATACGCTTTCCTCCAAGTTTAACCTTCTACTCAAACATGGAACCAACAATCATAAACAACATCATCAAAAATCTGAAATGGCTGGGACGGCGCGACCCATAAGCGTAACTACCTCTCTGACAGTTTTTTTTTCCACCATCGCCAAATAAACCACCCTCTCTGTCTTTATTATATCTTCATTCTTTCTTATTAATAATTCATTTATTACTACTCTCCAAACCACACCCCCATTTTTTCTTTATTCTCTCTTTTCTCTTCTCTTTTCAGGTAATTCTGAACCTCCTTCTTTCTTTATGGATGATCACAATGGACCGAAAGGTCTCCGAGTGGCGTAGTCAATATACATATATATTGACTACACATCCCCAAACCTAACCTAACCTACAACTGGGTTTGCAGTTGTCTGGACGCCTACGTCACACAGGCAAGTTTTGGGTTTTTGACAATCAATACATGTACTCAACTGTCCTGTCATGTGTAAAAGCAGGGTTAAAACACAGTTATTACCCAGCAAAAGTTTGCATCCGCGGATACAGTTGAATCACTACAACTATACAGTACCTTTGCCGTTGGAATACATCTTTTCCTACCCAGCAAAAGGTTTGCATCCGCGGATGCAGTTGAATCACTACATGTGTACGGTACATTTGCCGTTGGAGTACATCTTTTCCTATGAATTCACTTATGAATTTTACAAGAGAGTGCGCAGCTAGGATGCACTCCATTTTGCTTCCACAGCCCACAGCTAGGATGCACTCTATTTCCGATCCAAAATTCAGCTTTTGATGTAGGTTTTTGGATTGAATTTAAAGGCACTCTTCGGATTGCATTTTTAATAGTCCAAAGATGCAATTAAAATGCAAGTGTATTTTTCATCACTCTGTTGGACTACATCGAAAGATGTTGTGAAATCATAACTCCAATTGCACAAATTCCAAAATTTTTTTGCTGGGTATGAATTCACTTATGCATTTTACAAGAGAGCGCGCAGCTTGGATGCACTCCATTTTGCTTCCACAGCACACAGCTAGGATGCACTCCGTTTTCGATCCAAATCACAACTTTTTATAGCTTTGTTCCTTTACTTTTTTAATGGTAGGAGTGGTAAAAGAGAAAAGTGTCAAAATTGCTCTCTCATGAACATTTTAACAGAAAAGTTAAGGAACGGAAAAATGGTAGATCAGGCAGCAATGTCAAAAAGAAACATAAAAAAATCAATTTTCGTCTTTTATTTCACAATTTTTAATTTAGTTTTATCAGCGTTCCACTTTTTCTTCTTCATTGTGAAATAATCGTCAAACAAAAGTTGAAAAATCAGTTCTGCCATTTTTACCTGCAGAAATTTTGCTGGTAGCCTATGGTAGAAGAGAAAGCCATTATCGCTCTCTCTCCTCTCTCACTCTCTTAAAAATTGCTTCCAGTTTTGCCACTTTTCGGGGTTAAGGAACGCTTTGCAGGTTAAAAATGGTAACAAATGGTAACCTCAGGTAAGTAAAGGATCACAGCTTATGTAGTCTGATGGATTGAATTTAAAGGCACTCTTCGGATTGTGTTTTTAATCAATCCAAAGATGCAGTAAAAATGCAAGCTATTGCGAAATATCCCAGAATAAATAAAATGCATTTATGATTTTGGTAAAACAAGAATACAAAGAACATTATTATATAATGTGTGTTCGTTTACTCAAAATTTGTACGAATTGTTACTGGATGTTGTTCGTTTACTCCACAGTACAATGCAAAAGACCTTAGCCGATTACAAGAAGTTACTGAACTTGTACAAATTTGTACAAATTGTTGAGTAAACGAACACACCTATAAACATAAATCAAAAAAGTTTCCATTAAATTCAAAAAATATATTCACACTTGTTTCTCTTTTGAAGAATATGTCGGCAGCAACGGATAAGGATCAACCAACTGTTTTTGTTTTGTAGGGATCTCTAAAGCAACTGCTCATAATATGTATCGAACGGAGTGCATTTTTCATAATTCTGTTGGACTACATCGAAAGATGTTGTGAAATCAGCATTTTTTTGCTGAGTAGTTATTAAGAAGTCACACGGTGTAAACTTTTATTGGCTTATGCTAAGTTTACATTTACGAAATCGACTCGATTTCAACTGTCAATTCCATAGCTCAAACGTCAAATGAAATCTCATCTAGTTCAGCTTTCGATATGGGCTCCAACTGCACCCGTAAACCCTTCAGAAGGCAACGGGAAACCACTGAAGTAATCTCCCTTGAAAATCATACAATATGAACAACACAAACCAAAACACACGGCCCTCAGTCTCCGGCCAAACGAGGGTTCTAAGAATACCCGGAGTTAAAAACAAGCAAAAGCTAAACATTCGAACTTGGAAGCCAGAAGTTTATACGAAGTTGGCAAATAAAACAACACAATTAAAGCTGAAACAGATACAACGTTTGATTAAAGTTTTGTGTCGTTTTGGCCGTTTTTACACTGTTGGGCATGATGCCGAAAAATTCAAATTCATTTGAAATATATGCCGGCAAACAGATAAACGCTGGACTTTGGTATCGTCGTCGCCCCGTTGTTGTTTTTTTCTCGACGCCCAACGCAAAACTTTAATCAAACGTTGTATCTGTTTTCAGCTTTAATGAAATGAATCGGCTTAAGATTGATATACTAGGTGTCAGTGAAACCTGGTGGACAGAATGCGGCTATTTTGAATCCCAAAATGTTGTAGTATACCACTCAGGAAATATGGAAGTTATACACAGGAAGGGTGTGGGCATTATCGTCAAAAAAGACATTGCAGACTGCGTGATTGATTCTGTCCCAATGTCTGAAAGGACTATGATGATTAAAATCTCATCAAAGCCCCTGAATTTAAATATTATCCGGGTATATGCCCCTACATGTGATGGAACGAGGCTGGACATTTCTATGAAGAAATAACTCAATTATTAAACATAACGAAATCACATGAAAAGCTATAGTTCAAGGCGACTTTAATGTCAAAGTGGGGAATGATGAAGTAAATGGAGTAACTGGAAGGTATGGACTTGGAGAAAGGAATGAGAGAGGAAACAGATTAATTAAATTTTGTCAAGAATTTAAGATGACCATTACAAACACAACATTCCGATTACATCCCAGGAGACATTATACATGGAGATCACCAGTAGATAACAGAGGGAATATCGTTCGAAATCAAATTGACTTCATAATGATCAACAGCAGTTTTTGATCTTGAAATTGATTTTTTTATGTTTCTTTTTGGTCTATACTATTATATGCCGTAGAAACTTGAACCATCAAAAGTGCAGATCAAAAAGAATTGAAGCATTTGAAATGTGGGTCTATAGAAGAATACTTAAGATACCCTATACATCGCACATTTCAAACCAAGAAGATCTCAGACGAATGCATGTCGACAGACAACTTTTACACACGGTCAAATCGAGAAAAATCGCATACCTTGGACACCTGATGAGAAATGACAAATACAGATTTATACAATGCGGTATTAAATGCAACATTGAAGGACAACGACCAAGAGGCAGAAGAGACATATACTGGCTAAGTAACATCCAAGAGTGGACATGATACAGAGATGAAACAAATCTGCTACATGCTGCTAAAAATCGGGAGCTGTCTATAATTTCATAAAATAAAATAACAGAACATGTACATATTAGCTGTGTCTTTTAACGTGATAATTAGTAATAATTATTACTAATATTGCAGATTTTGACAGTTGTATAAAAGAAAAGTTGCTGAAAAAAATGTTTCAGCAACATTTAGTAAGTAAAAAGACACACCTTTTATATATATGGCCTTTTCCCGTACTTTATAAAGTGGTAAAAGTCGTAAACGATTTCCATATAAATTTTGTGTACGGGAACGCAAAATGTGTAAAAGTGGTAAAAATTGTAAAGACTTTTAAGTTCTGGAACAGAGCTATATAAATATAATGTATACTAATGTATGATCGCTTTATATCCGAATAACGGATCCGCAAATAAAGAAGAAGAACTACCGCAAAAATGTTCGCAGCTTAAGTTTTTATTTCTTTATTTTATGCTTATAAATTGTATCCAATGGAGTGCATTTTTTCATAACTCCGTGTGGACTGCATCGAAGGATGTTGTGAAATCATAACATAACCACATGCACAACTTCCAAAATTTTTTGCTGGGTAATAACTGTCTTTTAAAACTGACTAGGCGTTTACACCAGACAGTTTGTCTTCAAATACAACTCTGATTTACTAACACATACATACTGTTACGGAATTAGGTTTAACTAATGTCCGTGTAGACGTTGTTTTATTCCCCGATACGACTGGAACCAAATAAAACAGGGTTCGTTTTAGATTACGTTTCTACAATGCTTTATTTACTTTATTACACTTAAAGGCCTGCGTACATAAGCTGCTCTGCCTGATTGCCTTGCTTTGCTGCTTCAATAAAAAAATAAAAGAACAAAGAAGGCCGACCCAATTTCCAACTGATGGCAACCCAGTTCGAAATTTCGTCTTTATTCTATTATTTTTATTACGTCAGAAATGAAGCAGGTAAGCAAGGCAATCAGGCAAAGCAGCTTATGTACGCAGGCCTTTATTCAGAACCGACTTTAATTACTAAGCACACAGCTAGTCTCTAGTTAGCACGCAGCTACTCTTTTACCGATCTGTTCAGTTCAACGCTTAAAACACAACTCACTCGTCATTGCCAGTTCCCCTGTATTTATACCCCAAAGTCTCCCTGTTCTAGAGTCCTCTAGAACACATATGGCAACACCTCGAATCTGTGCAGCGAACACACAGACGCACATTCGCACTAAAGGGCTGTTTACACCATCTATCAATGTCATATGAGCTGTCATTTCTTTCACCCATTCGACATTCTCTATGTTTGTCAAAATTGACGTCATCCATACAACTTTCAATTTGTGCGTTCATACTTGCAAGTGTTATTTTCGTATGACATAACCTAAAAATATAAAAACAGCTGTTTTTGTCATTATTTACATTTATTGTTGAGTTGCAATTTTGCGCAAATTTTAATTTTGGTTGAAGGAAACTGAATTGGTGTTTGGAGTTATAGAGGCATTCATGTTTTTGCCATCAAACAATCATTTCAAAGACTGCTTCTTTTGACCAATCGATCTGAAAATAACATTATAAACGCCATTTATTTACTTTACTGAATATTCAAAAATATACATACCTTTCCATTTTCTTTTTTAAAAGATTTTGTTTTTCATTTTTTGTTTGAGAATGTCAGAAAACAGCTGATAAGTCCCAATTTACATTAGGCGAGTTTACTTGCGGCAATTGTCAGTTTGTAGGTGAGAGAGGGTGCTGAGAGGCAAAGGGTTACCATATGCCTCACCTCTCTCTCCTACAAAATGACAATTGCCGCAAGTAAACTCGCCCAATGTAAATTGGGACTTAATTTATGTTTACATACGAGAATGCCGTATCAAATAGAGCGCACCCTAAATGAAAAATTTACATATGAGTTGCCAAATCATTTTGATAGATGAAACATTTCATAGTGGTTACACTATAGCTCTGTTCCTTTACGTGCAAGAATCTTCAAGTTTTACAACTTTTTACTCGAAAAGCGTTCCTTTACTTCAGACACCATACAATTCATATGGAAGCAGATTACAACTTTTGCTACTTCTGCCGGTTTTACCACTTTCAAAAGTAAAGGAACAGACCATATGTGTACAACATTCGCAGGTAGAAAATTTAGCATCTCATACGACATTGATAGATGGTGTAAACAACCCTTAAGCGAACAACCATACTCACATACATACATGGGGGAATACAATTGGACGACAAGCACAGTAATGACGTAACTACAACAATAAACAGATGCAAGAAATAAAGAAGTGACAAACTAAACAATAATTACATGACTATGGCAAAACAAAATAAAAGCACATTAATGAAAGTTAAAGTAACATCTAGAATAATGAAGAGAGTTCTACATGGTAGTTGTTGTTGCTTAAATAAAGTAACTGCGTAATAAAAACTTTACGTTACAATTCAAATTTTTAAATTAACGGAAATTAAACTAACTTAAACCTATCAGTTACATTCGTATCAATACATTTGTCGTTTGTCTCCCAGCTGTCCATCATATTTTCCTAGACAGTCGGGTTAAAAAATTTTTGACGTTTTTCATAAAAATGTGTGAGAAAATAATTGAAATGTGTTAAAAAAAAACATGAACGAAAACAATATATGTGAACAGAAAACAAAAAGAAACCGATGATTTTTATTCATATTTTTACAACTGTTTTTGCAGTTGTCGGGACGCCTACGTCACACAAGCAAGTTTTGGTATTTTGACAATCAATACATGAACTCAACTGTCCTGTCATATGTGAACGCAGGGTGAGAGTGTGTACTAGAGCTGGCAAACCATTGATATTCCCAACATTAGATATTTTCGATATACCGCCATTATTATAAGTTTCCTTTTGTTGTAGTTTGGATTTACCGAACAGATTTATAGCGTTCCGGTTAACTTAAAGTTAAAAGTGATGATTGAATTTCAACGAGGAGCTTCTTGGCATAAACTTTCAATGCAAAAATCATATTTGTAATGCCTCCAAATTGGTTTATTTTTGGTTTTAAAATCCACCAGATAGTAAAATAACACATATAATAATGGCCCATAATGTTTTAAAATATCGATTGCTATCGATATTATCGTTAAGTTGTCATCGCCATTAATTTGGATATGAAAATGGCGGAAATGTCAAGGATTTTCTTGAAATTATGCAAAAGTAGTTCATACATTTTATTTTACCGAAAAACGTGTACGTGTGACTACGGACTTATGCTATGTTTACATTTACGAAATGCACTCGATTTCATCTGTCAAATCCATAGGCTAAACGTCAAATGAAATCCAATGGATTTCAGATGAGATTTCATTTGACGTTTGAGCTATGGAATTGACAGATGAAATCGAGTGGATTTCGTAAATGTAAACTTATGAACCGAAAAGCAGCGAAATTTCTATTTATTTCAATGGATTTCAGGTTAGGGGGTTTTATTCCGATAATATCGATAGGCAGACCTATCTATCGATATAGTTTTTAACTAATAATCGATATTATCGATAGCGCCATAAATTTTTTGCCGGCTCTAGTGTTTACCGCAATAACTGTCGCCGTCACAAATCGAATGGCTGACAACGTTCTCTATCCAAAGTAGCTTTGTTGATCTTGATTTATAAATTCAACGAAAATGTCGAAAATGTCTTTAACTAAAATATCAGATAATCAATACATTTGTAAATTCCAAATATCGGGATATAATGGATATAGCGATAAAAATTATTATAATTCTGATATAATTCTAATTAATAATGCAAGTGCAAAAACCGAATGGAAACTGGTGGCAATTGGTGATTATAGCAAACGTACGATCGAGATTTACATAGAATTGATATCAGCAAGAACCATTGAAGCACTATTCCAAGTACAGATAAATACAGCACTGCAAATTGTTACCAAGAAGGTACCAACGGACATGATAAGATCTAGAATATTTGTAATGGAGTTTACGAACCTAGATCCTAATAGATGTACGAACTATGAAATCAAGGTTGATATAAAACCCGTGCAAAACACTGTTGTAAGCTCCAGTCTTACAAAGGATTTTGCCAATATTTTGACCAGTAAAGAATTTAGCGATGTAACTCTTGCTGCAAAAGATGACATCGAGTTTAAAGTCCACAAGGCAATATTATGTGCCCGCAGCGAAGTATTTGCTGCTATGTTTCGCAATGACTTCGAGGAGAGTAAAACAAGTCGTATACGTGTTGATGATATGCAACCCAATGTAATTGAGGAAATGTTGAAATATATGTATGCGGGTGGGAATATACCTGAGAATTTGGCACCAGAACTCTTTGCCGCTGCTAACAAATATTCGCTGTTGGATTTGCAAACATTGTGTGAAAACATTTTGATTAAAACAATGGAGATTGCTACTGTTGCTGATATCCTCTTGTTGGCCGATCGTCACAACAATGAACGTCTTAAAACCACAGCAGTTCAATTTATAGTAAACAACATTAAAAGTGTCACAGCAACTGAATCTTGGAAAATACTACGTCAAACTGATCATGAGTTGTGTATGGACGTTTTGGAAAAAGCCATGCAAGAACGTTTGTAGTTTTATATACATATACTGTGATTATAATAAAAATAATAATAATAAAATAAAAATAGTATTTCACTGCAGAGGTTTCATCTGTGAGAAGTAGAAGTTTGAATTTCAAACCAGAAATAGAAATTTCTCTCATTAAATTTGTTGTCGGCAACGCAACTGGAGTTGGGTTGCTATCCATAATCGACCCCTTTGATACACAGCCTTATTCTGAACGTAAATTCCCCTTGAGTTTTGTGTCTCTGACCATTCAACATAAAGGAGAGAGAAAGAAAACTCGGCATAAGACGAGCTGGTCAACTATGCTCGGATCGAAATGAAATTTTTATCACAGGTAGATCTCGTCACCCTGATCCCAAATGTATAACATTTGTTGCGGAAGTCCATACTTCTCGAGATATGGGCCTTTGAAGTTCCAAAAATTTCTTTGTTAAAGGCCAGCTGATAAGAGAAAAATTTTAGATTTAAAAAAAAGTTGTTCCAGTGCCCTAGATTTGCACCTGTCCATAGGAGAAAGTCTTAAATCCCCGGCCGAAGGCCGGCTACATAAAAAAATACAATTTAAAAAAAATTTTTGAGCATAGTGCGTCAACTCAACTTGTTCCGAAAACTCACCGTGACTTTACGTTCAGAATTACCCCATAGTGTCAACTAAATCGGTTGTAATGCGGGGCATACACTATACTGCCAAACTGCACTGCCAAATGAACCCTTGTGTACGTGTGTGTTTGAATAGTGTGTGGCATTCCTTCAATCCATATTCCAAAAATGATGAATTTTCCTCCAAAACTCGATTTTGGGTTAAAGTTTTCCAATTTTTTTAATTTCCTCAAAATAATTGCTCTGTTCCAGAACCTGCAAGAAGCTACTATTTTTTACTACGATAACAATTTTTCCTTTATGGTATCGAGAAAAATAGTAAAAATTAGTAGATTCTTGCAGTACTGGAACAAACCAAATATTTGTTGTTTTCAAAAATTATTTGTTGGTTACTTGGAAAATAAACAAAATTCATCGGATTGAAAGGGGTTCATTTACAAAATCAAAACTATTTTGATTTCAATCCTGCCAAAACTACTCCCAAATACATTGACAAAAACTTCAAAATTTACTTATACTATTAAGGCCCCCACTCATTAGTCAGTCTGACTGCCAGCATTTATGGTAGTATGTGTAAATTTTTGAAATTTTGAGAATGTATGTGTGAGTTTTCCAAGACTGATGAAAATCAAAATAGTTTTGATTTCAAAATGAACCCCCATCAGTCTGGGTGAATTGTGTTTATTTTCAAATTGTCAATAAACAATTTTGAAAACCAGGAAATAATGTTCGTGTAGGAACACAAAAAACGTAGAAATCATTCATTTGTGGAGGAGAAATTCAAGATTTTTAGATTTGACTGATGGTTGGTGCTACACACTTGTCAGTCACACATACAGAAAGGGTTCATCGGACTGACGGCACAGACTGATAAATGAGTGGGGGCCTTTACAAATGCTGTCCTGCATGCCCATAGTGTATGCCCGGCATAACGCCTTGATCTGGGCATGACAAAAACTGCTTTCCTCATAGACAAACTGACATACAATGTTTTTTTTTTTATAGAAATGTTCCAATTGGACACAAGCTTTATATTTGGAAAATGTTTTTATAAATATCCAACATTTGTTAAATAATATAGCCATTATTGGATGTTTTTTTTACTATCGGGTAGTTATGAAAACGCGAAATGAAGCAATTTGGAGCCATTAAAATGTAATTTGTACATTAAAAGCTAATGCCAAGAAGCTCCTCCTTGGAATTTTATCATCACTTTAATCTTTAGTTAAACCGGAACGCTATAAATCTGTTCGTAAATCCAAACTATAACAAAAGAAGACTTATAATAATGGGTGGTAAAGTTTAGAATAAAATATAAATTATTTTATAACATGCAATAAGTGTCCACATTATAGAATGGGCGATATCAAATAATTTTACATAAATGTCCTTGTAAACATAACCTCACAAATTCTCATATACAGTTCTAAATAAGATATTATGGCATATAATGGGATTAGTTTTTTGAAGTTCCTTCCATTCTGTAGTTGCCATAATATCTTTAACATTCTTCATTATATAGTCAAGAGCATTGGTCTTGAGGCGTTCATTGGCATTTTGTTCAGCAAATAAGAGAATATCAAGGACCGTAGTAACATCCATTGTATTGGTTAAAATATTTTCACACATTATTTGTAAATCCAACAGCTGATACTTGTTGGCAGCATAATAAAGAGCGTTGGCCATTTCCTTGGGTATTTCTTTGTCAGTATATATGAAGTTTAACATTTCCTCCAATACTTCAGCGTCTATGTCATCAATTTCAATGCGATTTGTTTTATTCTCCTTGAAGTTATTGCGAAACATGGCAGCGAAAACCTCACTACGGCTACATAATATTAGTTTGTGGGCTCTAAATTCTGCACCTCCATTAGCTATAAGTGTTACATCACTAAAATCCTTGCTAGCCAATATCCTGGCCAAATCATTTGCAATGCTTGACTGTGTGGGAACCACTATAGGTGCCACAACAGTTTGCTGTGGTCGTTTAATATTTATATCCAGTAGAATTTGTATTGTATCAGTTGTTATGGAATGAATCATTTCAATTTCTTGTGGTTTCAACTCAAAATCATAATATTTATCGGAGGTGTTTATTAGTTTTTCTTTGGAAAATTCCACTTGTCCACATTTAATACCAGCTATTTTAATCTGCGGTTGTATATTATTACCACAAATATATTTGACACTAATGGTTGCAGTATTCCCTTGAGAATTCCATTTCTTTATTGCTTGCATTTTCCAGGTGCAACCAAAATTACCAACAAATACATTAAAGGCAGGTGAATCAATATTTCCACCATTATCCCATTGTGACCAATTTTTAATTTCCCAAAGAAATCGATTATGAAACGTCTTTAGGAAGGTAACACCGCGAGTGTCAATGCCGGATACTATTTGTGAAATATCTGATCCATTGGAGGAATTCCGGCCTTGATTTTTTGAAGTCATTGTAGTTGTGGTAATACGTGGTCTTGCTGCTGTTGTGGTTGCTCACTAGTTGCACTGCTGTAAAACTATCTGCAGATGAAAAAACTAAATGCAGTAATATAATAACTTGATGATGAAATTAATAATATATAATATACGTACGTACATTCATCATACATGGAATTTGTTCCATTATATTATTCAATAGAGTAAAAGTAGCAAAAACAGTAAATTGTTACAGAATTCTGTTATTTTTTCGTGTACGGTAAAACCTTTCAGGTAAAAATAAAAAATAAAAATAATAGGATAGTATCTATCGCGAACAGAGCTATTGTATAAAAACTATTATAATACCCCGTTTATATATAACCGGATTTATGTCATGTTCAGACTAGCGGTAATTCGCTCTCTATTCGTTGTTCGACCCCAAATTACGATACAATTACTTCATTTCCCATACAAAATTTTGAGAACGAACAACGATTTTTGTACTTTGTTCAATTTAAATTACTTTCAGAACGACGATAAAATATGTCCCATCTCTAACAAATGAGAGAATTTATCGAAATAAATTAATTATGACAGGAAAAATAAAAAATTAAAAATGTATTAAAAATCCAAAACTTTTTAGAAAAACTGCAAAATATGAATGAAAAGTAAACAGTTTAACGACTAGTATACATTAAAATCATAGCAAATTTTGCCTTCTCTTCTATTGCAGTTGCATTTCTTGTCCATCGTTTCAAATTCGCGTACAAATTTAGAAACAAAAATCAAATGCCTGCCTGAATGTCTGTATACCAAAAAGATATGTTGGCAGGTCTCTCTCTCGTTAATTATTGAAATAGAAAAATTTGAAAATATACTGAAAACACCAAAATTGTGAGAAAAAATGGAAAACATGAATAAAAATAATAGAATTTAATATTAAATAGATATCTGAATGAAGGATAAATATTTTTTCAGTTCATATAAAATAATTTTAATCGTATTTTGGTTG